>NC_141015.1:34724548-35218901 GCF_052327205.1 Somniosus microcephalus | reverse complement strand
GGGAAGGAGGAGAGGGGGGGGAAGGAGGAGAGGGGGGGAAGGAGGAGAGGGGGGAAGGAGGAGAGGGGGGGAAGGAGGAGAGGGGGGGAAGGAGGAGGGGGGGGGAAGGAGGAGGGGAGGGGGGGGGAAGGAGGAGGGGAGGAGGGGGGGAGGAGGGGAGGAGGGGGGGGGAAGGGAGAGGAGGAGGAGGGGGGGAAGGAGGAGGGGAGGAGGAGGAAGGAGGAGGGGAGGAGGGGGGGGCAGGAGGAGAGGGGGGGAAGGAGGAGAGGGGGGAAGGAGGAGAGGGGGGAAGGAGGAGAGGGGGGAAGGAGGAGAGGGGGGAAGGAGGAGAGGGGGGGAAGGAGGAGAGGGGGGGAAGGAGGAGAGGGGGGGAAGGAGGAGGGGGGGAAGGAGGAGAGGGGGGGAAGGAGGAGAGGGGGGGAAGGAGGAGAGGGGGGGAAGGAGGAGAGGGGGGGGGAAGGAGGAGAGGGGGGGGGAAGGAGGAGAGGGGGGGGGAAGGAGGAGAGGGGGGGGAAGGAGGAGAGGGGGGGGGAAGGAGGAGAGGGGGGGGAAGGAGGAGAGGGGGGGGAAGGAGGAGAGGGGGGGGAAGGAGGAGAGGGGGGGGAGAGGAGGAGAGGGGGGGAAGGAGGAGAGGGGGGGGAAGGAGGAGAGGGGGGGAAGGAGGAGAGGGGGGAGGAGGAAGAGAGGGGGGAGGAGGAAGGAGAGGGGTGGGAAGGAGGAGGAGAGGGGGGTGGAGGAGAGAGGGGGAGAGGGGGGTGGAGGAGAGAGGGGGAGAGGGGGGTGGAGGAGAGAGGGGAGGGAGGGGGGAGGAGAGAGGGGGAGGGGAGGGGGAAGGAGGAGGGGGAGGGGAAGGAGGAGGGGGAGGGGAAGGAGGAGGGGGGAGGAGGAGGAGGAGAGGAGGAGAGAGGGGGAGGGGAGCGGGGGGGCTGTATAGAGGGGGAGGGGCACAGAGCGACAGTAGAGATAACATTTGCATCATGGACATGGGATCTCAGTAATTGACTGCAGACTTCGAACTCAACAATGTTACAATTGACAATGTTCATGCGTATTTTACCATACATCAAAGACATTGAGTGCAGCAGCTAACATCTGCACCGCTGGCACAGAAAAAAAAAACGGAAAATAAAATTAAAACCTTATATATTTCCGAACAGTAGCTGATACCAAGGAGCGATGTTATGGCTATAATCTAATCTCCCATTTCAAATGCTGGTTGTGACCAGTTTCAACTGTGCTTGTGATTTAGGGCACAATCTGAACGCCCTTGATTAATCACTGCCTTGTAGTTACTGCCAAGGCACATTGTCCATAATAGGAATCAGGAGGTTCTTTGTCCGAAACGACCACGGGGGTTTGGATTTTGCTTTCAAGGCAGAAGCTGAAAAATTCAGGATGCGCTATTTTTTAGGAAGGGAGTTTCAAAAAATTGAGAACGTGAGAAAAATGCTCGCCATTTGAACTTGTTGCACTGCATCGAGTTGTTGTATATATAATCCAACATTTTAACTGGACTTTATACAATAGTAAAGTCCTTCGTTTCAGAATGAAAAACAGAATAGGGTTCATTTTGCCGCTTCTGCAACTCATTTGTCACAAACCCTGGCCAATGAAGATTTACTGCACCTTTTAACAGAGAGAATTGTACTTTTCCAAGTTATAAAATGCTGCAGTCATTACCTGTGGTCACTTAATTAAATACTGGCACAGAAAGCATTATTATATATAACATTCCTGCTTTTATTCACCGATAGGATCATGGTACATTCATTTGGAAAAATTTCAGAAACTGCGTAAACAAAGTAATGGCTGATTTTCACAGGCTATTTTTGTCAGTAAAACATCCCCAGGCTCTTCACAATGTTAAAGGCGCTATATAAATGCACATTGTCGTTGTCGCTTATTAAAATGACATTTTACACAAAAAAAAAAAAATTTTAAGCACAGAAAGGCATTGCAGGCCAAGGATGGCCCAACACTGCTCATTTCATCTTATATCCATGCATACGAACAAACAGAAATCCAAGAGATAATTAACACAGCAAACGGCATTGCCCAGGGTAGGGTGATTTTTTACAATGGACATTTGTATTCTTAATTTTAAATGCAGGAGAAAGCCACCTACAGGACTTCCACCCACCATTTCATCTTACGGATATATAATCAATTATAAACACAGTACCGCACAGAATCATAGAATGGTTACAGCACAGAAGGAGGCCATTCGGCCCGTCGAGCCCGTGCCAGCTCTCTGCAAGAGCATTTCAGCTAGTCTCACTCCCCCCTGCCCTTTCCCCGTGGTCCTGCAAATCTTTTTTCCTTCAGGTACTTATCCCATTCCCTTTGGAAAGCCACGATCGAGTGTGCCTCCACCACCCTCTCAGACATGGCATTCCAGCTCCTAACCACTCGCTCTCTGTGTCCAATCAGTACTGATGAAAGGTCATCGACCTGAAACGTTAACTCTGTTTCTCTCTCCACAGATGCTGCCGGACCCTCTGAGTGTTTCCAGCATTTTCTGTTTTTTTTTAAACTCCATGTTCAAAATGGGTTGTTAAAGAACATTGTAACTGAACACTGTTTGAAACCCCAGCCCCTAAATATTATTCAATGCAGAAGCCAATGTGCAATGATTATTGTAAAGTTCCATTACAAGGAAACAGCTCAATATCTTCAAAACACAACTTCCGTATCACCCCAAACAGGCATGTTTACGATTATACTCTAGATGACCAAAAGTTCAGATACAATCACAGAAGATTGATAGCCAGTGTGATTCCGATTAGTATAGTGTGCACCCGCTCTACTGCTGTTTTGTAAACATAAGATTTTGCATTTATGTTGTGCCTTTCAGAACATGCCAAAGCGCTTCACAGCCAATGAATTCCTTTTGAAGCGCAGTCACTGTTGTTATTTCGACAAGCGTGGTTGCCAACTTGAGCACAGCGCAGCATGGGGCCACAGACAGCGATGAGCTGAGTGACCAACTCATCATATGTTGGCAGTGCTGGTTGACCAACGAACATTGGCCAAGACACATTTGTCCCCGTTAAGCTGTACGGGGCCACACAGCGATCTGGAGATCCCACGCAGGCCACTCAACGGCTTTACAATGGGGGAAAAGAAAAAAAAACACGCGTGTGCGATAACTTGAATGGGCCGCGCACCCAAAACAAAATTAGCGGGAACACTGCAGGACACCAGGAGAATTTCCCTGCTCTTCTTCAAACAATGCCAATGACAGCACTTTTGACAATGCAACGCTCCTTCAGTACTGCACTGAGATTTTCAGTCTAGACTATGTGCTCAAGTTTCTGGAGTCCTGCCTTAATGGCTAACACCAGTGTTCTGATAACTAATGCTGCTGAATTAGCTCTGTCAGTTTCAAAATATTCAAAAGGACATATTCATTATAAATGCATGGTACATGCACCGACACTGAAATCTTCCCATACCAATAGATCAATACTGTAAAGGTTAAGGGGAGATTTAATAGAGGCGTTTTGATAAGAGTAGATCGTGAGAAACGGTTTCCAATGGCAGGAGGGTCGGTAACCAGAAGACACAGATTGAAGATAACTGGCAAAATAACCCGGGGGGGAAATTCAGAGAATTTTTTTACATGCTGAGTTGTGATCTGGAACGCGCTGCCTGAAAGGGCGGTGGAAGCAGATTCAATAGTAACTTTCAAAAAGGAATTGGATAAATATTTGAAAAGGAGAAATTTGAAGGGCTACGGGGAAAGAGCGGGGCGAGTGGGACCAGTGTCCCCGGTAAGCCGCACCGCCTCCTGCGTGGTCTGCCTCCCCCCAATGTGCGGCCCATTCAAATTTTTGCGCATGTGCGGTACCTACACTGTAAAAGCCGGTAAGCGGCCTGCGCGGGACCTCTCGGACCACGGCGCGGCCACGCACGCACGCACCTTAGCAGGAGCTCTGGATGGGACTAATTGGAGAGCTCTTTCAAAGAGTCAGCACAAACACGATGGACTAAATGGCCTCCTTCTGTGCTGCACGAACCTGCGCATTAAGCACCGTGTGTCCAACTCTGCATCAGCGTGACGGGGAGAGGTTACTCTAACTGATTAATGTCAAGCAGCATGCTGCATCTGTCATACATACAGCCTGACGGACCAGCTACAGTCTGCTGTAGTTACTGTAAGCATGCATGTTCCTGCAGTCAATGGGCCTTTTCTGTTGACCAACTTAAACAAGGTCGATGTAATGCGTGCGTCACATCTGTCAACTTTACAAATTGGTACATGCAATTCAGCGAGAAATCTTCACGTGACTGCTAGATTGAATACTCATCCTCAAACATGCTCATAACTTCAGAAGATCGGCCCTGATCTTATTGAATGGCGGAGCAGGCTCGGGGGGCCAAATGGCCAACTCCTGCTCCTAGTTCTTATGCTCGTGTGTTGGAAGTTTTTTACGGAAAGACAAAAATTAAACTAAATGTAGTGTTGGATCTGTATAAAATTATTCTGAAGAAAACCATTGCTAAGTACCCCCTTTGGTAAAGGACACAAACTGTAAGTACAGAAAGTTAATTTATCAGCTAATGCTGCATGTTTCAATTGTGACAGAATGATAATGGCAAAATCCTTTTGTTCTGCTTGTATCTTGGCCACTATGTATCCCTCAACATCACTGAAACAGGTGATCTGGTCATTATCACATTGCTGTTTGTGGGAGCTTGCTGTGCGCAAATTGGCGGCCGTGTTTCCTACATTACAACAGTGACTCCACATCAAAAAAAGTACTTCAATAACGACTACAACTTATATTTATATAGCGCTTTCAATGTAGTGAAACATCCCAAGGCCCTTCACAGGAGCGATAATCAAACAAAATTTAACACCGAGCCACATAAGCAGATATGCTGGGCGGGAGGGTATGCTGTGAGGAGGATGTCGTGAAACTCCAGTACGATTTGGACAGGTTGGGTGATTGGGCAGAAGCATGGCAAATGCAGTATAATGTGGATAAATGTGAGGTTATCCACTTTGGTGGCAAAAACAGGAAGGCAGATTATTATTTGAATGGCAATAGATTGGGAGAAGGGGAAGTGCAACGAGACCTGAGTGTTCTTGTGCACCAGTCGCTGACGGTAAGCATGCAAGTGCAGCAGGCAGTTAAGAAGGCAAATGGTATGTTGGCCTTCGTAGCAAGAGGATTTGAGTACAGGAACAAGGATGTCTTGCTACAGTTGTACAGGGCCTTGGTGAGACCGCACCTTGAGTATTGTGTGCAGTTTTGGTTGCCTTATCTGAGGAAGGACGTTCTTGCCATGGAAGGAGTGCAGCGAAGATTCACCAGGCTGATACCTGGGATGGCAGGAATGACGTATGAGGAGAGATTGGGTCGATTGGGCTTATACTCACTGGAGTTTAGAAGATTGAGAGGGGATCTCATCGAAACCTATAAAATTCTGTCAGGCCTGGACAGGCTAGATGCAGGAAGGATGTTTCCGATGGCCGGGGAGTCCAGAACCAGGGGTCACAGTCTAAGGATAAGGGGTAAGCCATTTAGGACTGAGATGAGGAGGAATTTCTTTACCCAGAGAGTGGTGAACCTGTGGAATTCTCTGCCACAGAGAGCGTTAAATATATTCAAGAAAGAGTTGGATATATTTCTTAAGGCTAAAGGGATCAAGGGATATGGGGAGAAAGCAGGGACAGGGTACTGAGTTTGGATGATCAGCCATGATCACATTGAATGGCGGAGCAGGCTCGAGGGGCCGAATGGCCTACTCCTGCTCCTATCTTCTATGTTTCTATATTAGGGCAGATGACCAAAAGCTTGGTCAAAGAGGTAGGTTTTAAGGAGCGTCTTAAAAGGAGGATTAAGAGAGGCAGAGAGGTTTAGGGAGAGATTCATTGGCTGTGAAGCACTTTGGAAGGTTGTGAAAGGCGCTATCTAAATGCAAGTTTTTTTTCTTTCTTAAAGATTCCCATTCTCAACTCGCACAGCCCCGGGGAAAACCAAGATGCTACCTGTAAATATTCGCAGAATCATGGGATGCTTACAGCACAGGAGGCCGCCATTCGGCCTGTCGAGCCCGCGCTGGCTCTCTGCAAGAGCGCTTCAGCGGGTCCCACTCCTTGTTGAACTATTCTAGCTCAAATACTGGTCATATTTTACATGGAAATGTATAGGATATATATTGTTGAATCTCTCAAGTGGACAGAAGCAGCTGATTCTCAAGTTGGGTTTATCCAGTAACAGATCATCACACCCGGTTTGCCTTTATACTCAGTTAGTTAACATTATGTAATCTACCCGCTGCAATGCAACCAACCCTGCAAACACACACACCAGAAATAAACATTAAAACACCGCACTAATAATCGCTGTAGCCCTGGTGGATACTGATACATCAGCAGAACCTTTAAATATAGCACGAATATTTATGGCTCTGTGTATTCAGCTTCTTCCTAAATCAAGATGAGGGGGAGGGGGGTGGATGGGAATCTTTGTTAAAATTTTCACACGACCGTCAATCAACCATTTCGAGTAAACCCTTTGTACTCTGGGCAAACGGGTAATGAACTGCCCCCTTATCAAGTTTGCGGCTTTCCCCTTGTGGTTAGGATACAAGGCTACACAGCTGTTGCGGCTGGAGGCATTTCTGCTCAGAATGCGGTCCCCCAGAACTGCGACCGCTATCGATGATCCGAAACTGACCCTTTGGGGTAACAGATTGAAGCATAAAATACCGCCTGGGTTTGCAGCAAGAGCGGGGCGGGCAGGTCGGGGAGTAAGACATCCCAGCACAATCCGAACACGAGGTTAGCAAGGCAGCTTTGTTATTGAGGAGGGTGGGAAGGTGGAGACGATTCATTTCAGGGGCAAATTGCAACTGCCTGCTTGCGGGTTGTTTATTAGGGAAAAAAAGAGACAAGGAGCCCCGAGCGAAACTTACAAGGCTCGCATTGTGTCAATTACACAAGCTCGCAGAAAGCGCTCCGAAATCAACAAAACACAAATCCAGCACAAGACACTTGCAGCCACAGCCTGAAATGATTCAAAAAGTCCTTTTTTTTCCAATCCCATCTCTACCGAGAAATAAATTTAAGATTTATGTAACTAAGTTGCAGGCACGATAATCTCCTTTAATTGCAAAGGCGCCTGATCAGCTACTAAAGTAAAAGTTAAAAGTCGGTCGAGTGGCTACAATCTGTAGTTGTTACCATGTAGCACCGTCGACAGGCCTGCTGATACAGTAACCCAATGCTAGAGGGAAAAAAGAAGCGATTTCAACACTAGCATTTTGCTCATTAACTTTTTTTCCACCCCCTCTCCTCCTGCCAGCATGCAAAAAACCTACCTGCGTTTTCCTGCAGAGCCCCCCAGCCTCAGCAAGGAGGGAGGGAGAAGGAGACACGCAGCAATTCTGTCTTTCTTTTGAATGTATATATGTTTACACCGACAGCAAGAAAGCTGCTACTGCCCCCTGCGACCTGTTAAGCTTCACAAGACGCCATCGCCTGAGAATTGCTACAGTCAGGCCAGACGTGGGATCGCAGCGCCAACCATTCGAAGACCCAATAAAAAAACAGAGGTGGGGGGTGGTCATCAGCAGCAGCTAGAGAAAGACGTGCCAAGAGCTGGGGGGAAAACAAAAAGAAAAATACAGGGTTTGCAACAACAGTTTTTACAATCCGCTGCTAACCCTTCCAGACTCGCTGAGACGAGGAGGGTGATTTCTGGTTCAAAATGTGTGTGTGCGGCTTCCACCCCCCCCCGGCGAGCGGGTGGTTGGGTCGGAGTTGGAACGTCACGGATGTATCAAAATGCTGCAGGAGCAGGCAAGGGGCTGGTCACTGGATGGAGCAGGCAAGGCAGGGCAGGTCACTGGATGGAGCAGGCAAGGCAGGGCCTGGTCACTGGATGGAGCAGGCAGGGCGCTGGTCACTGGATGGAGCAGGCAAGGGGCTGGTCACTGGATGGAGCAGGCAAGGCAGGGCAGGTCACTGGATGGAGCAGGCAAGGCAGGTCACTGGATGGAGCAGGCAAGGCAGGGCCTGGTCACTGGATGGAGCAGGCAGGGCAGGTCACTGGATGGAGCAGGCAAGGGGCTGGTCACTGGATGGAGCAGGCAAGGCAAGGCAGGGCAGGCAAGGGGCTGGTCACTGGATGGAGCAGGCAAGGCAGGGCAGGCAAGGGGTTGATCACTGGATGGAGCAGGCAAGGCAGGGCCGGGCAGGCAAGGGGCTGGTCACTGGATGGAGCAGGCAGGGCAGGCAAGGGGCTGGTCACTGGATGGAGCAGGCAAGGCAAGGCAAGGCAGGGCAGGCAAGGGGCTGGTCACTGGATGGAGCAGGCAAGGCAGGGCAGGCAAGGGGCTGGTCACTGGATGGAGCAGGCAAGGCAAGGCAAGGGGCTGGTCACTGGATGGAGCAGGCAAGGCAGGGGGCTGGTCACTGGATGGAGCAGCACTGGGCTCCTGGACTGAAAAGAAAGACTTGTAATTTATATAACGCCTTTCACGTCCTCAGGACGTCTCAAAGCGCTTTACAGCCAATCAAGGACTTTTTTTGGGGGAAGTGCAGTCACTGTTGTGATGTAGGAAATGCGGCAGCCAAATCGCGCACAGCAAGCTCCCACACATACACACACCAGATAATCTGTTTTCAGCGGTGTCGATTGAGGGATAAATGTTGGCCAGGGCGCACTCCACCTACCGGCTCTTCGATCGAAATAGTGGCCGCCGGATCTTTAGCGTCCACCCGAGAGGGCAGACGGGGCCTGGGTTTAACGTCTCACCCGAACAACGGCACCTCCGACAGTGCAGCACTCCCTCAGCACTGCACAGAGTGTCAGCCTAGATTTTTGCGCTGGAGTCCCTGGAGTGGGACTTGAACCCACAACCATCTGACTCGAGAGTGCTGCCCACTGAGCCACGGCTGACTGGACTGGTGTGTGCATAACACGGGCACCTCAATTGCATGCTCCATGTGGGTGAATGGTTCTATTAAAGAGTTTAAAGTAATTGCAATCATACATGTATAAATAAAAAGCGGGGTGGGTGGAGTTTGACACAGGACATCTTGTGAGTTGCAGCCCAGCTCCTTGTCTCTTTACTAATAGAGTTACCACCTTGTCCAAATCACTCCTCCTAGCACGTTTTCCAAGAAGGAACCCACCCTGTTCCGCAAATGCAGGCGTGCTTTGATTCCAAGGTTTAGTTCCTTTCAAAAAACAAATCTGTCGATGTAACTTTTTCAGCGCTGCCGCACTATGCGTGTTCTGACAAAGGGTTTCGACCTGAAATGTTAACTCTGTTTCTCTCTCCACGGATGTTGCCGGGCCTGCTGAGTTTTTCCAGCGTTTTCTGTTGTTATTACGTGTGTCTGGTGTCAGCCCTGGCTCACTCGATAGCACTCTCGCACTCTGAGTCAGAGGGTTCACGGCTTGAAGTCCCACTCCGGAGGTTTCAGCACGCAGTCTAGGCTGACACTGCCAGTGCAGGACTGAGGGAGTGCTGCACTGTCGGAGGTGCCGTCTTTTGAATGAGAAGTTAAGCCGTGGCCCTCTGTCTGACCTCTCGGGTGGACATAAAAGATCCCGTGGCACGATTCCGTGGTTGATTGGCCATGATAAAAATTGACCCTTAGTGTTAGGGGGGATTAAATACGTGGGGTTACAGGGTTACGGGGATAGGGCTTGGGTGGGATGGCTGTCGGTGTAGGGACCGGGTGCTAGGGTTTGGATGATCAGCCATGATCTCGTTGAATGGCGGAGCAGGCTCGAAGGGCCGAATGGCCTACTCCTGCTCCTATCTTCTATGTTTCTATGATTCGAAGAAGAGCAGGAGAGTTCTCCCTGATATCCTGGCCAATATTTATCCCTCAACCAACATCACTAAAACAGATTATCTGGTCATTTATTTCATTGCTGTTGGTTATTTCATTGCTGTTTGTGGAACCTTGCTGTGTGCAAAGAGGCTCCTGTATTTCCTACATTGTAACAGTGACTACTTTTCAAAAAAAGTACTTCATTGTCTCTAACGTGCTTTGGGGCATCCGGAGGTCATGAAAGGCGCTATATGACGTTCAGGCTTGGGCTGATAAGCGGCAGGTAACATTCGCGCCACGCAAGTGCCAGGCAATCACTATCTCCAACAAGCGAGAGTCTAACCACCTCCCCTTGACATTCAATGGCATTACCATCGCCAAATCCCCCACCATCAACATCCTGTGGGTCACCATTGACCAGAAACTTAACTGGACCAGCCACATAAATACTGTGGCAACAAGAGCAGGTCAGAGGCTGGGTATTCTGCGGCGAGTGTCTCATCTCCTGACTCCCCAAAGCCTTTCCACCATCTACAAGGCACAAGTAAGGAGTGTGATGGAATACTCGCCACTTGCCTGGATGAGTGCAGCTCCAACAACACTCAAGAAGCTCGACACCATCCAAGACAATGCAGCCCACTTCATTGGCACCCCATCAACCACATTAAACATTCACTCCCTCCACCACCGGCGTACCGTGGCTGCAGTGTGTACCATCTACAAGATGCATTGAAGCAACTCGCCAAGGCTTCTTCGGCAGCACCTCCCAAACCCACGACCTCTTCCACCTAGAAGGACAAGGGCAGCAGGCGCATGGGAACACCACCAACTGCAAGTTCCCCTCCAAGTCACACACCATCCTGACTTGGAAATATATCGGCTGTTCCTTCATCATCGTGGGGTCAAAATCCTGGAACTCCCTCCCTAACAGCACTATGGGAGCACCTTCACCACACGGACTGCAGCGGTTCAAGAAGGCGGCTCACCACCACTTTCTCAAGGGCAATTAGGGATGGGCAATAAATGCTGGCTTTGCCAGCGACGCCCACATTCCATAAGCGAATAAAAAAAAATGTATTGTCGTTGGGCCAAAATCTTGGACCTCCCCACCTAACAGCATTGAGGGAGTGTGGTTCCAGAAGAAGGCCCACCACCACCTTCTTGAGGGCAACTAGAGATGGGCAATAAACGCCAGCACACCCACGTTCTGAAAAAAAAATTTTTTAAGTAAATGCTAAGTCTTTCTTTATTACACAATTCTCATTGTTGTCCTGTGACAAAGTGACCTCTGCAGCAGCCGGACTTCCAGAAGGGGAAATGAGAAAACTTCTGGTCACTGACCTCCCCCTCAATAATCCGTTGAGATTGGCAGAAGAACTCACTGGTTCAGGAATACAATTTGAGTCAGAATTTGGGGCTTTCCACAGGATGGGAACTTCAGAACACGTCACTGTTCAATTCAAATGGTTAACCTCATTGCACTTTTGCGTTTCACTTACTTTTAAGTTGGCCTGGCTATTTAGGCAACCAGTGTTTTGAAAGTGTAGTCGGTGTTTTGAAAGTGTAGTCGGTGTTTTGAAAGTGCCATCAGTGTTTTGAAGTGCAGTCACTTGTTGTAATGTCGGAAACGCGGCAGCCAATTTGCGCACAGCAAGCTCCCACACACAGCAATGTGATAACGTTCAGATCATCTGTTTTGTTCAGTGATGTTGATTGAGGGATAAATATTGGCCCCAGGACACCGGGGAGAACTGCCCTGCTCTTCTCCAAAATGGTTCCACTGGATCTTTTATGCCCACCTGAGAGAGCAGACGGGGCCTCGGTTTAATGTCTCATCCGAAAGACGGCCCCTCCGACAGTGCAGCACCCCCTTAGCACTGCACTGAAGTGTAGAGAGCGATGTTTGGTAGCACTGGGTCTACCAAAGCAAACTACAAGCCGTTCTCCCTCCCTTCTATTTAAGAATGGGTACCACTGATAAAATATCTGTTCATTTTGCAAAATCAGTATCCGGTAATTTTTTTTTTAAAACAGCAATTTTCAGTTTTCGAGTGACGATACAACCAAGCCCTTGCAGAGCTCATTGCTCACAAAGATTCCGATGAAGCGGCAGACACCGTGCGGTCCTATTCTGCCACCCAAGGGCTTATCTGATTACACTTCTGTGAAGTGCTGTGGGGGCGTTTTTTCTATGTTAAAGGTGTGATATAAAAGCCGAGTTGTTGCTGCTCTCAGAGCCCTGAACGTGGGCAAGTTGATAGACCCTGCCCAGTCTTTCAGATCCTGGCCCTGCACATTGCGGATCTCGACAAGCCTAGGTGCAAACCCGCCGGGCGCTCCTCTACCTTGCTCACCCTGCGGCCAAAGAGAAGTCACAGAAACCCCACAGTGCAGATAGAGGCCATTTCGGCCCATCGACCCTGCACCGACACATATCCCACCCGATCCCCGTAACCCCTACACCAACACATATCCCACCCTATCCCCACGTATTTAATCCCCCTAACACTAAGGGTCAATTTTATCATAGCCAATCATCCTAACCCGCACATCTTTGTCAGGGAGAGGTTGTCAGGGAGAGGAGTGACCCCTTTAAGTAATGGAACACGGGCTACAACTTCTCACACTGTGAACACAGTGGTGATGAACAGTTTCATCTTGGATGCAGAATGAACAAGCAACAATGACATCAATAAAGTGACATAAATAGTGATTATATATAATTGTGTCCAGTAACATCCTTCACCCTTGGTCACCCAACAGTGTACAGTGACAGCGATGATTATTCTTGACATACTTTAACCTGTATGTATCAATATCTCCCTTGAATGACCTGATTTCATTTCACTTAATAGTTTTTGGTTCCATTTTCATACTAATCTCAATTTGAAACTTCAACACTGCATTTAGAATAGCTTCGGGGGGGAAACGTACTCATTAACTGAAATTAATCCGAATATCTTGTAAGGACAAAAAAAAAAGAATTAAAGATTAACAGCCTGTAATTGGATGCTTAAACCTTAATATTAACTCACCTACGAGACATCGCAAGCTGATGGCTCTGGGGGGTGGCACATGTTCATTTTGCATCGCAACAGAGCTGGAACTAACCTTACCTTGGATCACAAAATAGATGAGGGAGAGGAAGGCCATTCAGCCCACCTCCTTCCGTTATGTAGAAAGACCCTGTAGTTGCCCTTCCTCTGATTATAGCATTCAACTGTTTCTTAACTGATTGGCTTTGATTTTTCTTCTCCTCAAGTGGGAGAAGGAAGTACAATTCTGGTGATAAATGAGAGAGCACGTTTAGAGTTAGGGCTTTCCATCAGTTCTGACGAAAGGTCTCGTTTGAAATATTGACATGTCTTTCACTTTCGGACACTGATCGACCTGTTCATTTCCAGCATTTTCTATTTTTATTTTAGGTTCTCAGCGTTCGAAGTTCTCCTTACATCAATCCCTTTGGGCTGCTGTATGTGTAATATATACATATAGTGAAGAGCAATTATAGAGTCATGGGGCTGGATTTTCATTGAGGAGTCGGGTAGGAGGCGGGACTACAACTTTCGGGGTTGTAGTCCCGCCTCCATCGAGTTCTAGCCAACCCACGCGATTTTGACTTGATTGACCTTGTTGAGCCCGCCCAGCGGGCTCAGCAGGCCAATTAAGGGCCACCCAGCAACAGGTGACGTCACAGATTGATATTTTATCTGTCAAGACCTTTTGACAGATGAAATATCAGCGTTCGACAGCTGTTTGAAGCTGTTAAACACTGACAATCTGTACTCTAAGTTAATTCTTTCCTGTCAGGATGATTTAGAGATCTCCCCGGAACAGAAAGCTGAATGCTGGAACTTTTGACAGATCGCAGCCATTCTGCTTTCTGTGCCGGTGAGATGAGGGACTCCCGAGACCTGAAGGAAGGAAGGAAGGCTGTAAAGGTATGTAAGTAGAACTTCTTTAAACACTTTACACACACCAAACACACTTACCTCTGCAGTCATGCACCCATCACTCACCTGAACACCAGACATCTCGACCCCTCCAAGCCCTTCATCCCGACGGCCCGCCTCGCTAACTTGGCGTGGTTTGGAGCCATCAGGAATCCCACATTTCAACAATGAAAACAGGGATTAGGCTAAAATCTGCCTGTTAACTATCTGTTAACAGGCAGTTAATTTGCACTAATCCCCTTCCCGCCTCGGGGAGGCGGGTCCCAGTGCGGGTCGGGTACCCGCCTCCTTTGAAACTGGCATGGAGGTGGGTTGGGGGGCGGGATGGGTTCGCTCCCCCCCAATTTTGGGATTTTAACCCCCCGCACGCCTCCACGGCCCAATGAAAATCCTGCCCATGGAGTTTAGAAGAATGAGAGGTGATCTCATTGAAACATACAAGATTCTGAAGGGGATTGACAGGGTAGAGGCTGAGAGGTTGTTTCCCCCTGGCTGGAGAGTCTAGAACTAGGGGGCACAGTCTGAGGATAAGGGGTCGGCCATTTAAGACTGAGATGAGGAGGAATTTCTTCACTCAGAGGGTTGTGAATCTTTGGAATTCTCTACCCCAGAGGGCTGTGAATGCTGAATCATTGAGTATATTCAAAGCTGTGATCGATAGATTTTTGGACTCTAGGGGAATCGAGGGCTATGGGGATAGTCTGGGAAGGTGGAGTTGAGTTCGAAGATCAGCCATGATCTTATTGAGTGGCGGAGCAAGCTCGAGGGGCCGAATGGCCGACTCCTGCTCCTATTTCTTATGTTCTTACATTCTTATTGGACTGGTGGATTGTGTGATCCCAGTTAACTGGATGCATTATCACTCTGATAAAACCACGACTGCAGAATCTTGTCATTCATGTGGAAATGACTTATGAAATAATACTGGGCGGCCTGCTGGTGGCGCTGTCCAGGGAAAGTATAAATACTCGGGCATGGGCCCAGCTTGCTCAGGACATTCTTTATCAGGAACTAGTGAAGGACACAACTGGATCTCCATGTTGAAAAACAGTTGATTAAAGCCTTGTTTAATACTTAGACCAACTGCCTAGTAGTTTTCTTATGTCAGTCATGTTCCTGCGTTTTGCAACATGTTGGCTACCATTTTGGATTTATTATTTTGCATGATATATTTACACAATTTGAAATTTGACAGTTACAGGCATAAATTTACAATAGCCTGGTGCACAATAAAATGGTTGTGCAGTGCTATTCTTAACAGCAGGCTTCAGTTTTGTTGCTTGGGCAAGGGGCAAGGGGTAGAAACCAGTGGCAACAGTACACTGAGGCCAAACATGCAGGACAGAATGGTTAAAATGAGATTAAACAAGATGGGGATTGGGATGCAAAGGAAAAGAGAACATCAAGACAGAGGCAAACCCAAGACTGGGAGATTGAGCATCAAACCACACTTGAAAAGAGAAGGGCTAGGAGGGAGGATGGTGAGAAGGAATCTAGTGCTCTGTTAAGGTACAAAAAGACGCTGGTGCGAGCTTGTGAAATGATGACAGTAATGATATTCTTCCTAAAGAATGACCTGAAACATACCCATGGTATATCATTACCATTGATATAATTAACTTAATGTTTGCTACTTTATAACAAAAATATAAGATGCTTGATATTTAGTTAGGAATACTCTCCACTTGCCTGGATGAATGCAGCTCCAACAACACTCAAGAAGCTCGACACCATCCAGGACAAAGCAGCCCGCTTGATTGGTACCCCATTCACCACCTTCAACATTCACTCCCTCCACCACCGGCACACCGTGGCTGCAGTGTGTACCATCTACAAGATGCACTGCAGCAACTCGCCAAGGCTTCTTCGGCAGCACCTCCCAAACCCACGACCTCTTCCACCTAGAAGGACAAGGGCAGCAGACGCATGGGAACACCACCACCTCCAAGTTCCCCTCCAAGTCACACACCATCCTGACTTGGAAATATATCGGCTGTTCCTTCATCGTCGCTGGGTCAAAATCCTGGAACTCCCTCCCTAACAGCACTGTGGGAGTACCTTCACCACACGGACTGCAGCGGTTCAAGAAGACGGCTCACCACCACCTTCTCAAGGGCAATTAAGGATGGGCAATAAATGCTGGCCTTGCCAGCGACGCCCACATCCCGAGAATGAATAAAAAGTTATTTCAGTAGTACATGTGCAACAATGCAACTCATGGGTAATGTAACAGACACCCTACATCACTTAATATTGCAATCACCGCAGAATTACCTTAGCAATTAAGTGATACTTGTGGTTGTCAAGAGTATAATTGAAACTGCAAAACGTAAAATGGCTTTCGCAATCATTTCTAAAAGTGTCAAAACTGTGAGGAACATATGATGATATGTCCCGTGTATTTATTATAAAAGGGTAATTACTTCAGCTTGATTCAGCGTGTTCAAAATTACCTCCGTTTTCCCTGCCAGTATCTGAACATTTCATTCCTGTTCAGTGTTCAATGTGGCACCTGAAATGGATTTACACAGCGTGGATCACACAGTTTCCATTTTCTCTAATTTTAGAAGATGGTTGCAGTAATTCAAAAATTCCATTCAAGCAAATTATAATTAAGCTGCATAAGAGACGACTTGCAGTTATATTTCATCTTTAATGTAGCAAAATGCCCAAAGGCCGTTCACAGGAAAGAGGTGGGTGGGGGGGCGCGGTGGAGTTGGCGGAGGAAATGGACTCCGAGTAGAAGAATGAGAGGAGGTGACTGAAAGTGCGGTTAAATAAATAGGTTTTGAGGAGGGGTTTGCAGGTGGGAAGAGATGAGGGACTGAACAAGAGAGTTTTAGAGTTGCAAGGGGGATGGAGTATAAAAGTAAGGAAGTCTTGCTACAACTGTACAGGGTATTGGTGAGACCACATCTGTAGTACTGCGTACAGTTTTGGTTTCCTTATTTAAGGAAGGATATACTTGCATTGGAGGCAGTTCAGAGAAGGTTCACGAGGTTGATTCCTGAGATGAAGGGGTTGTCTTATGAAGAAAGGTTGAGCAGGTTGGGCCTACACTCATTGAAGTTTAGAAGAATGAGAGGGGATCTTATTGAAACATATAAGATTCTGAGGGGGATTGACAGGGTAGATGCAGGGAGGATGTTTCCCCTCGTGGGGAAATCTAGAACGAGGGGGCATAGTCTCAGAATAAGGGGTCGCCCATTTAAGACGGAGATGAGGAGGAATTTCTTCTCTCAGAGGGTCGTGAATCTTTGGAATTCTCTACCCCAGAGAGCCGTGGAGGCGGAGTCATTGAATATATTCAAGGCGGAGATAGACAGATATTTGAGCAACAGGGGAGTCGAGGGTTATGGGGAACGGGCGGGAAAGTGGAGTTGGGGCCAAAATTGGATCAGCCATGATCTTATTGAATGGTGGAGCAGGCTCGAGGGGCCGAATGGCCGACTCCTGCTCCTATTTCTTATGTTCTTATGTCCATGGCTTGGCCATCGATGGTGGAGCAGAGAGGGAAGAGGGAATACATGGGAGGCTGGAAGCAGCAGAGCAGAAGTAGGGCTTCTCTAGGAAGTTGCAGAGACAGACTGAAGCGAGACCTTGGAGAGATTTGTAAACAAGAGAAAGGATTTTTGAAGTTAATTTTATGGGGACAGGAGCTAGTTGAGGTCAGTAAGGAAAGGAGTGATTGGTGAGTGGGACTTAGTGCATGATAGGATGTGGCGGACAGGTTTTGGACAGCTTGTAGTTTATGTAGGATGGAGGACGGAGAACTGTTAGAGAGTATTGCGTCCAGTTCCGGTCACCACACTTTAGGAAGGATGTGAAGGCCCTTGAGAGGGTGCAGAGGAGATTTACCAGAATGGTTCCGGGGATGGGGGATCTTAGCTACAAGGACAGGCTGGAGAAGCTGGATTTGTTTTCATTAGAGCAAAGGAGGCTGAGGGGTGATTTGATCGAGGTGTACAAGATTATGACGGGTTTGGATAGGCTAGACGGGGAAAGGCTGTTCCCACTAGTTGATGGTACAAGGACTAGGGGACACAGATTTAAGGTTTTGGGCAAGAGATACAGGGGGGGATGTGAGGAAAAACTTTTTTATGCAGCGAGTGGTGAGGACCTGGAACTCTCTGCCGACAGAAGTGGTGGAAGCGGAGACACTCGATGTTTTCAAGAGGAGACTGGATAGGCACTTGAGGGAAATAAACCTGCAGGGCTACGGGGATAGAGCGGGGGAATGGGACTGACTGGATTGCTCTACAGAGGGCCGGCACGGACTTGATGGGCTGAATGGCCTCCTTCTGTGCCATTGTGACTCTATAACATTGAGCCTGGAACTGATGAAGGTGGGGTGAGGATTTCAATGGCAATGGGGTTGAGGTAAAGGCAGAAGTGGACATCCATTGCCATCTTTCCTGTGTTTGAATCTCTCCAATCAGGCTTCCACCCCTGCTATGGCATCAAAACAGCCCAAACCAAAGTCACCACTGGCATCTTTTGTGACTGTGGAGCATTATCGCTCTGTCTTCCTCGACCTCTCTGCAGCCTTTGATACGGTCGACCACACCATCCCAACACCTTTCCTCCGATGCCCACCTCAGTGGGACTGCCCTCGCTTAGTTCCACGCTTACCTACCTGATAGTAGCCAGAGCATCTCCAGCAATGGCTTCTCTTCCTGCCCTGCACTGTTCCCTTCAGTGTTCCCCCAAGGATCTGTCCTTGATCCCTACTCTTCCTCAGCTACATGCTGCCCTTTGGTGACATCCTCTGCAGATGTGGTCAGCTTCCATATGCATGCGGACAACACCCAGCTCTACCTCTCCACCAGCTCTCTCGACCCATGCACTGCCTCTGTGTTGTCAGACTAGCTGTCCGATATCTAGTCGTAGATGAGCCGCAATTTCCTCTGGGAAGAATGAAGTCATCTTTTTCGGCCCCAGCCACAAAATCTGTACCCTCGTCACCGATTGCACCTCCCTCCCCGGCCATTGTCTCAGGTTGAACTAGCTTGTTCACAACCTCGGTGCCCTATTCAACCCTGAGCCGACTGTCAGACCCCATAAACTCTCCATTACAAAGACCACCAACTTCCACCTCTGTAAAATCCCCCTCCTCTGTCCCTGTCTCAGCCCACGTGGCGCTGAAACCCTCATCCATGTCTCCAGATTTCACGGTTCTAATGGACTTCTGACCAGCCTCCCACCCTCTGTAAAGTTCAACTGATCCGAAGCTCTGCTGTCTGTATCCTCTCACTCACCAGGTCCTGTTCACGCACCATCCTTGTCCTTCCTGACCTACATTGTCTCCTAGTCCTCCAAATTAAAATTCTCACCCTCATGTTTAAATCCCTACATGGCCTCATCCATCGCTGCCGTCTTTTGGATGAGACGTTAAACCGAGGCCCCGTCTGCCCTCTCAGGTGGACGGAGAAGATCATGCGGCACTATTTCGAAGAAGAGCAGGGGAGTTATCCCTGGTGTCCTGGGGCCAATATTTATCCCTCAACCAATATCACTAAAACAGATTATCTGGTTATTTTCACATTGCTGTTCACGGGAGCTTGCTGTGCACGAATTGACTGCCGCGTTTCCCACATTACGACAGTGACTACACTTCAAAAAAAGTACATCACTGGCTGTAAAGCGCTTTGAGACGTCTGGTGGTCGTGAAAGGCGCGATAGAAATGCACTGTCTTTCTTTCTTAACTGTTACCTCCACTTGACTTACACCCACCCCCTCATAACTCTCTGTTTCTCTGACTCTGGTCTTTTTGTGCTTCCTCCCCTCTCTTTATCCCATTATTGGTAGTTGTGTCTTCAACCATTTAGGCCCCACACTATGGCATTCCTCCCTAAACCCATCCGTCTCCCTCCACCTCCCTCTCCTCCTTAAAAGGCCCCCCTTAAAACCCAGCTCTTTGACCAAGGTTTTGGTCGCCCCTCCTAATAGCTCCCTCTTTGGCTCGGCGTTCATTCTTGCCTGATTATGTCTCTGTGAAGCACCTTGGGACATTTTCTATGTTAAAAGCGCTATATAAATGCAAATTATTGCTGTTGTTGTAGGACAAGTGTTATGGAGGTAGAAATAGGCACTCTTGCTGTTGGGCGTGTTGTTGGTTTGAAGCACGGCTCATAGCAATGGGACCCAAATATCCATTGAGTATTGAGTAGAAATTTCAATGAAAATATTTCTGATGACCATTTCTAAGGTGTGCATATGTATTTTGTACATGGAAAAGAAAGAAAGACTTGCATTTATATAGCGCCTTTCACGACCACTGGACATCTCAAAGCGCTTTCATTCTTCTAAACTCTAGAGAATATGGGACCTTATCTCCACTTTCCTGCACTGTCCTCATATCCCTTGATTCCCTTAATATTCAAAAATCTATCGATTTCTGTCTTGAATATACTCAACCACTGAGCCTCCACAGCCCTCTGGGGTAGAGAATTCCAAAGATTCACCACCCTCTGAGTGAAGAAATTTCACCTCATCTCAGTCCTAAATGACCGACCCCTTATTCTGAGACTGTGACCCCTGGTTCTAGACTCCTCAACCAGGGGAAACGGGGAAACATCCTCCCTGCATCTACCCTGTCAAGCCCTGTAAGAATTTTGTATGTTTCAATGAGATCAACCCTCATTCTTCTAAACTCTAGAGAATATAGGCCTAGTCTACTCAATATCTCCTCATAGGACAATCCCCCCCATCACAGGAACCAGTCTGGTGAACCTTCGTTGCAATTCCTCTATGGCAAGTATATCCTTCCTTAGGTAAGGAGTCTAAAACTGTACACAATACTGCTGTACCTGCATGTTAACTTTCAGTGATTCGTGTACAAGGGCACCCAGGTTTTCAGGACCCTGTCCTCCCCCTATTCCACACACGGTTGAACAGCCTCCTGGACTCACAGATGATGGATGAGCATATAGATGAGGCATCGCTGGGTTTCTGGTGCCCATGGAACTGTACGATGTCAGCCGTGGCTTAGTGGGTTGCATGCTTGCCTCTGAGTCAGAAGGTTGTGAGTTCGTGTCGCACTCCAGAGACTTGAGCACGTAATCTAGGCTGACGCTCCGGTGCAGTGCTGAGGGAATGCAGCACTGTCGGAGGTGCCGTCTTTCAGGTGAGACGTTAAACCGAGGCCCCGTCTGTCCTGTCAGGTGGACGTAAAAGATCCCACGGCACTATTCAAAGAAGAGCAGGGGAGTTCTCCCTGGTGTCCTGGGGTCAATGTTTATCCCTCAATCAACATCACTAAAACAGATGATCTGGTCATTATCACATTGCTGTTTGTGGGACCTTGCTGTGCGCAAATTGGCTGCCGCGTTTCCTATATTACAACAGCGACTACGCTTCAAAAGTACTTCATTGGCTGTGAAGCGCTTTGGAATGTCCTGAGGTCGTGAAAGGCGCTATATAAATGCAAGTTCTATCTGTTTTTCTCTACCCAGCATGAGCCAGTAGCTTGGAAAGGCAGGGAGAATATAAGTGAAATGCAGATACATTACCTCAGTAATGGCCAGCCCTTAATTATCACAATATGTCATTATATAGAGAAATTGAAATGGTTTGATCTTAGCGATTTCTTTGGTATGGCTATTACTGTCAAAATGTACTGCTGGAGGCGCATGTGAACCGAGAACTATATGTACGACGGTGCTGTACTAAATACATTTTTCAAGGAACGAGGAAAGCAGTAAACCTCATCAATGGCCTTTTAAAACAAAAGAGCACCTTTCAAAAGTGGACTAACTAATAGAGCAGCTTTGCGTCTATTAGTACCATATCGAGTTTCTGATCCGCCTCTTATTAGCATGTTGTAATCTTATTTTCCTTTGGGATTACATTTCCTAGGGCAAGGAACTAATTGGAAATTGTGGACTATTATGTGCTTTGAGTATCAAGGCAACACGAATGTAATTAGCATCACATTGTCGCATCTTTTATTATGTTTAGTAATCCGTGTGACCCAAGGGATCATTTGCAGGATGTCATTCATTTGCACTTGCCGTCACAAGATAAACAGTGTGACACAAAAAAAAGTGTGCTGGGTCCACATGTGCAAAAGGAGGTGTCAGGATAGGCACCAAGTACAATAGCAAACACGGAACCAAGATGTCCCACTGAAAATTAAGCGGCACCTAAAACATAGAAGATAGGAGCAGGAGTAGGCCATTCGGCCCCTCGAGCCTGCTCCGCCATTTAATGAGATCATGGCTGATCATCCAAATTCAGTACCCTGTCCCTGCTTTCTCCCCACATCCCTTGATCCCTTTAGCCTTAAGATATATATCTAACTCCTTCTTGAATATATTTGATGAATTGGCCTCAACTGCCTTGTGTGGTAGAGAATTCCACAGGTTCACCACTCTCTGGGTGAAGAAATTCCTCCTCATCTCAGTCCTAAATGGCTTACCCCTTATCCTTAGACTGTGACCCCTGGTTCTGGACTCCCCTGCCATCGGGAACATCCTTCCTGCATCTAGTCTGTCTAGTCCTGTTAGAATTTTATAAGTTTCAATGAAATCCCCTCTCATTCTTCTAAACTCCAGCGAGTATAAGCCCAATCGACCCAATCTCTCCTCATACGTCATTCCTGCCATTCCAGGTATCAGTCTGGTGAATCTTCGCTGCACTCCCTCCATGGCAAGAACATCCTTCCTCAGATAAGACGACCAAAACTGCACACAATACTCAAGGTCTGGTCTCACCAAGGCCCTACCTCATCAGCCATGTTTTTCGGTCAGCTGTCCCAATATTTCTTTATGTGGCTCGGTGTCAAATTTTGTTCCTGTGAAGCTCCTTGGGACGTTTTACCATGTTAATGGCGCTATATTGTGTAACCTGATGCTACCAAAGCAAACAGCTATTGGCTAGCAGCCTTGTGTCGGTATTGTGGGGCGGGTGGCGGGGGATTTGGGGAAGTCAGCCAACCCTTGTAAAGGCAAAACATAATAATAAGCTGCATTCGTTGTATCAAAATTGTAAACATGATTCTTGCTCAGAAACCAAGGGTGACTAGTCATAGAGTCATAACGGCACAGAAGGAGGCCATTCGGCCCATCGAGTCCGTGCCGGCTCTCTGTAGAGCAATCCAGTCAGTCCCATTCTCCCGCTCTATCCCCGTAGCCCTGCAAGTTTATTTCCCTCAAGTGCCTATCCAGTCTCCCCTTGAAAACATCGAGTGTCTCCGCTTCCACCACTTCCGTCGGCAGCGAGTTCCAGGTCCTCACCACTCGCTGCGTAAAAAAGATTTTCCTCATGTTCCCCCCTGTATCTCTTGCCCAAAACCTTAAATCTGTGTCCCCTAGTCCTTATACCATCAATTAGTGGGAACAGCCTTTACCCGTCTAGCCTATCCAAACCCATCATAATCTTGTACACCTCTATCAAATCACCCCTCAACCTCTTTTGCTCCAATGAAAACAAATCCAACTTCTCCAACCTGTCCTTGTAGCTAAGATCCCCCATCCCCCGGAACCATTCTGGTAAATCTCCTCTGCAACCTCTCAAGGGCCTTCACATCCTTCCTAAAGTGTGGTGACCAGAACTGGACGCAATACTCCAGTTGTGACCTAACCAGCGCTTTATAAAGGTTCAGCATAACTTCTCTACTTTCGTACTCAATACCTATATTTATGAAGCCCAAGATCCCATATGCTTTGCTAACCACTCTCTCAATATATCCTGCCACCTTCAGAGACCTATGCACATTAACTCCCAGGTCCCTCTATCCCTAGATGAAGAGATGCGCTTGAGTTTGTGATTCCTGGTGCAGAGTGGAAATCTTTGCCCGCACTATCAAAATATGGGGTGGGGCAGTTCTATGATCCATATTTGTATATGGTCAGAGCACCCTGAAATTTCTAGAGGTTTAGCTGAACCCCACAAAATATCTTTCCCAACATTCAAAAGGCAGTTGGATAAGTACCTGAAGGAAAAAGAAATTGCAGGACTATGGGGAAAGGGCGGGGGGAGGGGGGGGGACAAGCTGAAGTGATCTTGCAGAGAGCCGGCATGGGCTCGTCGGGCCGAATTCCCCGTATCTCAAGACGTAGTCAACTCAACTTCTCTATCGTGGCGATATCTGTGCGTTATTGAATGGCATTCCACAATGGACTGCGAATAGCAGAAGGGTAAATACTTATCATCTTGTAAGGTCTGGCTAAACATTTGTGGAGAAGTCAAGCAGGCACAGCTGCAAAATCTGGTGGAATATCAATTTTGAAAAGTGTTGCGATCTCCCTGGGGATTGGAGTCCAATGAGATTCCAATTTAGAATGTGTCAAAAAATGTGAAACAAGATGCCTGAGATGTGTCTGAGATGTGGAGATTAGATCCGAATAGCCCAAAGGACATGTGATGAATATGGGGCGATATATTTAACTGGAATTTCTTTCAGCAAGTTGAGATTGAACGAGAAACTCACTGTCTGCCTCGCAATCCACATCAATCAACTGGAAAGGCCTCTTCCAAACAAATTATCTGTGCTCGTGTGTTTTTTTCTTCAGATTTATTAATAAAAAGATTATTTAACATTGTAATCAGCTTATTGGTATCTCTGATTATGTACAGATTTTTTATTCCCTCACAATCCTGTGGAAAACATCCCTATTTATAAGGAGTTGTCATGTTTCAAAATAAAGAATTTACATTTGCAAAGCACCATTCGCATCCTCTGGACACCGCAAGGTGCTTCACAGCTAGTGAGCTGCAAGCCAATATACCGCAGGCTTTGTATAGAGCAGTGGCTCATGCTTTGAAGGAGCTGTCGATTATTCTTTCCGGCCTCTTGCGCATCCCCGATTTCCGTCGCCCCACCAGTGGCGACCGTGCCTCCAGCCGCCTCGACCCTAGGCTCTGGAATTCCCTCCCTAAACCTCTCCGCCTCTCTACACCTCTCTCTCTCTCTCTCTCTCTTCCTTTAAGACGCTTCTTAAAACCTAGCTCTTTGACCAAGCTTTTGATCACCTGCCCAAATATCTCCTTACGTGAAAAATCTGTTACATTTTGGCTGATTCCGTTCCTGTGAAGTGCCTTGGGACGTTTTACTATTGCTAAGGGTGTTACGTAAATGCAAAAGGTTGTTGTTGTTATAGACAGAGAAGTCTAGAAAAATGAAATTGATTAAAAATGAGGTGGTGGGGAGGAGGCACATGTATAAATAACCAGGCTGGAGCAATAATATCTTCAAAGAGTAGATTTGATGCACTTGACCGCAATATTTTAAATCATACTTTTCAATTCAATTTGTTGGAAATATACTTAAGCTATCCTAAGCTATCTGGTTATAACATATAATCTCATTAAAAGCTCCCAAGAGATTTAATGTAATGTTTGTAGAGTGCATTTTTTTTGCTTACAGATGCATTTTAAGCTTTTAGCTGTTTTTGTTCAGATTGTGAATTGGTTCTGGATTTCTGTGATTCATGGAAATTGTTACGGGCACAAGGGCACAAGGCTAATCTTTCATCTTTTGGGGCTTGCGTTTGAATCCAAACCGCAAAACTTTCCTTTCTTGGATGGCTTTGCAAGTCCGTAATAAAATGAGTAAGAAAGACTCGCGTTAATACCATGGCTTATCATGTTTCTTAGAAATATCTCAAAGTGCTTCAATACATACATTGAATACCTTGAAGTGCAATGATGTTATTATGTTGGAAAATGTGACAGATATTATTGAACAGCAAAGTCCCACAAACAGCAATGGGATGCAGGATCAGTTGACCTGTTTCTGTGGTGTTGGCTGAGGGTAAACTCACCCCATTCCTTAGGAGACACCAGTCCACAGTACCAATATTCAAACCCAGCACTAAGCTCATGGTCTACAGAGCAGCAGTGATGCCCGCCCTGCTGTATGCCTCAGAGACATGGACCAAGTACAGCAGGCACCTCAAAGCACTGGAGAGGTAGTACCAATGTTGCCTCTGCAAGATCCTGCAAATCCACTGGCAGGATAGGCACACCAATGTCAGTGTTCTTGCTCAGGGCAACATCCCCAGCATCAAAGCTTTGACCACGCTCGATCAGCTCCGATGGACGGGTCACATTGTCCGCATGCCCGATACAAGACTCCCAAAACAAACGCTCTACTCGGAGCTCCGGCACGGCAAGAGAGCCCCAGGTGGGCAGAGGAAACGCTTCACGGACACCCTCAAAGCCTCCTTGAAAAAGTGTAACATCCCCATCGACGCCTGGGAATCCCTGGCCCAAGACCGCACAAAGTGGAGGAGAAGCATCCGGGAAGGTGCCGAACACCTTGCGTCTCTTTGCCGGGAGCAAGCGGAAGCCAAGCGCAGGCAGCGCAAGGAGCGCACGTCAACGCAAGCACCCCACCCACCCGCCCCCTTCAACCACCGTCTGCCCCACCTGTGACAGAGACTGTAGGTCCCGCATTGGACTCATCAGTCACCTGAGAACTCATTTTTAGTGTGGAAGCAAGTCATCCTCGGTTCCGAGGGACTGCCTAAGAAGAAGGAGAAGATTCCCTCTAAAATTTTGTTGTTGTGCGCGGCCGTTTTTTTCAATGCGCGGTACCTTTAAATCTTTTGTGCGTCCACGTGTCGTGGTATTTGAGAGCTCGTGAGCGGCCCGCACAGTGCCTTCAAGGTTGCCGCGCACCTGCGCATGCACGCAACTTAGAGGGGACACAACTGTGTCCTGGCCTATATTTATTCTTCAAACTACAGCACTAAACAGAGTAACTGGACATGTATCTCACTAGGGTTTGTGGGATCTTGCTGTGCACAAAGTTGGCTGCCGCGTTTGCCTATATTAAGACAGCGACGACACTTCAAAAGTACTTCATTGGCTGCGAGGCACTTAGGTTGTGAAAGGCGCTATATAAATGCAAGTTATTTATATAATTTGACATTCATTTGCATTAGCCCATTTCAACAGGGTCTTGTACTAGCTGGGCCAGTTGTGTTTTTGTAAAGAACTCGCTATTAAGATTAGATGAAGTAGAGTGGGAGGAGGCTCGTGTGGAGCATAAACACCAGCACAGATCAGTTGGGCCAAACAGCTTGTTTCTGTGCTGTAACTTCAATGTAATTCTATAACATCTTTACACCATCTGTTAAAATACGTCAATCCTTTTCACCTATATCAGCTGTGGCTCAGTGTGTAGCACACTTGCCTCTGAGTCAGAAGGTTGTGGGTTCATAGTCTCACTCCAGAGACTTGAGCACATAAATCCAGGCTGACACTCCAGTGCAGTGCTGAGGGAGTGCCGCACTGTCAGAGGTGCCGTCTTTCGGATGAGACGTTAATCCGAGGCTCCATCTGCTCTCTCAGGTGGACGTAAAAGATCCCGCGGCACTTTTTCGAAGAAGAGCAGCGGAGTTATCACCGGTGTCCTGGCCAATATTTATCCCTCAATCAACATAACAAAAAACTCATGATCACATTGCTGTTTGTGGGAGCTTGCTGTGCGCAAATTGGCTGCTGTGTTTCCCACATTACAACAGTGACTACATTTCAAAAATACTTCATTGGCTGTAAAGCGCTTTGAGACGTTCGGTGGTCGTGAAAGGCGCTATAGAAATGCAAGTCTTTCTTTCTTTTATGTATTTTTTTGAAAAAGTCTCTATATCTGCCAAAATATATTGTGTTACCTTCACCTAAGAGGCGAAGAGTACACATTTAGTGACACCAAATGATAATTTAAAAAAATGTTAAACTAGCCTATTTCTAGCAGCATTGCTTGCGAGGAGTTAGAGGAGCCAGTTCTTTAATCACACAGCAGGGCTACTGATCTACAGTTACTGAAATTATATTTTCATTCAATGACATTCCAGGATTTTTACTGGTGATTTGGGGATTGCACTGAGCTGCAAAATAGTAATGAAGTTGGTAAAAATACTTTTCTCAAAGCTCACCACCGATAACCACAAACATTGGATGCAACCAGATTCACTGTCCCATAGCCATGGACATCACCACGTAGCTATGCCTGTACTCATGAACACCACCGTGAAGCCATGTGCACTGCAATGAAGCCATAGATACCAAACATAACCACATAGAAAGAAAGAACTTGCATTTATATAGCGTCTTTCACGTCTTCAGGACGTCCCAAGTCTTATGTTCATTAATAAATAGACATTCTTATTATGAACACAGCTAGCTTTTGCTAGCTACTTTTATTGAGCACATGTGGACTAGGTACAGTATCTGTAGAGGCTTCCATCTTGACTGCTGCCTTGTGGGTAGCCTAGTGCCTCATGGGTAATGTAGTCTTAATCTACATACAGCTGGGTAGTGTAGTCTTATACATACAGCTATATACAGCTCTACACAGCTCTACGGCTCCACCTAGTGTCCACTATAGAATGACATGTTATTGATCATTACACCAAGGTGCTTTACAGAAGTGTAGTCACTGTTGTAATCTAGGGAAACGCCAATTTGCACACAGCAAGCTCCCGCAAACAGCAATGTGATAATGAGTTTTTAGTGATGTGGATTGAGGGTTAAGTATTGGCCACGACACCAAGGATAACTCCCCTGCTCTTCTTCGAAATAGTGGCCACGGGATCTTTTACGTCCCACCTGAGAGAGCAGACGGGGCCTCAGTTTACTGCCTCATCCGAAAGACGGCACCTCCGACAGTGCAGCACTCCCTCAGCACTGCACTGGGAGTGTCAGTCTGGATTTTTGGGCTCAAGTCCCTGGAGTGGGACTCGAACCCACAACTTTCTAACTCCGAGGCGAGGGCGCTGCCCACTGAGCCCCGGCTGACACTGCAAGTGTAAGAAAACGTCATCCCATTACTTTTTAAACTCGCGCTTATAGTTACATTTGTTAAGTCGCATTTGAACTTCAGCACTAGATTTTGAATTTGAAGTTAATGTTTTGAACACTGAAACCTTTCTCCCAAGGCTGGGATTGGTGGGTGGCATTGGGTTTGAGGTTTTCATGATTTATTTTGTTACACTCAGTCGCCTAGGAATGGATTTTTTTTTTACAGTTTATGATTTACGGTTTGTTGTAATTTGACTCCGTTTAAAAAAATAAACGATACCAAGAGAATGCAAACATTGCTCTGCTTTGAATTCAACACCATTGCTATTCAGTAAGAAGAGCGGTTGAACAGGGTTCACAGAATCACACAGAATCCCCACAGTGCAGATAGAGGCCATTTCAGCCCATCGAGCCTGCACCGACACATATCCCACCCGATCACCGTAACCCCTACACCAACACATATCCCACCCTATCCCTGTAACCACCCTAACACTAAGGGTCAATTTATCATAGCCAATCAACCTAACCCGCACATCTTTGGACTGTGGGAGGAAACCGGAGCACCCGGAGAAAACCCACGCAAACACGGGGAGAATGTGCAAACTCCACACAGACAGTCGCCCGAGGCCGGATTCGAACCCGGGTCCCTGGCGCTGTGAGGCAACAGTGCTAACCACTATGCCACCGTGCCGCCCTTGTTCAGTGTTAAGTCATGCAGTTTGTTTTTTCAAGTCACCGCGACTAAGTGTCCTTTTGATGACAGTAGTGGCAATTTCATGCGGTCCTCAGCTCTTGAGAGTGGTAAATGAATAGCCAATTAGCTCAGTTTGGGTAAAAAAGGCAGCCGAGAACAAGTCAAGGTCAGAGTGGTCTCTGAATGCATGTTTTCACTATTTTTGGATGTATGATGGGCGGGTGCAAAAATGGAACTTTAATGAAGCAACTGCAAAGGACGCTCGAAGAATCAACATATAAACGCACGGCATGTCCTCAAGTAGATGTTCGGAGGAATAACAACAGAAAACGCTGGAAAAACTCAGCAGGCCAGGGCAGCATCCGTGGAGAGAGAAACGGAGTTAATGGCCCAGAAATTCGGATCGGGGGCTTCCCGCGGGTGCAAGCCCCCGACCTACACTTACATAGCGCGCCGACAGTTGAGGCCTGGGCCTGCGTGGATTTTCGGTCTGTGGCCCGCCCCAGCTCCCGGCGCGCTGTGCTTGCGTGATCCAGCGGCGTCGTTAGTTCGATGCGTCGGCTGGGATCACGTGAGCACTGGGCAACCAATCGGAGGATACAAAAGTCCATTCATGAGTTAGACGGAAGACCTGTCAAACTCATGAAAACTCCGGGCGCCCAAAACAGTACATAACCTTAAAATAAATGTAAAAATCATACTACAGGTAGACTATCCTTTATCCGAACTTCTGAAAACCGAAAGCCTCTAAAAACCGAAAGTTTTTTCGTTCAGCGTAAGTCGTGCGCACGACATGACCAGAGTGGCGCACGACTTACGCTGAGCAGGGCAGAGGGTCACAGAGTTCCCTCCTGGGTAGGAGATTGCAGGCCGAGCCGGGCAGTGTGAAGGAGGTACCGGGAGAGTGAACCCAACAATATAGCGGCCCGTCCGATATTCTTTTCTCCACCCCCCACCCGACCCGACCCGACCCCCGACCCGTCCGATATTCTTTTCTCCGACCCGACCCGACCCCCGACCCGTCCGATATTCTTTTCTCCCCCCTCCCACCCGACCCAACTCCCAACCCGCCCGATTCTTTTCTCCCCCCTCCCACCCGACCCGACCCCTGACCCGTCCGATATTCTTTTCTCCCCCCGACCCCCACCCCGACCCCCGCCGACCCCCACCCCCGACCCCCCCGCCGACCCCCACCCCCTGCCGACCCCGACCCCCGACAAATTTCCCAGTCTTATAATAATATACCTTCTGAAATCCGAAAAATTCCGAAAACCGAAACTCAGCTGGTCCCAAGGCTTTCGGATAAGGGATAGTGTACCTGTATTTAAATCAACTATAAATAACATTAAATAACCATTTTAAACAAAAATTTAAATTTTTGAAAAAAATAATTTTATAAAAAATCGGAGCTAAAAATACACTTACCTTACTGTAAAGTATTTAAAAATAATAAACCTGTGGAAAAAATGTTCTAATTTTAATTAATTGACCACTTACCTTTTAAACTGAAGTCCTTACGTCTACTTTTTTAATGTGTAAAAAGTACAGGCTTTCACGCACGGGCAAACCTGTCAAAAAACCGGAAGTTCAACGCGCACGCGCTGCCTCATACGTCGCACGCGTTTCACCTCTTAACCCCTCCTTTCAGGGGACCGGAAGTGCCGTTTTCCCGCGCATGCGCTGTGCATGCAAGAAACCGGCACTTCCATCGGGTCCACGCGTGGGTACCCCGTGCGTACTCACGCGTTGGGACCCGAATTACTGGATTGTTTCAGGTCAATGACCCTTCGTCAGAACTGAGAAAAAAAGCAGGAAAGGGAATAGATTTTAAAGCAAGTTGAGAGCTGGGAAAAGGGGGAGGGGATGAAAGAACTAAAGGGAAGGTCTGTGATAGGATGGAAGGCAGGAGAGATTAAGAGACATTGAGAGATATTGAACGCCGGAGGAGGTGGTGATGGGACAGGTAAAGGAATAAAGGTCGGCTGTAGATGAAGTGTGAATGGCGCTGACAGAATGATGGACAGCTGCCATGTGGGAGAGAAGAAAAAAGGCCAGACGAAAGTGTGGATTAAAAAAAAATTAAAAAATAAAATTATTGGCCCAGAAATTCGGGTCTCCACGGGTGAGTACGCACAGGGTACTCACCCGTAAGCCCAATGGAAGAGCCGGTTTCCTGCATGCACTGTGCATGCGCGGGAAACCGGCACTTCCGTTCCCTTGAAAGCAGGGGTTCAGAGGTCGAACGCGTGCGCGGGAGAGGCAGCGCGTGCGCATCGCACTTCGGTTTATTTTACAGGTTTTCCCGGGAGGGTAAGTCTGCAGAAGTTAGACATATAAAAAGCAAGCTTTTTACAAGGTAAGTGGTGAATTAATTAAAATTAAAACATTTTTTCCACAGGTTTATTATTATTAAATACTTTAAAGAAAGGTAAGTTTATTTTTAGCCCCTTTAGATAATAAAATTATTTTTTTCAAAAATTTAAATTATTGTTTAAAATAGTTATTTCATGTAATTTATAGTTATTTAAAAAATGTGATGTTTAAAAAAAAATTATTTGAAGATTTAGTGATGTTATGGGGCCGTAGTATTTCTAACTATTGACAGGTCTTCCTGTCAGACTTATGAATGAAGCATTCCCTGCTCCGATTGGCTCCCCATGGCCCACGTGATCCCAGGGGATGCATCGAACTAACTGCGCCCCTGGGATACGCAAGCACTGCGCGTCGGCAGCTGGAGCAGGCCCCGGATCGGAATTCCACGGGGGCCCAGAGCTCAACGGCCGGCGCGCTAGGTAAGTGCAGGTCGGAGGCTTGCACCCGCGGGAAGCCCCCGACCCGAATTTCTGGGCCATTATATAATTAATATATATATGTGTGCTAGGGGACGAGGTTATGATCTGAAATTGTTGAACTCTATGTTGAGTCCAGAGGGCTGTAGAGTGCCTAATCGAAAGATGAGGTGCTGTTCCTCGAGCTTACGCTGAGCTTCCGTGGAACAATGCAAGAGGTCGAGGACGGTGAGGTCTGAGTGGGAATGGAGCAGAGAATTAAAGTGATGTTCGGAGGCTTCAGTTCCATTTAAGAACGTGTTTAATGAGAAAAAACAGAGCTTTAGCAAAGGATATTCTTAGAACAGATTGCATAAAGATCAGAACGCCGGAGCTCACAAAGTTGATTTTTAAACTTGTTATTTACACTTTGCGATTGTCGTAAAGATATACCGAGGAATAAATTTGTCTTAGGCAATTGGGCAAAGCCGGTGCTAGCAATCGGCAGCCCATTCTCAACTCCACCCAATTTTCTTTAGAACAGAAAAGTTTTCCAAAGTTATGATGGACCTTTATTAAACAGTGGGTTCGGCCTCAACTGGAGCACTCTGTCCAATTCTGGGCTTCGCACTTTAGGAAGGATGTGAAGGCCTTAGAGAGGGTTTCAGAAAAGGTTTACAAAAATGATTCTAGGGATGAAGGACTTCAGTTCCGTGGATAGACTGCAGAAGTTGGGGTTGTTCTCCTGGGAGCGGAGAAGTTTGAGAGGAGATTTGATAGAGGTGTTCAAAATCATGAGGGGTCTGGACAGAGTAGATCGAGAGAAACTGTTCCCATTGGTGGAAGGGTCGAGAACCAGAGGACACAGATTTAAGGTGATTGGCAAAAGAACCAAAGGCGACATGAGGAAAAAAAAATTTAAGCAGCAAGTGGTTATGATCTGGACTGCACTGCCTGAAAGGGTGGTGGAGGCAGATTCAATCGTGGCTTTCAAATGGGAATTGGATAAGTAAGAAAGAAAGACTTGCATTTATGTAGCGCCTTTCACGACCACCAGACGTTTCAAAGCGCTTCACAGCCAATGAAGTACTTTTGAACTGTAGTCACTGTTGTAATGTGGGAAACGCGGCAGCCAATTTGCGCACAGCAAGGTCCCACAGACAGCAATGTGATAATGACCAGATAATCTGTTTTTGTTAGGTTGGTTGAGGGATAAATATTGGCCCGGACACCGGGGATAACTCCCCCCTGCTCTTCTTCGAAATAGTGCCGTGGGATCTTTTACGTTCACCTGAGAGAGCAGACGGGGCCTCGGTTTAACGTCTCATCCGAAAGACGGCATCTCCGACAGTGCAGTACCTGAAGGAAAAACATTTGCAGTGCTACGGGGAAAGGGCGGGGGGAGTGAGACCTGCTGAAGTGCTCTTGCAGAGAGCCGGCATGGGAATCAACGGGCCAAACGACCTCCTTCTGTGCTGTAACCATTCTAAGAAAACACAGACCACTCTCACGCTCATTAACTGCATTATCTGTTTACTGTTCACCAGACATTCCACAGGCCTGATCAGCCAAGTTTGTTCTTCACAATCCTCGCTTCCTTATCTCTTTCGATTTTTTTATTCCACCGAGGCCTATTCTCCATTCGCGCTCCCAACGCCTCCACCAGACATCTGGGTGTCTGTCCAGTAATTAACGTTCCAATCTCTGGCCTTCCTACGCTGAACTTCTCGGATTTGTATCTCTGTATGCCCAGAGCGTGATTTATGAGCGTGAGCAAATGGTATGTTGGCCTTCGTAGCGAGAGGGTTTGAGTACAGGAACAAGGATGTCTTGCTGCAGTTGTACAGGGCCTTAGTGAGACCACACCTTGAGTATTGTGTGCAGTTTTGGTCGCCTTATCTGAGGAAGGATGTTCTTGCCATGGAGGGAGTGCAGCGAAGATTCACCAGGCTGATACCTGGGATGGTAGGAATGACATATGAGGAGAGATTGGGTCGATTGGGCTTATACTCACTGGAGTTTAGAAGAATGAGAGGGGATCTCATTGAAACTTATAAAATTCTAACAGGACTAGACAGACTAGATGCAGGAAGGATGTTCCCGATGGTGGGGGAGTCCAGAATCAGGGGTTACAGTCTAAGGATAAGGAGTAAGCCATTTAGGACTGAGATGAGGAGGAATTTCTTCACCCAGAGAGTGGTGAACCTGTGGAATTCTCTACCACAAAAGGCAGTTGAGGCCAATTAATTAAATATATTCAAGAAGGAGTTGGATATATTTCTTATGGCTAAAGGGATCAAGGGATATGGGGAGAAAGCAGGGACCGGGTACTGAATTTGGATGATCAGCCATGATCTCATTGAATGGCGGAGCAGGCTCGAGGGGCCGAATGGCCTACTCCTGCTCCTATCTTCTATGTTTCTATGTTAACCCATTTTAACCCTTACCACCATCATAGCCGATCCTACCTCTATGCCTACATCCTGTTGACTATGCAACCTAACTTTCCGATCCTTACAGGTTGTGCTTGCTGGGGAACTGCCCTGTAATGGTTTGTAAGCTCATTTTTTTTTTACTAAGCCCTTGGTCATTACCCCAAAGTGGGTTGGCCACATTTGCATTTAGGCCCTAATATCTGTATAGGTGTGGTGACTGTCTGTTTCTGGCAATCAGTCAGAAATGGATAGCAAACGTTTGTCTAACTTTTTTTTATGCATAAAAGGGTCCCGTCTGCTCTCTCAGGTGGACGTAAAAGATCCCACGGCACTATTGTGAAGAAGAGTAGGAGAATTCTCCCCGGTGTCCTGGCCAATAATTATCCCTCAACCAACATCACCAAAACAGATTATCTGGTCATTATCACATTGCTGTTTGTGGGAGCTTGCTGTGTGCAAATTGGCTACCGCTTTTCCCACATTACAACATTGACTACACTTCAAAAAGTTCTTCATTGGCTGTAAAGCGCTTTGGAACGTCCGGTGGTCGTGAAAGGCGCTATATTTAAATGTCCCAGAATTACTTAAATATCAAAATTGCTCAATAAGGTTATGACGGATCCGTGCAGATTCAATTCATAAGAAATTCTACATTTATTCTTTTGATAGGAATTTGTAGCTAAACCAACTAGTGCAATAAAACTTAAAACTGGGTTGCTGTTCGCAGCGTGTCTTTGTGTGGAGGCAGATGAGAGACGCACGGACCTTAGAATGCAGGCGCCCACTTCAAAAGGAGATCCCTCAGTTTTGTCTGTGCTGATGGCCAGCTCCGACAGGACAAAATTATTGCTTCCTCAGACCATGCAGGTGCATTTACGACTGCGAAAGTAGTTAACTGTACTGTTAACTGGAATCGCTGTCCCACCGGGAAGGTTCCATGAGCAAGAGCCTTGTCCATTGAGCTCGGCTTATTTGGTCCTGGAGGTTAAGAGAGACTTCGAAATCAAGTACAAGTATTCGTCTTTATGTCTGTGACGTCTGGTTTGATTGACGATTCTGTGTCCAATAGCAGTGCAGGTTTCTAATAAACTCAACATCAAGTTCAACAATTTCAGATCATAACCCCTGCCCTCAGTTTGTCAGATGGCAGCTGTTGGTGATGATTCTGCTATTCCCATTTACGCCTCCTCTAGACCCATCTTTTGTTTCTTTACTTGTCCCATTAATATCTCCTTGTGCCGTGCACCATCATCCCTTTTGTCATTTAATCTCTCCTGCCTTCCGCCCTATCACAGACCTTCCCCTTTCGTTCTTTCCTCCCCTCCCCCCTTTCCCTGCCCCTGCTTAAATCTTATTGTACCTCTGACTTTTTCCAGTTCTGACGAAGGGTCATCGACCTGAAACGTTGACTCTGTTTACTCTCTCCACAGATGCTGCCTGACCCGCTGAGTGTTTCCAGCATTTCCTGTTTTTATTTCAGATTGCCAGCATCCGTGGCTATTTTGCTTTTGTAGTAATCAGGACTGGCTGGGAATTGCGTTCGTTCATGTGACTCAACTGGTTATCTCCATGTTGCAGCAGAGAGCCGGAACCCTGGGAATTGGAACCCCAATGCTTCCATGATTCTTGTAGTCATCTGCAATGGTTCTAATTGTTCTTTTTTCCCCTCGCAAAGTTACAACATAGATACAGACGAGGAAAGCCATCCCAGCTCATTCATCCAGATTCCCCAGCACACGGGACAGCTGTTTATAAAAATAATTTCAGAGTTCTTGTCACACTATCTTGAAGTCCATTCCAAGTGTTTATTAACCTCTTCTTCTTCGTCTTAGGCAGTCCCTTGGAACCGAGGATGACTTGCTTCCACATTAAAAATGAGTTCTCAGGTGACTGATGAGTCCAATGCGGGACCTACAGTCTCTGTCACAGGTGGGGCAGACGGTGGTTGAAGGGGCGGGTGGGTGGTGTGCTTGGGTTGACGTGCGCTCCTTGCGCTGCCTGCGCTTGGCTTCCGCTTGCTCCCGGCGAAGAGACTCGAGGTGTTCGGCGCCTTCCCGGATGCTTCTCCTCCACTTTGTGCGGTCTTGGGCCAGGGATTCCCAGGTGTCGGTGGTGGGGGATGTTACACTTTTTCAAGGAGGCTTTGAGGGTGTCCTTGAAGAGTTTATTAACCACATTGAAAAACACAGCCTGCACTATGTTTTCATGTGACTTCATCTATTAAGATCCGTGGGGCTTTAAGTAAATTGTGTAGATTTTATTTTTAACACACCATTTTAGACTTAAAGTATTTTCATTACCTTCTCTTTTTGCTTCGCACCATCATCCCTTTTGTCAGGTAATCTCTCTGGCCTTCCACCCTATCGCAGGCCTTCCCTTTCGTTCTTTCCTCCCCTCCCCCCTTTCCCTGCCTCTGCACTCGCTTAAAAAACTTGGTATATCTCGAGCATTTTTTCAGTTCTGACGAAAGGTCATTGACCTGAAACGCTCACTCTGTTTCTCGCTCCACAAACCTGCTGAGTATTTCCAGCATTTTCTGTTTCTGTTAAAGTGTTTTTATTACTTTTTTTTTAAATGACTGTAATCTGTGAATAAGTAGAAACAGCAGGTGCTGTTATGCATCAGCCCAATGCATCCATTTCACCTACATTAAGGAGCATATTAAAAATGATTAGACACTACAGCATTTACATCGCCGCCGAACATCAGCCATAAATTTATCCTTTCTTTTATTAATTGGGACCTTTCCTTGAAGGCTATGACTTTAGGCTGTTTTTTTGCTTATTGGTCTTGGAGTCTGTCTATGGCATATAGTCCACTAAAGAATGCTGATAGAAGGACTCAATATCAAAATGATTTATTATGTTAGACTCAGAGTACAGTTTAATATACCCGTGAAAGTTAAGTAATACATTGCTGTCTATTCTACTGATTTATTCTCGCTTCTGTATAATTTTATTTCTCACAGTAAACTCGGTTAGTTGTTTTGGACTGTATTCTCCCAATTCAGACAGATTGGGAGGACACTCGTCAGGCCATACTATTCTGGTGCATACCTGCAACATTATACAAGGTTTATCGTTTGCCCGGTGGCGTCTTGTCTCGTATACTTCAAATATAATGTCAAGTTTCAGTTCATAGGAAGACTTGGCTTGTTTGACCTTTTGCATTGAGTAGAGGGTAAAAGCAGTGGGAAGAAGCTTGAATTGTAACAATTAAAAAGAAAGGCTTGCATTTCTATAGCACCTTTCAGGACCACAGGACGTCCCATAGCGCTTTACAGCCAACGAAGTACTTTTTCAAGTGTAGTCACTGTTGTAATGTAGGAAACGCAGCAGCCAATTTACACACAGCAAGCTCCCACAAACAACAATGTGATAATGACCAGATAATCTGTTTTAGTGATGCAGATTGAGGGATAAATATTGGCCAGGACACCAGGGATAATTCCCCTGCTCTTCTTCGAAATAGTGCCATGGGATCCTTTATGTCCACCCGAGAGAGCAGACGGGCCCTCGGTTTAACGTCTCATCCAAAAGACAGCATCTCCGACAGTGCACCACTCCCTCAGCACTGCACTGGGAGTGTCAGCCTAGATTTGTATGTTCAAGTCCCTGGAGTGGGACTTGAACCCACAACCTACTGATTCAGAGACAAGTGTGCTACCCACTGAGCCACGACTGACACTAGTTGTTACCTGATTTCAGCTATACAGGCTTGTAATTTCATATCGTGCCAGACTAATTCACTCGGGTCAACATACAACAACTCCGGGGAAACTCTGGTCCAGACGAAGCCTGGGATTGTACCTGTAAACCGACAGTGGCTGACAAATGCACTGAAGTAACATCAGGGAGAAGGGAGGGTGTTAACGAACCAGTCCTGGAATAAAAGGTGAAACAAATGTCACAATCTTCCATTGTCGCAGTTTGGCATTTTACACTGCGAGGACAATTATCAGCACAAGACGGGGTTATAATCGGCGAGCAATGTCTCAATTGGATAGTATTAATCCATCAAATGTAATGGAGGGCATTCTGGCAAAGAAACGTTACATTTTGCTATCTGAGATTTACTAAAGCTCCTTTCTGAGTGCAATAGAATCACAGAACATGCTGCATTCACCTAAATAAATAGAAATTCTTAGAGAATAAGAAAAGCAACATCGTCAAATGCCACAAAAAACAACTGCGCGGGTTCGAACAGGATTCCAAAGTGTCTGTGAAAGACAGTTAAGCGATAGCCTTCAAGGAAAGGTTTATCCTAATAAAAAGCTCAAATAGGACCGATATCGGGACGTTTTTCACTTAGTGATGAATGACATGAATCTTGTCATTCATGTGGAAATGACTTATGTAATAATACTGGGCGGCCTGCTGGTGTCGCTGTCCAGGGAGAGTATAAATACTCGGGCATGGGCCCAGCTTGCTCAGGACATTCTTTAACAGGAACTAGTGAAGGACACAACTAGATCTCCATGTTGAAAAACAGTTGATTAAAGCCTTGTTTAATACTCAGACCAAGTGCCTAGTAGTTTTCTTACGTCAATGAACATGTGGACATCCAGTTCGTGAGGCGAAAACCCTGAAATGATTTGAGCAAGAGCTGGATGGTGTGACACGGAGTGTGGGTGGAGGAGCTGTATCTAAATTGTAACCTTGTGACGTTTAAAAAAGCCTATTGGAGCTGTTGTAGATGACTGCAGGATATCTGGGAGTTGTGACCCTTGGGACAAGGACTTTTAGTGCATCTTTGAATGTCCCTGTTAAGAGATACTTCCAGCAACTTGCCCCAGGTTACTCATGAAGAAAAGACAGCCAAATTAGTTAAGCTTGTAATAAGTGATTAGTGGCATGTACTTATTAAAGTCAAGTAAATGTTTTTGATCCATCAGTGAGTTCCCCATACTTGTTGTTGCATTAAACCTTTTGGATAGACGCTGAGTTGGGAAGTCTGTTGTCCCAGCTATATTTGATGTTTATTTTTAGTCGGTTAAATATAGGAGGATAATTTCTACAACATGTCAGAGAATAATGATCTGACTGGAACTCAGTGTGGTTTGTGCATAACCACTAGCATACCAAACACAATAACTCCCCGCCAAATTGGATGTTGGCTTGAGGCTTGGGTTTGCATTTTTTTTAAAAACATTTGAACGATCATTTCGGTGCAACGTTATACAGTTGCTAGTGATAATAGTGAACACAGTACGTAGGATGAAGTTGTGCTTTTAAAACACTCAGATACGTTGTACACTAGCGCCACTACGTGCTCTTTACGTAGTTTTAAGCTCTTGTGCCAGTTGACTGGCTGGTTGTATCCATCTCAAAATGGGGAATGTGTCCTTTAAGATTAAATGGATGCGCTTTGCTATGGTGAAGGTTAGGATACTGCAAGCAGGGTTAACACACAGTATGGAGGAATCAAAGAAGAGGGTTCTTAAAAATGATTCAGAAAACTAGCTGATCTCGTAACACATTGCTCATGGTGGACTGTGGTTGGAGCACAGTTCTGATGGAGCTGTGTTTAAATCACCTATGGCTCTAAGGCCATTGTTCCATGAGTGAGGTTGTCAAAATAGGGACACCCTGAGGTCAATTCGAGGCTAATTGGCTGAGTTTAGCTTCTGTAGATTGGCTGTTTGTAAATCCCTGGCCCCTGGCCTTGGAGAGAGGCTGGATTATCTAGGTCAGGAAACCCAACAGGAAATGATTGGCTTTCTTTCTTTAAAAAAAATACTTTGGCACTTTGAAGTTTGACAGATGCATGCTAGACACAGGACTTTTATATATAGATGGGGTGGGGGCTTAATGTACCAAAGCCTTTCCACCATCTACAAGGCACAAGTGTGATGGAATACTCCCCACTTGCTTGGATGAGTGCAGCTCCAACAACACTCAAGGAGCTCGACCCCATCCAGGACAAAGCAGCCCGCTTGATTGGCACCCCCTCCACCACCGGCGTACCGTGGCTGCAGTGTGTACCATCTACAAGATGCACTGCAGCAACTCGCCAAGGCTTCTTCGACAGCACCTCCCAAACCCGCGACCTCTTCCACCTCAAAGGACAAGGGCAGCAGGCGCATGAGAACACCACCACCTGCAAGTTCCCCTCCAATGACACACACCATCCCGACTTGGAAATATATCGGCCGTTCCTTCATCATCGCTGGGTCAAAATCCTGGAACTCCCTCCCTAACAGCACTGTGGGAGCACCTTCACCACACGGACTGCAGCGGTTCAAGAAGGCGGCTCACCATCACCTTCTCGAGGGCAATTAGGGATGGGCAATAAATGCCAGCCTCGCCAGCGACGCCCACATCCCAGCAATGAATAAAAAAAATTAAATACATTCAATTTCTCTGGAGTAAAGTGAATATTTAGTGAAAAATCTGTGAATTTCAGTGTTATCAGAATTTGCTTTTTGTAGGGTTTGTACTGCATCAAGTACCTTGGGACGTTTTACTACATTAAAGACACTATATAAATGCAAGTTGTTATTGGATCCAAATACCTATATATATAATGGTTAAAATAGTCATAAGCAATCAATTTTTCATTTGTTTTCATGTCTGTGAGTGTTTCCTGTCCTCAATACCCTACTTCCTGTTGTCTTATTTCGGTCACATCTTTGTGTCAAATTCCTGCGTCCCTGTTAGTAACGGAACTGTGTGCGTGAATTTGTCACCCTGTACGTGCACCCTCCCAGCAGTGAGGATGTTATAGCCCCTCAGCTCTTGTGTGGATGTAGGAACTTCTAATAGAAAACGTCGACAGGGAGTGGATGCAGATTTTTTAATATACAGACAGATGCATCGATCATCTATACATGTCCAATTAAAAAAATATCCTAAAAGCACGTGGGGGAAAATGTGTTGTCTTTCAGAGTTGTTCTGAAGCGAGGCTGGTCAATATCAGCCTTTTCACTGGAGTAAGCTCTGAACAAAATGCGTTCACTCTGAACTTGGCTGCATTGTTATCTTGCAGGCAGATGTTTCTGCACCTATACGTACAGTGGAAAGAAATGTCCCATTTTTAAGGGGTCAGACGGAGCTTGTGTAGGTCAGCTCAGAGGATGTTACAGCGAAAATACAGCACTTCCTTTTTTATTGATTATTATCACATGCCAAGGTGCTATTAGAGCACTAATATATCATGAAGATTTATAGCAGGGGAGGGTATTGTTGGAATATTGCTGCTTGTATTGCTCTTCTTACAAATTAACCTACCAAATAATATGCGACGTGTACAGATAAAGCTTTGGGCAGTAGTCATTATTTAGGGAAATAGTCAGATATGTTCATTGCAAGGGCATTTTGGCATCAGTTAAGGAGCTGCATTCCCAGGTAAGGATGGCTTGAACGTGCGGAGGTATTTTAATTTAGTTTTTGGCAGGGAGGGAAATTGCATTACGTCCTCTTGTGTGTCCCCTCTATGATGCACCATTCCACAGCCAGGCAGGAAGCCTGCTTCCAGGCTTTTGCCAATGTCACTCTGCAACCAGAAGCTTGGAGGCAATCAAGATGTCAATAACTTGTTTCCAGTTTCTCATCATACCTTGTAGGGAAGCCCTGTGCTTGTTTATACTTGTGATGGTACAGTGGAGATTGGGAACTCACTAGATGAGATACCATAACACTATACCGCCCCCTACAGAAGCTTTTTGAGTATAAGAACATAAGAAGTAGGAGCAGGAGTAGGCCATACGGCCCCTCGGGCCTGCTCCGCCATTCAATAGGATCATGGCTGATCCGAATCTAGACTCACGTCCACTTCCCTGCCCTCTCCCTGTAATCCCTAATTTCCTTATCTGCTAGGAAACTGTCTATCTCCATTTTAAATGTATTTAATGTTGCAGCTTCCACAGCTCTCTGGGGTAGCAAATTCCATAGATTTACTACCCTCTGAGTGAAGAAGTTTCTCCTCATCTCAGTTTTGAAAGTGCAGCCCCTTATTCTTAGATTATGCCCCCTAGTTCTAGTCTCACCCATCAGTGGAAACATCCTCCCCGCATCCACCCGATCAAGCCCCCTCACAATCTTATATGTTTCGATAAGATCGCCTCTCATTCTTCTGAACTCCAATGAGTAGAGTCCCAACCTACTCAACCTTTCCTCATACGTCAACCCCCTCATCTCCGGAATCAACCGAGTGAACCTTCTCTGAACCGCCTCGAGAGCAAGTATATCTTTTCTTAAATATGGAAACCAAAACTGCACGCAGTATTCCAGGTGTGGCCTCACCAATACCCTGTATAACTGCAGCAAGACTTCCCTGTTTTTATACTCCATCCCCCTCGCAATAAAAGCCAAGATTCCATTGGCCTTCCTGATCACCTGCTGCACCTGCATACTAACTTTTTGTGTTTCATGCACCAGGACCCCCAGATCCCTTTGTACTGTAGCACTTTGCAGTTTCTCTCCATTTAGATAATAACTTGCTCTTTGATTTTTTCTGCCAAAGTGCATAACCTCACACTTTCCAACATTATATTGCATCTGCCAAATCTCTGCCCACTCACTTAGCCTGTCTATGTCCTTTTGCAGGTTTTTTATGTCCTCCTCACTCACTGCTTTCCCTCCCATCTTTGTATCGTCGGCAAACTTGCACTTCATAAAGAATCAATTGGGGGCGATTTTAACCCTACTCGCTCAGCAGAAACCTGGCGGGTGGGCGGTTAAAATCGCCCCGGGCTCTTACCTGTGTGAAATCCAACATGATCGGAACATCTGCAATTTTAACCCACTCCCCTGAGCAGGTGGCAAGGACAGGTGCCCGGAGCCAACAGGGTCCTTCTTTAATAAAAACAGAAAATGCTGGAAATACTCAGCAGGTCAGGCAGCATCTGTGAAGAGAGAAACAGAGTTAACGTTTCAGGTCGATGATCCTCAGTCAGAAGTGATCTGACGAAAGGTCATCGACCTGAAACGTTATCTCTCTTTCTCTATCACAGATGCTGCCTGACCTGCTGAGTATTTCCAGCATTATCTGTTTTTATTTCAGATTTCCAGCATCTGCAGTATTTTCTTTTTGTATTAGGGTCCTTCTTGACATATACACGTTGCGGCCTGATGACATCATTGAGACCCGACTGTAATTTTAACTCAGGCCTGAGCGGGGAATCCGCCTGGAGTTAAAATCGGGGAATTGATCATTAAGCTTTTCAAGGTGTTTTATTTTATTTGAAGTATCTTCTTTGATATTTAAAGAATGGTCCAAAATCCGTAGGTAAAGAGACTCCAGTCAATGGCGGTAATTGCAATAAATATGCTTTCTGAATTAAGGACAATGAAAATTAAACGCCCTCTAGGGAAATGGACAACATATTCTCGGTTGCGAGAATAATTGCATAACTTTCAAATATCCTGGATTGCAATCAAACTTAAACTGCAGCTCATTAACTTCAGCAGTGCTTGTTATGAGAAACAGCAGCCCTCAGTTCAGCTAGTGACGGGTAGGTTTTGTATAGCAAACCAACACTTCTGAATCTATAATTACATCATATTAATGGCAGTAAAGGATTGAAATTGGGTGTTTAATAAATTATCACCTCCGTTTGTAAATTGCACAAGGCTATCTCGAGAAGAAATTGACACAGATAATCATGAAATATTATTCACTTGCAATGAATCCTCATTATATTCTCTTTAATTAATATTGGCAAAGGAGGTAAGCAGGAGCCATTCCACACAAGACTAACCTTTGGATTCAGTCTCATTTCAAGGGTTTAAAAATAGTCATGCTGAGTTGTTGCTTGAAGATGCCCAAACCATCTGCAATTATCTTCTACCAGGAGATTGCTGTCATCCCCCACTGCCTTCCTTCTTTCTGAAGGCAATGACTTGTGGTGGGGTATAGGACAACGCAGTGTTTCTTCATGTGGGGCAATTAATGCAGCCTTTTGCTCCTCCAAGTGCCCAGGAGGAGTAGATAGCTGAGCCAACTACAGGAAACTCTCGTTTAAACGGCACCTAAATTATCCGGAATTCTCTATTAACCGGCAAAATTCTCACTCCGAAAACAACACCTCAATAACTGGCAATGTTGCCGAGTCCGAGTCCGAGTCTCCCGAGTCAGTCAGTGGGGGTAGTTCTCCAAACTGCCACGACTCGGCTTCTTGGCGCTGTCGGAACACCTCAATACCCCTGTAACAGGAGTCTGACTCTCCCGCGCTGCCGGTAGTCTCTTCTGATCCGCCATTTTACAGGGGTACTGTGTGTCTCCCACGCTGCTGGTAGTCATTGCATTGCATTACCCTCAACTGGCAGTACTGTACTTAATCAAGCATCTTCTACCATCCATTTAACACAACATTCTGTAGGTGAGTACCCAATTACTGTATACTGCACATTTCTTGATATTTAAAATTTTTCTTTTTTAAAAATAGCCTCGGTAGATAACCCTCTCCGTGTTCCGGAATTTTGGATCAACCGGCAACACGCCAGTCCCATCGGTGCCGGATACCAAAGAGTTTCCTGTATTCATCCCTGAGCTCGTATCTCACGGCACCCTGCACGACTCTCTCCAACAAAGGCAAGCATCATCATGGATGCCCCTATCTTTTTTTTCATTTTTTTTCTCTCTCTCTCACATGGCAGCTGTCGATCATTCTACCATTGCCATTTGCACTTCATCGAGAGTCATCTTTTGTTTCTTCACTTGTCCCATTACCATCTCCTCTTGCCTCGCACCATCATCCCTTTTGTCTCTTAATCTCTCCTGCCTTCCATCCTATCACAGACCTTCCCTTTTGTTCTTTCCCCCCTCCCCCCTTTCCCTGCCCCTACACTTGCTTAAAAACCTGTTCCATCTCCAACTTTTTCCAGTTCTGACGAAGGATCATCGACCTGAAACATTAACTCTGTTTCTCTCTCCACAGATGCTGCCTGACCTGCTGAGCATTTCCAGCATTTTCTGTTTTTATTTCAGATTTCCAGCATCTGCCGTATTTTGCTTTTGTCCTCATGGATATATTCACTCCTGGGGGATGGGATGTGGGAGGTGGAGGAGATTGCAAGAGAGAGCACTTGGTGAAGTAACGGCAAAACCAGATAACCAGCTTGAAAAAGAAAGACTTGCATTTATAGAGCGCCTTTCATGTCCATCGGACGTCCCAAAGTGCTTTACAGCCAATGAAATACTTTTTGAAGTGTAGTCACTGTTGTAATGTAGGAAACGCGGCAGCCAATTTGCGCACAGCAAGCTCCCACAAACAGCAATGTGATAATGACCAGATACAGTAATCTGTTTTGGTGATGTTGATTGAGGGATAAATATTGGTCCCAGGACACCAGAGGCGGTGGTTAGACTCTTGTTTGTTGGAGATAGTCATTGCCTGGCACTTCTGTGGAGCGAATGTTACCTGCCACTTATCAGCCCAAGCCTGTACGTCGTCCAGGTCTTGTTGCACGCGGGCATGGACTGCTTCGTTATCTGAGGGGCTATCGCTCATTATCACTCTCAGTCTTGAATAGACTTGAACTGAGCATCCACAGCTCTCTAGGGGTAGCGGTTTCCAAAGAGTTGGTCCAAAGTCCCTCTCGTCATGTCTGCGTCTGTTCTAGGCTCGTTGAGAGAGATTGATTGCTACGATTAGTCAACAGCTCCATTATCCTTGTACCATGCGACTACCAGGATGGTAGAAGACAAACTAGGTGGACCTTGGTCTTTTTCCGTCTAGCAGTTCCTATGTTCAGGCAGGTCTAGACAAGAGACCCTTGTCTCTGTTTAAATGGATGTCACCCTAAGGATGTTTCTCAATGCTGCGGCTAAGGTGCATTTTCACCCGTCTGCCAGTGAATTCCCCTCCAGAACAACCTGCAAATAGCGAGGAATGCACATAAACGGACACTAATGAGCACTTTTGTAACTATAGCTGTACAAAATCTAAGGAGACAAAATACGGTACAGCTTTAGCTAGCTATGAGTAAGGCTCCAATCGGGTTCAACATACTTTCTTTGTCAATCATGACCAAAATAGTACTGAAATAATCAGTTGCTAAGAGAGACAGCAAGAACAGCCATGCATTTTTAACGCCTAAAGAGCAGAGGCCTCCCCAGCCGTGCCCATTTAAATAGGCGCTCAGTCTATTAGGTGCTGCTCGTGCCTCTTGATTACATTATGGGGAGGACCTCTCATTTACATAAAATTGTAGGTTGTAACATACAAGATTCTGAAGGGGATTGACAGGGTAGATGCTGAGAGGTTGTTTCCCCCTGGCTGGAGAGTCTAGAACCAGGGGTCACAGTCTCAGGATAAGGGGTCGGCCATTTAACGCTGAGATGAGGAGGAATTTCTTCACTCAGAGGGTTGTGAATCTTTGGCATTCTCTGCCCCAGAGGGCTGTGAATGCTCAGTGTTATGAATCTTATGATCCATGAAGAAAGACTCATGAAATAACACTGGACGGCCAGCTGGTGGCGCCGTCCAAGGAGTATAAATACTCAGGCGTGGGCCCAGCTTGCTCAGGACATTATGTAAACAGGAACTAGTGAAAGATAACTAGACCTCCATGTTTTGAAACAAGTTGATTAAAGCCTTGCTTTATGCTCAAACCAAGTGTGTCGTGAGTTTTATTACATCACTGAGTCTTTGAGTATATTCAAGGCTGAGGTCGCTAGATTTTTTCAAGGGATTATGGAGATCGGGCGGGAGAGTGGAGTTGAGGTCGATGATCAGCCATGATCTTATTGAACGGCGGAGCAGGCTCGAGGGGCCGTATGGCCGACTCCTGCTCTTATGTAGTGAGCCTTGTGAGCTTTCTGTGTACTGGCTCCAAGCATTCATCATGTTTTAGGCTTGTGTAGTAGGCCTCAGCTCTCTGAGCCTGATAATACAGAGAGCCAGTGCCTAATGCACATCAGTGCTTCAGACTGCTGCCATTGCATTATCAGTCCCGGTGAATGGCGGCAGTCTCCTTGGCAACCGAGTGCAATCCTGTCCTCACCCAACAGCCGCTTGTGTACTTTCCAGTGCATGGGGAGGGTGACTGCGTGATGCTATCTTGATGGACTTTCTTTTTCCTCTTCCCTCTAAGGCCAGCTGTAGAGCTCCACTTCTGCCTCAGCCAAGTTGAACTAATTCAGCACAGATCTGCGACCTTCCTTATCAATATGTGCACTTTTACCCACTGAAAGAAAGACTTGCATTTCTATAGCGACCACCAGACGTCTCAAAGCGCTTTACAGCCAATGAAGTACTTTTTGAAGTGGAGTCAGTGTTGTAAACATGGCAGCTAATTTGCACACAGCAAGCTCCCACAAACAGCAATGTGATAATGACCAGGTAATCTGTTTTAGTGATGTTGATTGAGGGATAAATATCTTATAACTTAACATCTCATTCGAAAGACAGCACCTCTGACAGTGCAGCACTCCCTTGGCACTGCACTGGAGTGTCAGCCTAGCTTTATGTGCTCAAGTCCCTGGAGTGGGACTTGAACCCACAACCTTCTGACTCAGAGACGAGTGTGCTACCCACTGAGCCACAGCTGACACACAGAACTGAAACTGTTTCTGTATCCCGTGGCACTGAACACTTTCCGACCTATCTCCTGGCCGATCTCCCATCTTGCACCCTCTATAAACTTGACCTCATTCAAAACTCTGCTGTCCGTATCCTAACTCGCACCAAGACCCGTTCACCCATCACCCCTGTGCTCGCTGACCTACATTAGCTCCCGGTCCTGCAAAGCCTCCATTATAAAATTCTTTTCCTTGTTTCCAATCCCTCCATGGCCTCACCCCTCCCTATCCCTGTAACCTCCTCCAGCCCTACAACCGCTCCCCCCGCAACCCCGAGATCTCAAGCCCCCTCCAATTCGAGCGTCCTGCCCATCTCCAATTTTAATCGCTCCACCATCGGTGTCCATGCCTCCAGCTGCCTACGTCCTAAGCTCTGGAATTTCCTCCCTAAACCTCTCTCTCCTCCTTTAAGACACTCCTTAAAAACTACCTCTTGAACTGAGCTTTTGGTCACCTGTCCTAACATCTCGTTATGTGGCTCGGTGTCAAATGTTGTTTGTGTGAAGCACCATGGGATGTTTTACTACGTTAAAGGCGCTATATAAATGCAAGTTGTTATTGCTATGCTTCATAACAATTAACGGCTTGAGTAGGATCTAAATCTTCACATGAAAGGACTGCGGGCTGAAGAATAGGTTGGGCTGAGTGAATCCTTTATTATGTAGAGATTTATTGAAGCAAAAGATTAATCATTCCAAAGTGATATTTTTATTATTATAAGTAATGCTGGGAAATTAGTAATGTATTATTTTCCGCGAATGTCTTAATTTTTTGTAAATTACTGTACCTAAGCAATTTTTATTTTTCATTCCTAATGGAAATTTTAATACCAGGCTTGCAAGGCAGCTGCCAAAAGTACACTTTGTATATAATAGGATGATATGCTTACACTGCATATTTGCAACTGGTCCAAGTGTGGTACAATGATTGAGTGATGGAATCTGTCTAAAAGTTCACTCCGTTGATTTTCAGTAAATGCAATTTATTTATTGGTTTATATATATTCGCTGCTGCATTACTATTATTGAGGTAGTGTTGCTGCTACCCGATTTGGAATTACACCCTTCAACGGAAGGAAATGGAGTGCGTTGGAGTAGTCAGGTCTAGAGGTGACAATGGTTCGACCATTGGTGGCCGTGCCTTCTGTTGCCTGGGCCCTAAGCTCTGGAATTCCCTGCCTAAACCTCTCTACCCCTCTTTCCTCCTTTAAGACGCTCCTTAAAACCTACCTCTTTGACCAAGCTTTTGGTCAGCAGCCCTAATTTCTCCTTATGTGGATCGGTGTCAATTTTTTTTGTCTTATAATACTCCCGTGCAGCGCCTTGGGACATTTTACTACATTAAAGGTGCGATATAAATACAAGTTGCTGTTGTTACATAGAAACATAGAAGATAGGAGCAGGAGTAGGCCATTCGGCCCCTCGAGCCTGCTCCGCCATTCAATGAGATCATGGCTGATCATCCAAACTCAGTACCCTGTCCCTGCCTTCTCCCCATATCCCTTGATCCCTTTAGCCTTAAGAAAGTTGTTGTTGTTGAATGAATTATGAAATTGCTCTTTCACTGATTACATTTGAGCAATTGCAATAGTTTATTGTTCCACATAAGATGCACACTTTGAACCAGCGAGCTGCTAATTTCCTTCTCCCCTGTGTTAAAGTATTCTGTGGCTGTGTGGACATATATGGTAATGTTGTCCTGCTGTGCAACCGCGGAATAAGGGAGCATTGGTTAAAACTGGCAAAAGGTCAATTTTGGGTAAGTATCAGGAAGAACCTCTTCATGCAAAGAGTGAGCGACATTTGGAATGCTCTTCAGGGCAATGTAGTGGAGCCAAAAAACTTTTTTCTGGACGGATGTGCTAAGATGGGACAAAATGCCTCCCTCATTTGTGCCTAGCTTGTGAATTCTAGACCTAAAAAAAGAATCTGCTTCCTGCTTACTTAATGCACTAACATCCAAGGCAGTTTTTGATCTGCACGAGAAACCATTTCCTCTCTCATTACATACGTGACTGACAACTTGTAATGAAGTCCAAAAGGTTAAAGCCATTTTATTTTGTACGCGAGGGCATTCGAGAAGCTGAGGAACAAGCGCTTACCATCAGAGTCTGAAAAATGTGGCTAATATATCTTTTAATTATGCCCTTCAGCTAAAATTTATTTCAAAACCCCCAAAAATATTTTCACTTCTTTCATGACCTGTGTATTGTGTCTCTGATAGCAGTGAACTAGCTAATTGCCCTTGGATGTCACTCACCTGAAGACTATTGGCAAATAGTGAGCAGTAATGGAAATACTCTATTCCGAGTGACATTCTGCTCTATAATTGTATTGTTTAAAAAAATATATATATTTTTTGAAGCAAACAAGTTTATTTTGAGAGGGGTTCATCCCTTGAACAGCCATTTGAGGACACTGAACACATTAGTGTCTATGGTACTTCTGACATAACTCAATTCAAAATGCATATTACAGTATGTAATTAAACTCAAACACTACTGTAGCACAGTGTGTTGATATCTACTACACTCCACTATGAAGTGGGATACTGAGCGCCCGTAATTTTCCGACTCTAACCCAAACGCAATGTGCTGTGTCGTGAAACACAGAATAATGAGTACCCATGATTTACCTGCCCTCCAAATGTCTGCTCTTGGCATCACATTTGGGAAGGTACAAACCAGTGGTGATAAAGTAGAAAACAAGTCATGCGGGGTGGGGATTGAAATTTGATGGAGGAGAAATTAATTCTAAGATACAAAAACACAAAAGCAAAATACTGCGGATGCTGGGCTGATAAGTGGCAGGTAACATTCGCGCCACACAAGTGCCAGGCAATGACTATCTCCAACAAGCGAGAGTCTAACCACTGCCCCTTGACATTCAACAGCATTACCATCACCGAGTCCCCCACCATCAACATCCTGGGGGTCACCATTGACCAGAAACTTAACTGGACCAGCCACATAAATACTGTGGCAACAAGAGCAGGTCAGAGGCTAGGTATTCTGCGGCGAGTGTCTCACCTCCTGACTCCCCAAAGCCTTTCCACCATCTACAAGGCACAAGTCAGGAGTGTGATGGAATACTCTCCACTTGCCTGGATGAGTGCAGCTCCAACAACACTCAAGGAGCTTGACACCATCCAGGACAAAGCAGCCCGCTTGATCGGCAGCCCATCCACCACCTTAAACATTCACTCCCTCCACCACCGGCGTACCGTGGCTGCAGTGTGTACCATCTACAAAATGCACTGCAGCAACTCGCCAAGGCTTCTTCGGCAGCACCTCCCAAACCCACGACCTCTTCCACCTAGAAGGACAAGGGCAGCAGGCGCATGGGAACACCACCAGCTCCAAGTTCCCCTCCAAGTCACACACCATCCTGACTTGGAAATATATTGGCCGTTCCTTCATCGTCGCTGGGTCAAAATCCTGGAACTCCCTCCTTAACAGCACTGTGGGAGTACCTTCACCACACGGACTGCAGCGGCTCAAGAATTAGGGATGGGCAATAAATGCTGACGTTGACAGCAGTGCCCACATTACATGAATTAATTTTTAAAAATCTGAAATAAAACATGGTGGAAATGCTCAGCAGGTCCGGCAGCATCTGTGGCGAGAGAAACAGAGTCAACGTTCCAGGGTGATGACCTTTCATCAGATCTTCCATCGAACTGAACCATTAACTGTTTCTCTCTCCACAGACACGGCCTGACCTGCTAAGATACAAAAGCTTGCCCACTAACTTAGGAACAGGAGGAGGCCCTTCACCCCTCAAGCCTGTTCCGCCATTCAATGAGATCATGGCCGATGTGTATCGTAACTCCATCGACCAGTCTTGGTTGCATATCTCTTAATATCCTTGTCGAACAAAAATCTATCAATCTCAGTTTTTACATTTTCACTTGACCTCCCGCCCAGCCTCAACAGCTTTCTTTGGGGGGCAGAGAGTTCCAGATTTCCACTACCCTTTGTGTGAAGACGTGCTTTTGACGATGCGATTTATTGCCGGTGTTCTGAGTAAAACTTGCACAATAGCGTTTCCATTTTGACGATCGAAGCGTGCATTCGTGAACACTTTTATCAGATTCCACTGGTTAATTGATCCTCTGCCACTCAGCCGTTTAAACAAAAAAACAGCCATTGCACAATTCTCCAAAGTGGTTGCAGATGGGGTTTGAGCAGCTGCCCACGGTTTTTTTTTTGTTGAGAAAATCTTTCCTAATCGTTTTGGGAGCAATTTCAACCGCACGTTGTCTGAAATTAACAAATTTGTAATTACATCAAGCAGTTTGAAAGTTGTTACTTGCTTGGTGATAAACGAGTAATGAAACGAGACCGCATTGAATTTACCCATTTGGGAAAATATCCAGCCAAGAGGAGGTAAAGTTAAAAATATATAGGCTTTGACTTGACAAATCCTTGCCTTGTAAATACATGCTTACTGTTTGAAATCACAGAACTCTGTTTCTCGTCGTTCATTGGCTTTTTTGGAGGTGGGGGTTGGGAGCAGGTATATTTATTGACAGAAAATTTCACACTTGCATTCCTCATCATGAGACACAAAATATCCCGGGAATGTGGCTGATCCCTTATTTCTTATAAAAGAAAAAGAAAGACAAAGACGGGCAGCACGGTGGCATAGTGGTTAGCACTGTTGCCTCACAGCGCCAGGGACCCAGGTTCGAATCCGGCCTCGGGTGACTGTCTGTGTGGAGTTTGCACATTCTCCCCGTGTTTGCGTGGGTTTCCTCCGGGTGCTCCGGTTTCCTCCCACAGTCCAAAGATGTGCGGGTTAGGTTGATAGGGTCAATTTATCATAGCCATAGTGTTAGGGGGGATTAAATACGTGGGGATAGGGTGGGATATGTGTTGGTGTAGGGGTTACGGGGATCGGGTGGGATATGTGTCGGTGCAGGCTCGATGGGCCGAAATGGCCTCTATCTGCACTGTGGGGTTTCTGTGATTCTGTGACTTGCATTTCTATAGCGCCTTTCACGACCTCAGGACGTCTCAAAGCGCTTTACAGCCAATGATGTACTTTTTGAAGTGGAGTCACTGTTGTAATGTGGGAAACGCGGCAGCCAATTTGTGCACAGCAAGCTCCCACAAATAGCAGTGTGATAATGAGCGGATAATATGTTTTTGTTATGTTGATTGAGGGGTAAATATTGGCCAGTGCACTGGGGATAACTCCCCTGCTCTTCTTCGAAATAGTGCCACAGGATCTTTTACATCCATCCAAGAGGGCAGACGGGGCCTCGGTTTAACGTCTCATCCGAAAGATGGCACCTCCGACAGCGCAGCACTCCCTCAGCACTGCACTGGAGTGTCAGCCTAGCTTTATGTGCTCAAGTCCCTGGAGTGGGACTTGAACCCACAACCTTCGGACTCAGAGGCGAGAGTGCTGCCCACTGAGCCACAACTGACACTAATAGGAAGATACTTGGCAGAGCAAAGTACAGGAAACTTTGTGCTATCCGGCACTGATGGGACCGAGCTGTTGCCGTTCCCTCAGAAGTGCCGGACACACCAGCGTTAATGTTGAAGCATACGGAGCTTTTCATCTCCGTATCTGACAACAAACACTGTTGCTTAGCAACAGCTTCTAAACAGTTGGCCCGTACCTTGGAAGCGCTTCTTTGAAGCTGTTGCTAAGCTACAGAGACTTTGCAGAGCCTGACTGTTGAAAAAAAAGCCACGAGAAGAAAAAAAACCTAACAAAACAGCTCCTGATTTTTGCCGGTGGCTCGAGCTTGCCGGACATTTAGCCTCCGGATAACACAAAGTTTCCTGTATAGAGCGAATAAATACCGCACGGTAATCTGCACTTAACAGGATAAGGATCGCCCTGTTAAACAAGGAAATTTGAAGTATAATTAACATAGCATAGCATAAATACACAAGAGAATAAATCACCTTTCGGCAAATTTCTTTACAGCTCTAACTGGAAGTGACGAATGGGTTGAGACACAACGCTCCAACCTCTGCCAGGCAATCACTGAGCGTGTTTGCACAACGCCAGCTGCCACCTGGATTGTTATTTAAATGGCGGATGCGCCAATGGGATCCAAGGTAAGAAACGAGATCTTTTTCAGCTTTTAACATTTTTTGCACTAAGTACGACGGTTGCGTCAGTGAGAACAAGAGGTGGACGGTTCTCGAGTTTAGCTTCCAGAATGTTGTGATGTCACTTTTTAGGGGCGGGGTCCTTTTCCAACTTCGCATTTTTTTTGGTGAGGAGTCACGCCCACTGGGAGGGCGGATCAGAAATTTGGGCGGATCAGAAATTTGGGCATGTGCTGCTCCCGGTGGGCAGCGCCCTCTGCTGACCGCTCAATGTTTGGAAATTTGACCCTCTGTTGGCAGGTAAGCTTTGCCACCAGAGAATAATCTTTTAAGGATTCAGAACAATGCAGCTCTGGTAACCCGTAACCTCACTCCATCTCCTTTAACAATGGCGGAGCGGGTCTTCCCGTGCTGGCCCGTTATGTAACCCCTGACCCCCCCTCCCCCGGGCCCCGTGAAACATCCCTGGGGTCAGGTCACTTAGATAGAGTGGGCGGGTGCCCATGGCAGTGTCGGCGGGATGTGGGGAGGTTGGGCCCCACTGCTGCCAGGTCTGGCCATTGAGAGGCCAACAGGCCCCTCTCTATAAAGGGCAGCCGATAACTTGCCGACCAGCTGTGGCAAGGGAATCTGGCCCTTCCAAAGTTGTTGGGCCCCATTGCCACCCCTTGGCAGTACTGTACGCCTGCTTCTGCTCAATCTGCTTCGGTCCAATTTCCACTGCTGACCATGCCCGCCCTGATAACACCCCTACCCCCCCACTGTGGCACTAACCCCGAGGAAATTCGGGGCCCTTGTTCCAGTCTTCTTTTAAAAACACCTGGCAGAAATGTTTGTTGGCTTCTCTAATGTCCTGATGATTATTTCCAAGGGCGAGACTGGTGCCGCTCGTGACCGTTCCAGCCGGGTGGCACCTTGCTTATGGAGCCTGACGTTGGCTGGAGCTACTCTCTTGCTTGGTCAATTGTTCATGTTTTAAGAGAGAGCGCCGTCCAAAGCATTTTTTATTCTCCCTGTGGCCTGGGTGAATGCAAGATGAGCGAGGTTGCCAGAGTTCCCCCACGGGATCTCTCACCGCCAGTCCTCTGGGGTCAGGTTCGGACTCAACTCTAGAATTATAAAGGCACAGTAGATTAGCTTCCCTGAACCAATGTGAAGCGATGGTAAAGTCGCAATATAAACGTGCCTTAGCAATGCACCCTGCTCTTTGTGCAAGTACGACCTTGGATACACTTGCTTCTTCTAAAAGCATACTTAGAGGGGTGGGAGGAGGCTCGTGTGGAGCATACACACCGGCATAGACCTGTTGGGCCGAATGGCCTGTTTCTGTGTGGTAAATAGTTTGTAATTAGTACAAAATTTGGGGTTTGGAAGGGTGCATTTTCCTTTCAGAACATAAGAAATAGGAGCAGGAGATGGCCATTCGGCCCCTCGAGCCTGCTCTGCCATTCAATAAGATCATGGCTGATCATCGACCTCATCTCCACTTTCCTGCACTATCTCCATATTCCTTGATTCCCTTAATATTCAAAAATCTATCGATCTCTGTCTTGAATATACCCAATGACTGAGCCTCCACAGCCCTCTGGGGTAGAGAATTCCAAAGATTCACCACCCTCTGAGTGAAGAAATTTCTCCTCATCTCAGTCCTAAATGGCTGACCCCTTATTCTGAGACTGTGACCCCTGGTTCTAGACTCCCCAGTCAGGGGAAACATCCTCCCGGCATCTACCCTGTCAAGCCCTGTAAGAATTTTGTATGTTTCAATGAGATCACCTCTCATTCTTCTAAATTCTAGAGAATATAGGCCTAGTCTGCTCAATCTCTCCTCATAGGACAATCCCCCCATCCCAGGAACCAGTCTGGTGAACCTTCGTTGCACTCCCTCTATGGCAAGTATATCCTTCCTTAGGTAAGGAGACCAAAACTGTACACAATACTCCAGGTGTGGTCTCACCAGGGCCCTATAGAATTGTAGTAAGACGTCTTTATTCTTATACTCAAATCCTCTTGTAATAAAGGCCAACATACCATTTACTTTCCTAATTGCTTGCTGTACCCTTTCATAAATCCATGTTGACTAGGCCCAATCCTATTATTATTTTCTAAGTGCCCTGTTACCACGTCCTTAATAATAGATTCTAGCATTTTCCCTACTACTGATGTCAGGCTAACTGGTCTGTAGTTCCCCGTTTTCTCTCTCCCTCCTTTCTTAAATAGCAGGGTTACATTTGCTACCATCCAATCCGTGGGAACCGTTCTAGAATCTATGGAATTTTGGAAAATGACAACCAATGCGTTCACTATCTCCATAGCCACCTCTTTCAATACCTTCCCGCACTACCCCCGTATCCCCTGGTTCCCTTAGTGTCCAATGAAAAGTAAACTTTGGCTGCCACTTTTGTTGCTTGTTTCTGTGCCTTACCATTTCTCAGTTGTCAGCCTTAAGTAATTCTTCCTCCACAGGTAGGCGGGTTTTTATTCTCTGTCGCTAGCTGTGGTAGTTCTAGCCTGCTCTCTAATGGGCTACCGCAGTAAACGAGGAGACTCTGGTATGCATCTGGAATGCACAGCCGGATGGGGTGGTGGAAGCGGATTCAATGTTAACTTTCAAAACGTAAGTGGATATACATTCAAAAAAAGAAAAACATAGAAAGACTTGCGCCTTTCACGACCTCAGGACGTCCCAAAGCACTTTACAGCCAATGAAGTACTTTTTGAAGTGGAATCACTGTTGTAATGTAGGAAAAGCAGCAGCCAATTTGCGCACAGCAAGCTCCCACAGACAGCAATGAGATAATGACCAGCTAACCTGTTTTTAGGGATGTTGGTTGAAGGGTAAATATCGGCCAGGGCACCGGGGATAACTCCCCTGCTCTTCTTCGAAATAGTGGCCGTGGGATCTTTTATGTCCACCTGAGAGGGCAGACGGGGCCTCGGTTTAACGTCTCATCCGAAAGACGGCACCTCTGACAGTGCAGCACTCCCTCAGCACTGCACTGGGAGTGTCAGCCTCAAGTCGCTGGAGTGGGACTTGAACCCACAACAACCTTCTGACTCAGAGGCGAGAGAGTGCTACCCACTGAACCACGGCTGAAAGGAAAAACGTGCAGGGTTCTACGACTAATTGGAGAGCTCTTTCAGAGAGCCGGCACAGGCACGAGGGGCCGAATGGCCTCCTTCTGTGCTGTATCATTCTAGGATTACTCCATCTGATTAGTTACAGTATTCATTGACCTCTACACGAGCACACTTGACTGCAGGTAATATAGACTTGGAAGTTGTGTGAACTGTAACCCATTGTCACCAACGTGTTCAGCGGATATTTCAAATCTGGAGAAAATAGCTTTCATGTCCTTTGCTTGTGGTGTTGCGTACTGTGACTAACTCTGGGGAAGCTGAGCTGTGGTTAATAACTATCAACTCGTCCTCCTCCTGCCACGTGAACAGATTGGTACTGACTCTCTGGTACAGTCGGTGGTGCTGGACGAGGTTTCAGTGGCTCTGCTTTTTGGTTTGATCCACACTTAAAGCAGGATGAGCGATTCATTACCACACGTATAGCGGTCGGGTTTATTCCGGGCCAATACATGACCTCTTGTGCCAGTAAAAAAAGAAAATTCTCTTTGCCTGTATGTCCCTGGTGAATATTTTGCAGCATTTCTTTGCGAGCATTTTGTTGTTGCACTCTTCCATTTATTGCCGTAAACTCCTCTTTTATAGTCGATGTGCTTGTGAACGTCTGGAGAGTAATCATTGTTTTACTTCTGGCCTTCCGTCCATTATTGATTCTTTAAGGGTTGCAAAGGCCTTATCCCTTTCTGTCTCCGTTCTGGGTAACGTCTCTGTGTTCAGATTCATGGTTCCAGATCTATTCGGTAAACTTTTAGAACCATTTTCTCAGAGCTGATGTTCTTTCCATGATATGAAGTTACCTTGGCTAATTACTGTTGCGTCCGTGTATAATAAGACACAGACTGCGGAGAATGGTACAACAGGTGTTTACTCAACGTGGCTCACACTGCAACTGATCTGTACAGATTACTACTCAGTGCTATATACAGGTGTGGTCACTGCCGGTACTGCAGTATACATGAGCTGTAAAACATAGTTCCCCCCTTAAAGGTGTATACATTACAATTACCTTGACGAATTACTTGCTCCTCCTTTTCATTCGCACGATTGACACCATGTCTTGCCCTTGTGTTTGTATTGTTTGGACTCTAATAAACAAACCTATATTGATAAAGATTAGATTTACTACAGCCGATAGCTTACAGCCTCCAATCTGACCGACTGCTTAAATTTGGTTCTCACCTTCAGTGTTAAACATTGAGGAAATATCTATAAATTCTCATACTTAAGTTGAAGCACCGCCGTTTCCTGAGGCTGGAGGAACATCTAGAAATGCTGATACACAAACTGATGCATCATTATAGAACACTGGAAAGAAGGCACTACTGAAGTCCTGTGCTCGCTGACCTACATTGGCTTCCGGTCTGGAAACGCCTCGATTTTAAAATTCTCATCCTTGTTTTCAAATCCCTCCATGGTCTCACCCCTCTCTCTGTAACCTCCTCCAGCCCTAAAAGCCTCCCAGATCTCTGCGCTCCTCCAATTCTGGCCTCTCGCGCATCCCCGATTTTCATCGCTCCACCATTGGCGGCCGTGCCTTCAGCTGCCTGGGCCCTAAGATCTGGGATTCCCTCCCTAAACCTCTCCGCCTCACTACCTCTCTCTCCTCCTTCAAGACGCTCCTTAAAACCTACCTCTTTGACCAAGCTTCTGGACACCTGTCCTAATATTTCATGTGGCTCGGTGTCAAATTATGTTTGATAATCGCTCCTGTGGGGCGTTTTACTACTTTAAAGGCGCTATATAAATGCAACTTGTTGTTGTTGGTGTCAAGTATTGAAGGTTCGAAATAGGTACATGGAACAGGAGTAGGCCATTCAGCCCCTTGAGCCTGTTCCGCCATTCAGTTAGGCCATGGGTGGGAGCAAGTTACTTGCCTGCCCTTTCTGCCCAAGATGATCTGTAATGTTGGATTGGGTGGAGGGGGGAAGCAATTGTTTCACTTCTAATTAACTTGAAAAGAGAGTCTCAGAGTACTTGTGAACAACATGTTAGCACAGTTTCCAGTGTACTGTGTAATAGGTTCGGAGTAGATTCGTGTTGTAAGTCAGTCAATGCTGGGCATACACTCAGCAAGGAAACTACATGGAACTTGTGAGAGGTCAACTTAATTTTAACATTCTTTCACGGTTTTTTTAAAAAATTGGGTGAAGCAAAGAAAAGATAGACTTGCATTTCTATAGCGCCTTTCACGGCCTCAGGACGTCCCAAAGCGCTTTACAGTGAATGAAGTACTTTTTGAAGTGCAGTCACTGTTGTAATGTGGGAAACGCGGCAGCCAATTTGCGCACAGCAAGCTCCCACAAACAGCAATGTGATAATGACCAGATAATCTGTTTCAGTGATGTTGATTGAGGGATAAATATTGGCCCCAGGACACCGGGGAGAACTCCCCTGCTCTTCTTTGAACTAGTGGCCATGGGATCTTTTACGTCCACCTGAGAGAGCAGACGGGGCCTCGGTTTAACGTCTCATCCGAAAGACGGCACCTCCGACAGTGCGGCACTCCCTCAGCACTGCACTGGGAGTGTCAGCCTAGATTTTTGTGCTCAAGTCTCTGGAGTGGGACTTGAACCCACAACTTTCTGACTCAGAGGAGGGAGTGCTACAGGAAACTCTTTCATATCTGGCACTGACGGGACCGGGATGGTGCCGGTTGATTAAAAATTCCGGATGACGGAGAGGTATATCTACCGAGGCTATTTTTAACAAACAAAAATTAAAAAATCAAGAAATGTGCAGTATAATTGGGTACTCACCTACAGAATGTTGTGTTAAATGGATGGTGGTAGATGCTTGATTAAGTACAGTAATGCCAGTTGAGGGTAATCCATAACTCTTTAATTACTTAACAGTAAAACAAAACTTATAAACGACTGTATACTGTAGTTTTCGGAGTGAGAATTTTGCCGGTTATTAGAGAATTCCAGATATTTAGGTGTCGTTTAAATGAGCGTTTCCTGTACCAACTGAGCCACAGGGCTGACATAGGTAGAATAACACCGGTAAAACAACACTGTAGCTTCACACCGACTACCTCAAATAAAGTATTCATTTTACAGTTTGACAGCATTACAAGCGAGCAAATGAATAGCATGCAGACAATCCAGCAGGAGTACTGTAACCAAAATGGGTCTTTATTGCAAGGGCTACACTAGATAAGACACAAAATTAGCCTCACAATGCAGTCGAGAAAAGATATTGGAACGAAATGGAATCTTTTATGTGACACTGACATCTAGTGGTCGGTTGTGAAGCATTTGTTGCACTCTTCGCACACGCCTCAAAAAGGGACTTTGATCCTTTTTCAGAATCCAATTCTTTTTCTTGCAAAACACAAGCCATTATCCTGAAATTTGACTGCTTACATGGTCACGTGAACAAGAGAGATCAACCGCTGGTAAAAGCACGAAAATCCTCTTATTAAAACCAAATCCCAGTATACACGCAGTGCATTACCACGAAATCTACTAAAAGACTTGCATTTATACGGCGCCTTTCACGAAAGAAACTGCAAAGTGCTACAGCACAAAGGGATCTGGGGGTCCTGGTGCATGAAACACAGGTTAGTATGCAGGTACAGCAGGTGATCAGGAAGGCCAATGGAATCTTGGCTTTTATTGCAAGGGGGATGGAGTATAAAGGCAGGGAAGTCTTGCTTCAGTTATACAGGGTACTGGTGAGGCCACACCTGGAATACTGCGTACAGTTTTGGTTTCCATATTTAAGAAAAGATATACTTGCTCTCGAGGCAGTTCAGAGAAGGTTCACTCGGTTGATTCCGGAGATGAGGGGGTTGACTTATGAGGAAAGGTTGAGTAGGTTGGGCCTCTATTCATTGGAATTCAGAAGAATGAGAGGCAATCTTATCAAAACATGTAAGCTTGATCGGGTGGATGCGGGGAGGATGTTTCCACTGATGGGTGAGACTAGAACTAGGGGGCATAATCTTAGAATAAGGGGCTGCCCTTTCAAAACTGAGATGAGGAGAAACTTCTTCACTCAGAGGGCAGTAAATCTATGGAATTTGCTACCTCAGAGAGCTGTGGAAGCTGCGACATTAAAGAAATTTAAAACGGAAATAGACAGTTTCCTAGCTGATAAGGGAATTAAGGGTTATGGGGAGCGGGCAGGGAAGTGGACGTGAGTCTAGATTCGGATCAGCCATGATCCTATTGAATGGCGGAGCAGGCCCGAGGGGCCGTATGGCCTACTCCTGCTCCTGCTTCTTATGACCTCAGGACGTCCCAAAGCGCTTTACAGCCAATGAAGTACTTTTTGAAGTGGAGTCACTGTTGTAATGTAGGAAACGCGGCAGCCAATTTGCGCACAGCAAGCTCCCACAAACAGCAATGAGATAAATGACCAGATAATCTATTTTAGGTTTTGGTTGAGGGATAACTATTGGCCAGGACACCGGGGATAACGCCCCTGCTCTTTAAAATAGTACCACGGGATCTCTTACATCCACCTGAGAGAGCAGACAGGGCCTCGGTTTAATGTCACATCTGAAAGACGGCACATCCGACAGTGCAGCACTCCCTTAGCACCGCACTGGGAGTGTCACCCTAGATTTTTGTGCTCAAGTCTCTGGAGTGGGACTTGAACCCCCAACCTTCTGACTCAGAGGCGAGGGTGCTGCCCACTGAGCCACGGCTGACACGTATAGGATTATTCATGGGTCGGGGGGTATCAGAAGTTCATAACACATGGGGAAGGAGATCGTAAAGCTCCAAGTGGATCATCAAATCTCTCAAAATGTGTAAATATTTGTATTCTATGCAATACATGTAAATCAACCCATCACTCATCACTTGACACCTGGAGAGCTGTTCCATCAAGTGGCTCGATGGCCCCGAATTCGCTCCAATAGCAACAGGGCTGTTTCCCCAAACCGCATGCAATCCCTACCCATATTTAATTACCGGCTGCAATCCATGCTTAGCACACAAGCTCTGTGATCATTAATATAAAAATAATATCAGTTGGTGGAAAATGAAAACATGCCTGGCTGTAGAAACGCTTACTTTATTACTTAATTGCGGTTTACGATTTCAATGAAGTCCTACCCTGAGGCAACCTGCTGAGCGACTTTACTGATTCGGAGCCCTTCGGCGCCATTCCACAGTGGCATTAATTCAGCAAACTCAGTCTCGCCACTGATTTTAATAGGGGCGCAGTAGGGCTATGATAATTCTTTTGGTTTGTGCCTTTTCCTTTTTCTCTCTCCCACATGGCAGCTGTCTCTCATTCTGCCAGCGCATTTCACACTTCATCTAGAGCCATCTTTTGTCTCTTTACCTGTCCTATTACCATTTCGTCTCGCCTTGAATATCTCTTTATGGCCCTGAAATTAGGATCGGGTGCTTGCCGCGCGTGCAAGCCCCCGATGTGCACTCACCCTGCACGCCGACATCTGAAGCCCGGGCCTGCTTGCATTTCCTGTCACTGGCCCGGTTCAGATGTTGGCGCGCTGTGCTTACCTGATCCAGCAGCGTAGTTAGTGTGATGTGCTGGCTGGGATCAGGTGAGCACTGTGCAGCCAATCAGGGGAGGGGAAACTCATTCATGAGTTTGACAGTAAGAGCTGTCAAACTCATGAAAAGTATGGGCTGCCAAAACACTACTTTAACTTTAAATAAAATTTTAAAAAACATCCCACTGATTATATTAACTATAAATAAGTTTTAAAAAATGTTTTAAACAATTAATCAATTTTTTGAAAAAAATAAATTTTTAAAAAATAGGGTCTAAAACTAAACTTACCATCCTGTAAATTCTTTAAAAATGACAAACCTGTGGAAAAAAAATTCTACATAGTACTAAAAGCCCACTTACCTGAAAAACTAAATACTTACGTCTTGTTTTTCCACGCGTAAAGACCGGAGGCCTTTACACGCACGCAACTCTGGGGAAAAAAAAGGAATTTTACTGCGCACGCGCTGCCTGTGCAGTCGCGCGCGTTCTGCCTCTTAACCCCTTGGGTCGGAGGACAGGAAATGCCGGTTTTCAGCGCATGCGCTGTGCATGCTGAAAACCGGCAATTCCTCCGGGCACACGCGTGAGTACCCCGTCCTTACTCACGCGTTGTGCCCGGAATTACTGGGCCAATGTCTCTTCACCTCTCACAGACCTTCCTTTTTGTTCTTTCATCCCCTCCCCCATTTCCCAGCCCCCCAACTCGCTTTTTCATCTGTTTCAGTTCCTGCCTTTTTTTCTCAGTTCTGAAGAAGGGTCTTCGACCTGAAACGTTAACTCTGTTTCTCTCTCCACGGATGTTGCCTGGCTTGCTGAGTTTTTCCAGCTTTTTCTGTTGTTATTCTGATAATTAGCTGTTCAACTTGTTTAGTGACAGATTCTGTGGAGCAGCGCAATAGTCCCAGCAAATTATGGCGTGGCATACGTAATGACATAAGTCACTCACGCCACAGCTTCCTGGCACCTCTGCACCATAATAATGTTATAACACGACGCGTGTTCAAATACAGATAGAATTTCACAGCAGAGAAACAGGCCATTTAGCCAACCAAGTCTACGCTGCTGTTTTTCTCCTATGGTTCGCCTATTCTGATCCCATGCTCGCTGCTCCCCATCGCCTTTATCACTCCTCTTCCACAAGCAACTAATTGTCTTTTAAAATAATTCATCAGCTCCGCCGCAAAACGGTTTGTGGCAGAGGAAGCCCGGCCAATCTATGTGTGAAGGCCATTTCTTTCATCCTTTACGTGATTGCCTTGAACTCGTGCCCTCTCATTACCATCTCGTGGACCAGTGGATGCAATCAATCACAACTTACCCCATCAGCACCCTTCATTATCTTGGGAGACCTCTTCAACTATAGAAAATATAACTCATGTAAGATATTAGTTGCAAACCGCAAAGGTGCAATTAATCTTGAATGCTTTTCTTTATAAATGCAAGATAATAAATAATTGTATTTATATAGCACCTTTAACGTAGTAAAACATCCCAAGGCGCTGCACGGGAGTATTTTAAGACAAAAAAATCTGACACTGAGCCACATAAAGAGAAATTAGGGCAGGTGACCAAAAGCTTGGTCAAAGAGGTAGGTTTTAAGGAGCATCTTAAAGGAGGAAAGAGAGGTAGCGAGGCGGAGAGGTTTAGGCAGGAAATTCCAGAGCTTGGGGCCGAGGCAACAGAAGGCACGGCCACCAAAGGTTGAGCGATTATAATCAGGGATGCTCAAGAGGGCAGAATTAGAGGAGCGCAGATATCTCGGGGGGGTTGTGGGGCTGAAGGAGATTACAGAGATAGGAAAATACTTTTAAGTAGGAGCCTGACTGTCAGTACATTGCATTTCCTTCTCTAATATTTTAAGAAGCTCTCAATAAACAGAATTATAAATTTGTGCTCTACCAGGTAAGGGATGCCAATGCTGTGGAGCGCAATATTGTTCCATTTTTACCTCCAGTGCCTGCTACATTACAACAGTGACTACACTTCACTGGGACTTCCTGAGGCGTGAAAGGCACGTCTTTCTTTCTAGACGTAGAGAAGATGTTTCCACTTTTGGGGGAGACCAGAACGAGGGACCATAAACATAAGACAGCCACAAATAAATCCAATGTGAAATTCAGGAGAAACTTCTTTACCCAGAGAGTGGTGAGAATGTGGAACTCGCTCCCACAGAGAGTGGTTGAGGCGAATAGTATAGATGCATTTAAGGGGATGCTAAATAAACACATGAGGGAGAAAGGAATAGAAGGATATGCTGATGGGGTGAGATGAAGTAAATAGGGTGTGGAGCAGAAACACCGACATTGACCTGTTGGGCCGAATGGCCTGTTTTTGTGCTGTAGATTCTATGTAAAAAAAAAACTTCAATGTAATATTGTAGGTTAGATGGAGATGAAGCGTCTCCTCCTGTGCCCAGAAATGCCTTATAGTGGCATGTGCAACAGAGTCACCTTCCACTTCCAGCATCAGCCATCCTGATTGCCTTGTTGATGCTTGTTGAATTTTGTGGAGGAGGAGGAGGCACTGTCCAGATCAGGTTATGCTGCCTGTAGACGCTGTGATATCCTCAGAAACTCAGGTAGTTCTGCTTGTGCATGAGTATCTATATTTTTCTGCAAGGTATTCCGAGCTTTGGAAGAAACCCAAGTACCAAACCCTCAGCTCATTTCACCCAACCACACACAGGCAAAGTATACGAGCGGTTATGTGACTTCAAGCCCTCGTGGGGTAGAGCGAAGGTCATAGTCACACAGCTGGCTGCGATGGTATTATTGCATGCCATGGGTAGCTGATTTGGCTTCAGCTGTTATACTGGAGCTGGCACACTGCTCCTCCAACATTAAACTTATCTGCTTGGGTGGGTCTGTTTAGGGATGGAGCACTTGTTTCACGATATGATTTGGCAGCTCTGTACTAGAATTTTTGCGTCAGATTTATGTTGCTCCAGCTGTTCTTTTCTAATGGTTTGGAGAGCAGCTGAATCATATAGTCCAGGAGGGTCCCAGGTAGTGTTCCCCGGTCTGTGTTAAATTAACAGTGTCATGTTCATGGTGCCATGCCCTTTGTTCTTGGGCTCGAAAGGGGGAGATTTTTTCCTGCTCTTGATCACCATCCACTGACTCCTGTTCAGCTTTGACAGTGGCCTCGGCAGGATATTTTGGGGGAGTGTTTGCATACCTGCTTGCCAGGTCAAACTTCACAAAAGGTCTATTCTTCAAATAGGAATTTCACAATAACATCTGTTATGAATCTTATGATCCATGAAGAAAGACTCATGAAATAACAGTGGACGGCCAGCTGGTGACGCTGTCCAAGGAGTATAAATACTCGGGTGTGGGCCCAGCTTGCCCAGGACATTGTGTAAACAGGAACTAGTGAAAGATAACTAGACCTCCATGTTTTGAAACAAGTTGATTAAAGCCTTGCTTTATACTCGAACCAAGTGCATAGTGAGTTTTATTACGTCAATGTCCAAATAGAAACAGTATTACTTCTATTAAATTGAACAATTCAAATAAAGCAACCATAGTGAAAAAGTATTGTTGGATGAAAATACTAAAGTATGAAGTCCAAATGCTGGTTATGTGTCGCAAGTCTATCACTAACTTTGCTACTATTCACTACAATATCCCATTGAATATTTATAAGCCCAACTAATCAGTTTTCACTCGTCAAATTATTTATGGCGCTCCTACTCTGTCACCTACTTGATTGAGTAGAATGAGTCTAGAGTTTCTGGAGTTTAGAAGAATGAGAGGTAATCTCATTGAAATGTATAAAATTCTTAAGGGGCTTGACAGGGTAGATGCTGAGAGGTTGTATTTTGATGCTTTGGCAACATAAGATGTACCTTATCATGCCAATAAAGCGATTTGAATTTGAATTTGAATTTGTTTCCACCTGGCTGGAGAGTCTAGAACTCGGGGGCATAGTCTCAGGATAAGGGGCCGGCCATTTAAGACTGAGATGAGGAGGAATTTCTTCACTCAGAGGGTTGTGAATCTTTGGAATTCTCTGCCCCAGAGGGCTGTGGAGGCTGAGTCTTTGAGTATATTCAAGGCTGAGATAGATAGATTTTTGGACACTAGGGGGAATCAAGGGATATGGAGATTGGGGCGGGAAAGTGGAGTTGAGGTTGAAGGTCAGCCATGATCTTATTGAATGGCGGAGCAGGCTCGAGGGGCCGTATGGCCGACTCCTGCTCCTACATCTTATGTTCTTACTCCCCATTTAGACCTCAGTCTGATCTTACAGTTCGAAAATCTGAAACCCACCTTCACCCAATACAAAGGAATAAACAATTATTGCAACATGTTACATTGTGTGTTTTTGCCTCCCGGGCTAATCAAATAAATAGTTGCGTCAATTTTCAAGAACGGTTGATCTTATTTTTTTTAAAGTTGGGTGTGGGTGCATACTCATGTTCAAGATGAAGGACAACTGTGTAGAAGAACCCAATATTTACTCTGTAGATGCAGTGAGACAAAATGTTCTTAGCCTATATATATCTGAGGCTATGAGTAACATGGAGCTCACAGTACATTGTTCTGACAGATTGCTTGAACTCCGAACACAGAAAAGTGCTTTCAACCGTGACAGTTTGACTTATTTATGCTGTGTTTTGAGTGCGATGCCAATTCATGGGAAATAAGAGCACCGTGTTGTGTGGCGTCAACGCTGCCTCCGCAAGATCCTGCAAATCCATTGGCAGGATAGATGCACCAATGTCAGTGTTCTCGCTCAGGCCAACATCGAAGCTTTGACCACGCTCGATCAGCTCCGATGAACGGGCCACATCGTCCGCATGCCCGATACAAGACTCCCAAAGCAAGCGCTCTACTCGGAGCTCCGACACGGCAAGAGAGCCCCAAGTGGGCAGAGGAAACGCTTCAAGGACACCCTCAAAGCCTTCTTGAAGAAGTGCAGCATCCCCCACCACCGACAGCTGGGAATCCCTCGCCCAAGACCGCACAAAGTGGAGGAGAAGCATCCGGGAAGGCGCCGAACACCTCAAATCTCTTCGCCGGGAGCAAGCGGAAGCCAAGCGCAGGCAGCGCACGTCAACCCAAGCACCCCACCCACCCGCCCCTTCAATCTGCCCCACCTGTGACAGAGACTGTAGGTCCCGCATCGGACTCATCAGTCACCTGAGAACTCATTTTTAATGTGGAAGCAAGTCATCCTCGGTTCTGAGGGACTGCCTAAGAAGAGTGTTGTGTGGTGCAGATATCGGGCCAGCTGTGCTCAGGATTAGCAGGTCCAGATGTGGTCTAACCGGCAGCCCTTAATGGGACCACTGGAGGCTGCACCTAAAAGTAAAGTTAAAAAAACTGACCTTAATGTGGAGCCGGGAGGAGCAGGAGTGCCCCTCCCTGCTCCTCGGCACTACTGTGGGCCTTTATTCCACATTTGACCGCTCCACCCCACCCCCACCGTTCCCCTCCCAGGATTTAACTTAGGGCCGGTGTTGGCGAGGCAAGTGGCCTGAAACCAGAGCGGTAAGCTTCCTCTGGAGGCGCGATTTATTACGATGAGGCCCAAGGACTAATTTTGGGTGGTCCTTGGGCTGGCCTCCTCTGGCGCGCGTAACTTGCGCACCATCCGTTTGCACCCGAGAATGGGCGCGGACCAATTACAGGTAGACTACCTTTTATCCGAACTTCCGAAAACCGAAACCCTCTAAAAACCGAAGGTTTTTTCGTTCAGTGTAAGTCGTGCGCACGACATGACCAGAGTGGCGCACGACTTACGCTGAGCAGAGGGTCAGCGTAAGTCGTGCGCACGACCCCGACCCCCGACGACCCCCCGCGGACCCCGACTCCCGCCGATCCCCCCCGACGACCCCCACCCCCCGCCGACCCCCACCCCCCGCGGACCCACCCCCGACAAATTTCCCAGTCTTATAAAATACCTTCCAAAATCCGAAATTTTCCGAAAACCGAAACACGGCTGGTCCCGAGGTTTTCGGATATAGGATGGTCTACCTGTATGACCATAACAAGCTTCATTAGCCGGGCATATTTCACCTTGGGTGGAGCAAGCTTTGGGCCTGTCCGATTTGCCTAGTTTTCTGGGTTGAGGCCAATTGAAATAATTTGGACCAACTCTGGGTGGTAAAGAGTCGCTCCCCCATATTACATGGAGAGATTCAGTTACATAATTGTGGGATTGCTTTACTTAGTGGGTAAAGCAACTATATTAATTACTTAATAACAACAGAAAATGCTGGAAAAATTCAGCAGGCCAGGCAACATCCGTGGAGAGAAATTACAGTCGACGTTTCGGGTCAAAACCCTTTTTCAAAACTGGAAAGGAAATGAAATAGATCGAAGGCAGGGCTGCGATAGAACAAAAGTAGAGAGACATTAAGAGGTATTCAAAACCAGACGAGATGGTAATAGGACAGTGGAGACAAAAGATGGCTCAGATTAGGTGTGAAGTGTACTGGCAGGATGGGAGACAGCTGCCATGTGGGAGAGAGAAAAAAAGGAAAGGGGGGGGGGGGGGGAAAGAAAAACCCAAAACAAAGGGGTGGAAAAAAAAAAGTAAAAATGTAATAGGGGCCGAGGTTATGATCTGAAATTGTTGAACTCGATATTGAGTCCGGAAGGCTGCAAAGTGCCAGCCAATATCGAGTTCAACAATTTCAGATCATAACCTCGGCCCCTATTACATTTTTACTTATATTTTTTTCCACCCCTTTGTTTTGGGTATTCTTCCCCCCCCTCCACTTTCCTTTTTTTTCTCACTCCCACATGGCAGCTGTCTCTCATCCTGCCAGTACACTTCACACCTAATCTGAGCCGTCTTTTTCATTTCCTCTCCAGTTTTGAAAAAGGGTTCACCTGAAACGTCGACTGCAATTTCTCTCCACGGATGTTGCCTGGCCTGCTGAGTTTTTCCAGCATTTTCTGTTGTTATTTCGGATTTCCAGCATCTGCAGTATTTTGCTATTATATTAATTACTTTCCAGGAACCTATCAAAATATTGACTTTGACAACACAACAATCTCCAACACACCATGAGCAACATCACAGGAGGCTCATCAGTAAGTCTTATGTCTCGCAGATATCTGTCGCTCTCCAAATGCAAATTAATCTTAGCAAAAAAGCCAGTCACTGACTTGGAGCCTGAAAACTACAAACAACTAAACCATCCTCTGCCCACAACACCGTAAATCGGGAGCCTACCGTCAACAAGGGCAGACGCCGTTGACAAAGTCCAACACCGCCTTCAGTGTGCCAGTGCAGTCTTCGGTCGCCTGAAGAAGAGTGTTTGAAGACCAGGACCTCAAACCCAGCACCAAGCTCATGGTGTACAGAGCAATAGTGATACCCACTGTCCTGTATTCTTCAGAGGCATGGACCGTATACAGCAGGCACCTCAAAGCACTGGAGAGGTACCACCAACGCTGCCTCCGCAAGATCCTGCAAATCCATTGGCAGGATAGATGCACCAATGTCAGTGTTCTCACTCAGGCCAACATCTCCAGCATCGAAGCTTTGACCACGCTCGATCAGCTCCGATGGACAGGCCACATCGTCCGCAAGCCCGATACGAGACTCACAAAGTAAGCGCTCTACTCGGAGCTCCGACACAGCAAGAGAGCCCCAGGTGGGCAGAGGAAACGCTTCAAGGATACCCTCACAGCCTCCTTAACAAAGTGCAACATCCCCACCGACACCTGGGAATCCCTCGCCCAAGACCGCACAAAGTGGAGGAGAAGCATCCGGGAAGGCGCCGAACACCTCGAGTCTCTTCGCCAGGAGAAAGCGGAAGGAGCGCACGTCAACCCAAGCACCCCACCCACCTGCCCCTTCAACCACTGTCTGCCCCACCTGTGACAGAGACTGTAGGTTCTGCATTGGACTCATCAGTCACCTGCGAACTCATTTTTAATGTGGAAGCAAGTCATCCTCAGTCCCGAGGGACTGCCCAAGAAGAAATCAGTTACAATGGCCTCTGTTTACCTATTTGGAGCATTGCCCTTAAAGGCATAGGACCCGTTAGAAGCTAATTATCACAACTGCTTTGAACCCGAGACTATCTGTGAGCATTGCTATGGTGGAACGGCTTTAATTTAACATACTTTGTATAATCTACTGCAGTATGCTGTGACTGTGCTGATTTCTGGATGTCCTGGATTATTCGAACCTGTGGATGATTTCCGCTGCACCGGAGGGGGTTTTCTGGCTGTTCAGTGAATTAGTTCCTCCCAGTTCTGATTGTGTTCCCACACCAATGCTATTGCACAAAGTCTTTCAAACATGGCCTTGATCAGGACATATCTCCTTCCTGCTCATCTTGGGCCCACACTGGGACTTGTTAAATGATACAATGTCTCCCACAGATATAAAACTATTCTGTGAGGCAACTAGAGCCCTGCCTTATTTGGTGAGTTGTACAGTTTTTAGATTTACAAATGATTTTTTTTTAATAACATTCTCTAAAAACAGAAAACATCTTTTTTACCCCCAAGTCCCTGTCCACTCATTTTGCACTGTCTAAACTAACATTCCCCTGTGCTTCACATCATACCTCAGTTAAAGGACAGGTAGGTAACCAGTTCTGGATGCAGTTAAATACAAAGCTAACATGGACTGCCTTAAAAGGTGCAGGAGTGACTCAGGTGGCCAGCATTTCTCCTTTGTTTTTGTTTCCTCCAATTCCACGGTTCTACTCGATGTTTCCTTCCTGATGGGACTGACTTGCGGTCAGGGTGGCACCATCCCCCGCCACCCCCCCCACCCCCCGCCGCCGCAGTCAAAAGAGCAGATATCCCACTCCCACCAATGCTGCTCTTTGATTGATTACCAAGAAGAGAAAGCAGTTGGGAGTGACTAGTGCTTTTACTAGTTATACAGGGCCTTGGTGAGACCACACCTGGAGTAGTGTGTGCAGTTTTGGTCTCCTTACCTAAGAAAGGATATACAGGAAACTTTTTTTTATCCGGCACGGACAGGACCGACGTGGTGCCGGTTCATCAAAAATTCCAGATAACCGAACGCTATAGTAAAAGATACGGAGCTGAGAGCTCCGTAGAAAACAACAAACCCTGTTGCTTACTTCAGAACAATGGGCACAAGTTGCAAGCGTCTCTGTAGCTTAGCAACAGCTGCAGCCACACCCTTGCACAGCAACAAATGGAGTAAAAAAATAAAAGTTACCTGAACCTACTCCTGAATTTTGCCGGTTAACCGGCATTTCTGGTTATTTAGGTGCCGGTTAATCGAAAGTTTCCTGTACTTGCCATAGAGGGGAGTGCAGTGAAGGTTCACCAAACTGATTCCTGGGATGGCAGGACTGTCATATGAGGAGAGATTGGGTCGACTAGGCCTGTATTCACTAGAGTTTAGAAGAATGAGAGGGGATCTCATTGAAACGTATAAAATTCTGACAGGGCTAGACAGACTGGATGCAGGGAGGATGTTTCCCCTGGCTGGGGGGGTCTAGAACGAGGGGTCACAGTCTCAGGATATGGGGTAGGACATTTAGGACTGAGATGAGGAGAAATTTCTTCACTCAGAGGCTGGTGAACCTGTGGAATTCTCTACCACAGACAGCTGAATATATTTAAGAAGGAGATGGATAGATTTCTAGACACAAAGGGGTATGAGGAGAGAGCGGGAATATGGTATTGAGATAGAGGATCAGCCATGATCACATTGAATGGCAGAGCAGGCTCGAAGGGCCTACTCCTGCTCCTATTTTTCTATGTTTCTATGCTCATGGTGTTCACATCTCTCATTCTGCTCCCTTACACTTGTAGCTAGCCTCAATTTGCTCCCTCACGATTAGCACTGAAATCCCTCAGTTAATTGGATTGTAACTGCAGATCCAGAAGAGTCTGGGCTTTTGAGATAACACAAACACATTTCCACTTTGTCATCAACCTTTTCAATTACCTGCCAACTTTTTCCTCCCCCTACCTCCTAATTGCATTGGCTCACTCACCATTTCTCTCTCTCCCATCAGGATTTACTGAGTGGTCAGGAGGATGGGAATCAATCGTTTTGCTTCCCCCCCCATCCTTGACCCTGGAGGTCAACAGTAGCGTCACAGGGTCGAACATGCGACCCAGCTGATCCCTGTGCATTGATCACTCACTGTGATAAACCCGCCCTGTTCACAGCAGAGCCGCTTCCAAATTTGAAAACATGAAAAACTTCTCTTTCCTCTTTCAGGTCACGCCCTAGGACATGCTGGAAGGCAAGGAAATTTAGGCTTCACCATGGTCAACACCATTCTAAAGCAGGCTGATTAGAGGCATGCCAGAACAGTTCCAAGTGAATCTTTCTTTCCTTCTGGGTTAGTTGCTGCTCTCTGGTTGACTCTGTGGCATGGACAGGGCTAAGATCAGACACTTAGGCCGCGATTTTGTCATTGGATGCGGGTCAGGTGGTTTCCGGCTTCCAGTCCCGCCCCAAGCTGCATCCGGCCCACGGATGTGATTTTACGTTGATTGACGTCGTTAAGCCTGCTCTGCGGGCTTGCCGGCCAATTAAGAGGAAGCCGGTCAGATGGCGTCATTTGGTGACATGTCATCTGCTGATTTTCTTAAAGTGACCACACACAATTTTTCTTTGACAGCTCATTTCTGAGTGTTTGACAGCATTCAGGTGCTGCAAACACTGAACAAAGGTGAGCCCTTGCTCCCAGGCTCTCCAGTGACTCCCTGCATAGGCTAGAACAGATGGCAGCTGCAGGGGAGGTAACAGGAGCAATCGGTCACTGGTGAGAGAGGTTCTCCCAATGAGGCGGGACTAGACATTGATTTCAAAACTTGTTACCTAAATAAATGTGTAAATGCATTAAAAATGATTTCCCCAACATTTTCTTACCTCTGAGACTCACCAGTGTACCATTGGATCCTTCATGCCACTTCTGCAGCTGTCATCGATGCAGTAACATTACAGCAGACTCTCAACACGCCACACTTACCTGGCGTGGTGTCCAGGCGTCGGGAAGCCCGAGGCAGAAGCGGCAAAATTAAAAAATAGCCTGTTAACAGGCAGGTAAGTGGCTTTAATTTCTTCCCGCCGCTAGGTGTCGGGTCCAGGTGCAAATTGGGGACCCGACACTTGGTAACATTGTTTGGAGGCGGGATTGGACCCCACCATCAATCAAAACGATTTTAACCTGTGACCCGCCTCCAAACCCGCCCTCTCAGTGCCGATAAAATTGCGGCCTTACTGTACATAGGGATCAAAAAAAATACTGCTGAGGCTATTGTTATGCTATTCCAATGGTGCTAGGTTACCTTGCCTTGTCTTTCCACTTAAAATGTACTGTTATTTCTAAATGGACAGAATATATGTATTTTTAAAATTCTGGATATTATCTCAAAATGTCTCCCTGACGTATAGGATCTTCTTGAACTGCTGCTGCGGCTGTGGTGATTCTGCTCCCACAATGGTATCAGTGAATTCCAAGATTCTGACCCAGTGACGATTAAGTGATGGTGATATCATAGAACAGTACAGCAGAGCGGGAGGTCATTCGGCCCATTGAGCCTGTGTCCAAGCCGGGATGGTGTGCGACTTGCAGCTAATGGTGGTCCCATTGGCAATGCTGCTCTTGTTCTTCTCAGTGACGGTGCTGGCAGAGATGGGAGGTGTTGGCGAAGAAGTTTGGCAAATCTCGACGGTCCCACCCTCGAATATGGGTGCGTTGTTCCAAAAATATGTTGGGATGTAGAATAAAGGTGAAATGCAGTGAGGGGGGACAAAATTACATTAAAAAGGAATATACTTTTCAATCGCTTCATACTTGATGGTCTCAAATTTCCGAGTTGCTTTTAAAGTCGAAATTGGAAGCTGATTGTTTATCGCCAACAGGAAATTACTTTTGTCAGTGTCGGCCGTGGCTCAGGGGGTAAAACCCTCGCCTCGGAGTCAGAAGGTCATGGGTTCAAGGCCCACTCCAGGGACTTGAGCACAAAAATCTAGACTGAGGGAGCCTCCGCTGCACTGTCGGAGGTGCCGTCTTTCAAATGAGACGTTAAACCGAAGCCCCGTCTGCTCTCAGGCGGACGTAAAAGATCCCACGGCCACTGTTTCGAAGAGCAGGGGAGTTATCCCCGGTGTCCTGGGGCCAATATTTATCCCTCAATCAACATCACAAACAGATTATCTGGTCATTATCACATTGCTGTTTGTGGGAGCTTGCTGTGCGCAAATTGGGTGCCGTGTTTCCTACATTACAACAGTGACTGCACTTCAAAAAGTACTTCATTGGCTGTGAAGCGCTTTAGAAACATATAGAAGATAGGAGCAGGAGTAGGCCATTCGGCCCCTCGAGCCTGTTCTGCCATTTAATGAGATCATGGCTGATCATCCAAATTCAGTACCCTGTCCCTGCTTTCTCCCCATATCCCTTGATCCCTTTAGCCTTAAGAAATATTAAATATATTCAAGAAGGAGTTAGATATAAGTTGGCCTCAACTGCCTTCTGTGATAGAGAATTCCACAGGTTCACCACTCTCTGGGTGAAGAAATTCCTCCTCATCTCTGTTCTAAATGGCTTACCCCTTATCTTTAGACTGTGACCCCTGGTTCTGGACTCCCCCGCCATCGGGAACATCCTTCCTGCATCTAGTCTGTCTAGTCCTGTTAGAATTTTATAAGTTTCAATTGAGATGTCTGGTGGTCGTGAAAGGCGCTACATAAATGCAAGTCTTTTTCTTTTCTTTTTCCCCAATTGGGAAAATTTTTGGAGTGCAGAAAACGAGCAGAGAGAGCTTTTTAAAAAGAATGCAGAAAGAAAAAAACTTTTGTTGCTTGAAATCATTTTTATTTCTAACATTGAGAAGTTTAATAGCAAGAAGAAAAAATACATGGCGTTCACTGGCATGGTCGATTCCTTATTCCCTTTCACCTGTAATAACTTTGGAAAAACACCCTTGTTGTTTATCAGTCATCTCTTACTGAGAATAAGAAAGCAGTTCTTGTATTAATGTTTCTGTCCTTCCTATTACTTGTATGTTAACCATTGTATGAGAGGCTTCTTCAGTCACAGATCACCACAAACAATATTTTTCTTGAAAACATAATCAGCGCTAAAAGAATCATTAAACCCTTAGAGTACAAACAGAATATTTCAATTATGACAAAGATGTTTCCAGTAAGGTTGACTGTTCCAGTCCAAGGGCTTCATCCAGAATAAGGCACGGCAGGCTAGCAGATACTTACGACACTCGTGTGCTTGCTGAGTGATGAAATTTGAAGTTTACGAAACTGGGATCTTTCAATAAGTAAATGCTAATGACATTTCCACATATACTCCCCTGCGTCCCACATCCCAGTGATGCTTTTAGCACCCCAAATGTATTTCGATTGGGAGTGGGGACGAAAAGGTGAATTCTAGAGGCACTGAAATAACCCCATACTAATGTGACATGCAAACATGACTAAGAGGCTGCCTAGCTGCCGAAGCAGTCAGTTGCTGGGAGTGAGATGCTATGGGCCGAAAGAGTGAGACAGATAACAGACCCAGTTAAGTACACAGAATGTGTTTATTTTAAAAGTGCGAGACACACAGAAACAGGTTACATTTAGGTAACTAAAAGTATCGAGTCTCAAAATGAGTGAAACCCGGTGAGACCGATTCAGGTACGTTCACGGGGCCACTGAATATCTTTGCTAGCTATAAATGGGCAAATTTGGGGGTGATTTGTCTTTCTGCTTAAACAACAATCCTGAAGTACTTGGGCTGGAGCAGATGAATGCTTCGGATGATGGCCATGACTTTTTTCTTTTGCTCCCCCCCCTCAAAGATATGTCCCTACGGGGAGTAAGCATTCCATTGTACTAGTTACATATGGCAAATAAAATTGAATTGAATTGAGATAGCCAACAGGACTGGCTTCTGAACGCAAGGCTGCTTCTACAACAGCAATCATTTAAATGCAGATGAAGGCATGAGGGTAAAAGCAAGCGTGGGGATGGGTTCTTAAATATAACCGCTAATAGTCTCAACCAGGACAACCTCAAAACAGCATCTGAGTTGATCTCTCCAATCAAGAGGTTTGAACCATGTTGACAATTGGGCAATTTGAAATAGTGCAAATATGATTTGCAAAGGGAACTTCTCCCAGATGCAAGGACGGTGACTGGCTCTGCCAGGGTATTTGCTTAAGGGAAAACTGCGTTCAGTTTCACGTATTTTGGACTCGTTTAGCTTTAGTGAAGTAACTGAAAACACTGAATACCGCGTACTCTTAAAGGTTTAAGAATGCTCCTTACTAATTGACAACTTTGTTTTTTTTTTGCCAAACAAATTCAAGCAGGCTTTAAGGTAAACATCCATCGACTGCAGCGATTAAAACAAGATGCACCGATCGGTTTTCTTTTTATTAAATACTTTTTTTTTTTTTTTTAAGATCAAGTCCTATAGTAACAAAGCTATGAAGATCTACCAACATTCATAACAAACAAACACTGGGTATTTTTTTTTCATATCATGCAAAATCCTGCATCAGTTGCCTTATTTAAAACTATAAGATATTAGCCCCATAAGATACAGTAACAATGCAATGAATTTACTTCGCCTTTTTTTTTTAAACAGGAATTTATCATATCAAGCTTCGGTTTAAATTATGTGGTACATACTGTCCAGACTGTGCAAGATTGTTAAAGATGCAGAACTAGGTACATCATTATTTTTGTCAAGTAAACACGTACAGTGAAAATATTGACCAGAAACAACACATGCATAACCTCTGTAAAACTGCATATATATTTTAAATGTGTGACCATTTTATCCGAAGGGTGACAAGTCTTCCCTCCCAGCCAGCACAGTGCTGTCTATAGATGTAAACACTGCTTGCCCCGTGTTTGATCTTGTACTCCCACTAAGATAATGTTAACCCGGCTATACATCTACACCATACCTCAATGACGCAAGGCAGAGTATAACCAGCAGACAGGTCAAATGGTCGTGATCAGTAACTAGATTACAACATACTGCAAACCTTTGTATGCAAATGACTCAGCTTTTTTTTTAAACCAGAGATAAGTTTACTGTACTTATGCCACGACAAAAAACTTCATAATATTATATATTCATATTAATTTTGCTGTGGAGAACACTGGAAGAAATGTTAAACAGATGAGAAAGAAATACTTTTTTTTTTCGTGTGTTCCATTTCAATAAATGAGATCACAGCTTCACTTTGCAATAAGATCGATAGGAGAGAAAAAAAAAATGCAATCGCCTAGAAGTATTTTTTTTTGACAAGTTTCACAGAACAGCGATGTCATAGTCTTGGCCTTCAAATTTCAACATATGTTCATTCGTCAACCTCCAGGAGGGTTCTCGGTTTTAGCAAATTAACCTTTACCTCTCACTGACAGAAGGAGCTTCAAGTTTTGCATGGTATCCTCCCGTGGCACCCTCAACTGAACCTACCTGTAATATTATTACTCTCGCACTGACAATTAACTGATCAGAGTTGGTTAAAGTAACCTTGATTTAATCTCGACATACTTTTTGTTTTAAATCTCTGAGCACTACACCGACTGTTAATTTTTTTTGTAAGTTTTTTTTCTTAAAGAATTATTTTAAATTATGGATGTCCGTACTTTGGCAAGTAACCGGTTCAGGAGCTGTTTTCGCTCGAACCACTGCTGCCAAAAACAAGTGAGTTATCAGGGACATATACAGCAGCCATTTTATCTGTACACCTCCCATACAGCAGAAACAAACACAATGGATCCATGAAAACAACGAATAGGCAGCCACCACAGCATTATACACATGCAGATTGACGCATGCTGCCGCTGGTCTTCAAGAGTTCACCACGACAGTGATCGGCTTCAATCCACTGCTTAGACGAGAAGTCTACTCCAGCATCCTCAAAAGCTGAAACGGAAAAGACAAACGCCGTTCGCTGTGTACTTGAAACATAATGAAAGGGGGGGGGGGGGGGGGGAAAAGGATGTGTATGGGGAACAACAACAGAAAACGCTGGAAAAACTCAGCAGGCCAGGCAACATCCGTGGAGAGAGAAACGGAGTTAACGTTTCAGGTCGAAGACCCTTCTTCAGAACCGAGAAAAAAGCAGGAAATGAAACAGATTAAAAGGCCAGTTTGGGGGCTGGGAAATGGGGGGAGGGGATGAAAGAACAAAAGGGGAAGGTCTGAGAGAGCTGAAGAGACATTAAGAGATATTCAAGACGAGACGAGATGGTAATAGGACAGGTAAAGAGACAAAGGACGGCTCTAGATGAAGTGTGAAATGCGCTGGCAGAGTGAGAGACAGCTGCCATGTGGGAGAGAGAAAAAAGGAAAAGGCACAAACCAAAGGTGTGGATAAAAAATATATAAAAATATAATAGGGGCCGAGGTTATGATCTGAAATTGTTGAACTCGAGATCGAGTCCGGAAGGCTGTACGGGGGGTTGGTGTGGAGTGCTGGTGCATGATGGGGATTTGGCTCGATGCAAAAAAATGGTGAGGAAGTTTTTTTTATAAAAGCCATTTAGGACAGAGATGAGGAGGAATTTCTTCACCCAGAGAGTGGTGAACCTGTGGAATTCTCTACCACACAAGGCAGTAGAGGCCAACTTGTTAAATATATTCAAGAAGGAGTTAGATATATTTCTTAAGGCTAAAGGGATCAAGGGATATGGGGAGAAGGCAGGGACAGGGTACTGAGTTTGGATGATCAGCCATGATCTCATTGAATGGCAGAACAGGCTCGAGGGGCCGAATGGCCTACTCCTGCTCCTATCTTCTATGTTTCTATAAAAGGCAGTGCATAACTACAAAAAGAAAATGCTGCAGATGCTGGAAATCTGAAATAAAAAACAGAAAATGCTGGAGATACTCAGCAGGTCAGGCAGCATTTGTGGAGCGAGGAACAGAGTTCTGACGAAAGGTCATCGACCTGAAACGTTAACTCTGTTTCTCTCTTCAGAGATGCTGCCTGACCTGCTGAGCATCTCCGGCATTTTCTGTTTTTATTTAAGGCGGTGCCATAGCATTAACTCACATAATCGCGTAACTGGGCTGGCTACAAGATTTAACCAAAGATATAGAAATGCAAATGTTGCAAGACAAAAGGGGATGCTCAAGACGTGTAACCGCCCTAGAAACCAGACGACCTAACAATATCCCAAGGACAGTACGATAGCAAAATACTGCGGATGCTGGAAATCCGAAATAACAACAGAAAATGCTGGAAAAACTCAGCAGGCCAGGCAACATCCGTGGAGAGAGAAATAGAGTCAACGTTTCAGGTCGAAACCCTTCGTCAGAATAAAAGAGTCGCCCTTTTAGAACTGAGATGAGGAGGAATTTCTTCTCGGAGGGTCGTAAATCTGTGTAATTCTCTGCCCCAGAGAGCCGTGGAGGCTGGGTCATTAAATACATTTAAGGTGGAGATAAACAGATTTTTACAAGATAAGGGAGTGAAGGGTTATGGGGAGCGGGCAGGGAAGTGGCTTTGAGCCCAAGATCAGCCATGATCTTATTGAATGGCGGAGCAGGCTCGAGGGGCCAAATGGCCTATTCCTGCTCCTACTTCTTATGTTCGTATGGTCTTCCCGACACCAGGCAGCATCCGAGTGAATCTGCGCTGCCCCAGCATCATTCCTATAGCGTGACGCCCCCAAAACCGCACATGCGACACCAACCGTGGTCTTCCTAAGGCTTTTTGTAAATTCATCAGTGCATCAGGGAGGGATCGTGCAAGTGAAAACCTAGTGAATTTTAACAAACTGTTGGATATTGTGACAGGAGGGGAACTGTGCGAACTTTATGAAACTTTTTGTTTCTATACCTCTTCTCATAAAGCCCTCAGAAGCACGGATATAAATGGGACAAGGTGATTATCAGGTCTGTCCCCGCCTACCTAACCGCTTCCAAAACACCCGCACAAACCAAAGGACTACTTCGAGTATTCACCAAACTCCAATAAATGCCTCATCTTTAACTTAATGGGTGGTGGGATGGTTTTTTAAAAATTCATTCACGGGATGTGGGCGTCGCTGGCAAGGCAGCAGGTGGTTAAGGCGGCAAATTGTATGTTGGCCTTCGTAGCGAGAGGGTTTGAGTACAGGAACAAGGATGTCTTGCTGCAGTTGTACAGGGCCTTGGTGAGACCACATCTTGAGTATTGTGTGCAGTTTTGGTCGCCTTATCTGAGGAAGGATGTTCTTGCCATGGAAGGGAGTTCAGCGAAGATTCACCAGACTGATACCTGGGATGGCAGGAATGACGTATGAGGAGAGATTGGATCGATTGGGCTTGTACTCGCTGGAGTTTAGAAGAATGAGAGGGGATCTCATTGAAACTTATAAAATTCTGACAAGACTGGACAGACTAGATGCAGGAAGGATGTTCCTGATGGTCGGGGAGTCCAGAACCAGGGGTCACAGTCTAAGGATAAGGGGTAAGCCATTTAGGACAGAAATGAGGAGGAATTTCTTCACCCAGAGAGTGGTGAACCTGTGGAATTCTCTACCACAGAAGGCAGTAGAGGCCAATTCATTAAATATATTCAAGGAGTTGGATATATTTCTTAAGGCTAAAGGGATCAAGAGATATGGGGAGAAAGCAGGGACTGGGTACTGAATTTGGATGATCAGCCATGATCGCATTGAATGGCGGAGCAGGCTCGAGGGGCCGAATGGCTTACTCCTGCTCCTATCTTCTATGTTTCTATATTGCCCATCCCTAATTTCCCTTAACTGAGTGGCTTGCTGGGCCATTTCAGAGGGCAGTTAAGAGTCAACCACATTGCTGTGGGTCTGGAGTCACATATCGGCCAGACCGGGTAAGGGCGGCAGATTTCCTTCCCTGAGGGACATCAACTGAATTTAAATTCCCCAGCTGCCATGCTGGGATTTGAACTCATGTCTCTGGATCATTATGTCCCGGCCTCTGAATTACTGGTTCAGTAATGTAACCACGATGCTACCGTTCCCTTGTAACTGAAGTTAGATTGAAAACAGGTAATTCTACTCCAGCCCTTAAAGCCAAAATTCAAGCATGCAAATGATTATTTATATATAAAAAAGGAATTAGTGCAGATTGGTTGATTTTGTTTTCACGTGAGGAATCTTCTCTGTCTAACGAGATTCACAAACACAAGATCGCAGCGGGTATTCCATTCAGACCAATGTAGCCAATCCGCCCATAAAGTCTGTACAGCTCCCCTCCCGTCACAATATCCAACAGTTTGTTAAAATACACTAGGTTTTCACTTCCACGATGCCACCCATGAGTCTATTCCATCTCTTGACCACTCTGTGTAATGAACTTCCTGATTTCTGTTCTTAAATTTGCCTTTTAATAGTTTGAATCTATGCTTCCTTAGGAACAGGAGGAGGCCATTGAGCCCGTTCCACCATTCAATGAGATCATGGCTGATCTGTGACCTAACTCCACATAGCCGCCTATGCCCCATATCCCTCGTGCTACCAGCGTGATTTAGTTTGAAGTAGTGGTCGAGATTTCATTTTTCCCGTATCGAATATATTTCGATTAAGGACCCCTCTCATTCGCCTCTTTGAGGATGACAAGCCCAGGTTTCTCCAGTCTTCCCTCACAAGTCCAGTCCTGCAACAGTAGGACACATTTTGCACACCTGGTTCTCTTTAGTTCTTATAAGAGTAAAGACGCCTTACTGCAATTATATAGGGCCCTGCTAAGACCACACCTGCAGTACTGTGTACAGTTTTGGTCTCCTTACCTAAGGAAAGATATACTTGCCATGGAAGGAATGCAATGAAGATTCACCAGACTAGTTCCTGGGATGGGGGATTGTCCTATGAGGAGAGATTGAGTAGACTAGGCCTATATTCTCTAGAGTTTAGAAGAATGAGAAGTGATTTCATTGAAACATATAAATTTCTTACAGGGCTTGACAGGGTAGATGCAGGGAGAATGTTTCCCCAGGCTGGGGAGTCTAGAACCAGGGGTCACAGTCTCAGAATAAGGGGTCGGCCATTTAGGACCAAGAGGAGGAGAAATTTCTTCACTCAGAGGGTGGTGAATCTTTGGGATTCTCTACCCCAGAGGGCTGTGGATGCTCAGTCGTTGAGTATATTCAAGACAGAGATCGATAGATTTTTGAATATTCAGGGAATCAAGGGATATGGGGATCGGGCAGGAAAGTGGAGATGAGGTAGAAGATCAGCCATGATCTTATTGAATGGCGGAGCAGGCGTAAAGGGCCAAATGGCCGACTCCTGCTCCTATTTCTTATGTTCTTTATGGAACATTCCTGGCTTGGGCCCGACTATCAAAGGGGGAGGCTTCACCAGCGGCAAGGAGATGTTCTCCACGGGCGAGTCACCTCAATCCGTTGTTCAACGCCTCCAATCCACTGCTTCAGCATCAACGGGACTACCGACTGTTATAAATCTCATCAAGAAACTACTCGTGAAATAATGCTGGACGGCCAGCTGGTGGCGCCGTCCAAGGAGTATAAATACTTGGGCGTGGGCCCAGCTTGCCCTGGGACATTTTGTAAGACAGGAACTAGTGAAGTACAACTAGACCTCCATGTTTTGAAACAAGTTGATTAAAGCCTTGCTTTATGCTCGAACCAAGTGCGTAGTGAGTTTTATTACGTCACCTACCTTCTCAGCCAAGGGAAGGGGAGGAAGAAAAACATCTCAGCATGGGATAAAATGTAGAGAGGACCCTACCTGCAGAATGTGTTCACTGGAGCGGAGCAGCCGGGGCTCCCGAGCAGTGAAAGTGGATGTTCTGCCACTTCCCCTCGCGACGGTGCCAGACGCGAGTCTCCTCGGATTGTGTAGTCCTTGGCCGACCCTGGCTGTCGATGTACTGTGTTAGACGGATGTAGGCGATACAGGCAGCATCCTCCCCGATTAGGTGGACGTGGGGGTTGAGAATCGTAGTGTGGATTGGCTTACTGTTCTTTGACAACACTAAATAAAACAAACGCTGAAATGAAAACGCTGCACGAGTGGCATCAGATCACGTCCACTTGAAAAGTACAGGAAACTCTCGATATACCGGCACCTAAATAACCGGAAATCTCTGTTAACCGGAAAAATTCAGGAGTAGGTTCAGGTAAGTTTTACTTCATATTAGTGGCCGTTCCTGGATCTGTGGCTGTGTAATCGGGGTTCCTGCACCTGTTGCTATGCAACAGGGACGCCTGGATCTGTGCCCGGGGTTCCTGCACCTGTTGCCATGCAACAGGGACGCCTGGATCTGTGGCCGTGTACGGGGTTCTCGTACCTTTTACTATACCCCTCTGTAATCCGGACTTTTTGATAAACCGGCACGACGCTGGTCCCGTCGGTGCCGGATAAAAAAAGTTTCCTGTACTTTGTTCCTTTTTAGGGTCTCTTCCTGCCCCTCGTCCAACTCCCCAGCTAACAGCAGCACGATCTGGACCTCAGCCTCTGCCGATGGAACGCTGCGCGCAGTGTTGTCCAATAAAATTGCCCACTAGCTACAGGTGTGGCTGGGCCGACACGGTTTTAGCCACAAGCGCTAGCTTCAGTAGAAAACGTCGTACACACACACTCACACGACACAGGTGAATGTACGTCACATGTGCATAGTCCAGTGACAAACATCTACCACTATTCAGTGAGCAAGGAAGTGAAGCACTCACAATGATCAAAAAGACACTTGCACACTCTGCTTTTCATCTCACCATTTTACCAACAAACGCACAAAAAGGTTAAATTTCACATCCAATACGCTGTGCGATTATGAGTATTGGGATCACAGTGCCCAACAATGGTGTCCATTAGTCATTTTAATTTAGCAATCAGAAATACAATTTTCCACATCTGGATTCCCAATTTGCCACATCTGGACCCCCAATTTGCCACATCTGGACCCCCAATTTGCCACACATGGATTCCCATTTCGCCACATGTGGCTAGTGGCTAACGTATTGGACAACACAGTGCTAGCGTTGTCCCAGAAACAAGCCGTGTGAATTTCTCTCACTTTTCCCTGTGTGTGGAAACACTTAGCCTCCATCCTCCAAACCCGCGACCTCTTCCACCTAGAAGGACGAGGGCAGCAGGCGCACGGGAACACCACCACCTCCAAGTTCCCCTCCCAGTCACATGCCTTCCTGACTTGGAAGTGTATTGCCGATCCTTCATCGTCGCTGGGTCAAAATCCTGGAACTCGCTCCACAACAGCACTGTGGGAGTACCTTCACCACACGGACTGCAGCGGTTCAAGAAGGCGGCTCACCACCACCTTCTCAAGGGCAAGAACGGCTGGCATTGCCAGCGACGCCCACATCCCATAAATGAATAAGAAAAAAACCTGGTGTTCTTTCCCCCTCTCCTCCCTCCCGGCACTGTGGCGATTCGGATATTGGAGGGCGACATACACAAGCACGTGTCCTGCTAATCTGTACAGCATTCACCATTGTAAATTGCGACATCACCATTTTCCATTCAATCTTGCTCTGCCAACTGTCATGATGTAGTTACTTTCTTTGGCAATAGGTGGCTCTGTGGGCAGAGTTTCTGAAGTCTCTGTCCCAACTCCATTGTCATCTTGTGTGTGTATGTATATAACACACAACATAACTTAAATTCATCGACTAACCAAGGGCATTTGGCCAAAAGAAAACGTGACCTAATTGCTCATCTTTGCCTGCAGATAGACTGATCATTCCGTGCACCACGAGGTGGACAGCGTGCAACATTGGAATATGAGAGATATTCCACTACATTCCTACTCTGGAAGAAAATCGCGATGCGTAGAATGTATATCTTTGCATTTCAGAAAGAAATCACATACTTACAGTTCTCAAAATAAAATTTGTGGAAATCCATCCCTTCCACTAGGTTTCCAAGGGCTTCAGGCTCAAATGAGGTTAGACCTGGGTCACAGATCTTCCTGAAAGAAACATACCATCTCATGTTCAGATTCCTCAAAATTTTACAACGAGCCGTCAGTTTTCAGACCGGCTTTCGTACACAAGAGTAACGTTTAAAACAAAAGACCGGCATTTCTATAGCGCCTTTCACGACCTCAGGACGTCCCTAAGCGTTTCACAGCCAATGAAGCACTTTTTTGGAAGTGTAGTCACTGTTATAAAGTAGGAAATTGCAGCCAATTTGCACACAGCAAGCTCCCACAAACAGCAATGCGATAATGACCGGATAATCTGTTTTAGTGATGCTGGTTAACGGATAAATCTTGGACAGGACACTGGGGAGCGATGTTCCCGCTAAGCTGGGCAGCGGTCTGGAGGTCCCCTGCAGGTCGCTCACTGGCTTTTAAATGGAAGAAACTGCGCATGCGTGAAAATTTGAATGGGCCGCGCAGCCAGTTAAAGGGCCACGCATGAAACAAAAAATCAGGGGGAACATTGCTGGGGAGAACTCCACTGCTCTTGATGCACATGCAACCCCTGTACATAAAAACATAAGAAATAGCAGGAGTCGGCCATTCGGCCCCTCGAGCCTGCTCCGCCATTCAATAAGATCATGGCTGATCTTCTACCTCATCTCCACTTTCCTGCACTATCCCCATATTCCTTGATTCCCTTAATATTCAAAAATCTATCGATCTCTGTCTTGCATATACTCAATGACTGAGCCTCCACAGCCCTCTGGGGTAGAGAATTGCTAAGATTCACCACCCTCCGAGTGAAGAAATTTCTCCTCATCTCAGTCCTAAATGGCCAACCCCTTATTCTGAGACTGTGACCCCTGGTTCTAGACTCCCCAGCCAGGGGAAACATCCTCCCTGCATCTACCCTGTCAAGCCCTGTAAAAATTTTGTATGTTTCAATGTGATCATCTCTCATTCTTTTAAACTCTAGAGAATATAGGCCTAGTCTACTCAATCTCTCCTCATAGGACAATCCCCCCATCCCAGGAACCAGTCTGGTGAACCTTTGTTGCACTCCCTCTATGCCAAGTATATCCTTCCTTAGGTAAGGAGACCAAAACTGTACACAATACTCCAGGTGTGGTCTCACCAGGGCCCTATATAATTGCAGTAAGACGTCTTTACTCTTATACTCAAATCCTCTTGTAATAAAGGCCAACATACCATTTGCTTTCCTAATTGCTTGCTGTACCTGCATGTTAACTTTCAGTGAAGAGACTGGGGTAAAACTGTACTCTAAAATTATTGGGAATTGACAGTAACGCAGGGGCTCAATCTTGAACCCCATTATTGAAATGAGTTCCATTAGGATTTTTGCAAGAGGCATCAGTGTTACATTAACTGGTTGGTGAAATGATCACATTGGTCTGTATTTTCCGACCCCTACGGGTGCGCACGGGCTGTGTACACACCCGTAGGGACATTGGAAATGCCGGTTTGAGGTATGCACAGCACATGCGCTGAAAACCGGCATTTCCGATCTGTCATGAAAGCTCTTGACAGAATCGGACGCCTGCCCTGGAGAAGGGCCTCTGCAGGGGGCTGAAAACACTTAGAAATCTTATGCCTGATAAAAGCAGCGTAAGGCCTGCTTTTACCAGCATAAGAGTTTTAAAAAGTTTTTAAAAATTCCCACTCATTTATAATTTAAAAATACTTTTAAAAAAGGTAAGTTTATTTTTAGCCCTGTAAAAAAACTTTTTTTCAAAAAATTAAACTTTGGTTTAAAGTATTTAATTTAATGTAATTTTAACTCATTTTAAAAATATTAAAAAAAAAATTATTTAATGTTTTAGTGTCTTTTTTCATTGATCCCCATTCATACTTTTGACAGGTCTATCTGTCAAAAGTATGAAGGGAGATTCCCTTCTTTCATTGGCTCACCTGGCCCACGTGATCCCAGGGGCGCTTGCGAACCGCCTGCGCCCCCTGGGATACGTGGGCCCTGCGCATTTCGACTGTGGAGAGGCCCAGGATCGGAAGTGTCCAGACCTCGGGAGCCCTCGGGTAAGAGCGTAGATTTTTTTCCCCCGATAGGAGGCCTCTGCACGCAGGAAGCCTCCCATTGGAAATTACGGGCCATTGTTTCGCACTGTGCTGGAATGTTACCCCAATCAAGCTTCTCTCCTCTCGCACGTACTTGTACCTCAGTGAGGCTGCAGTTGGGAGTTTAGTGTGCAGATTTGGGAAGCTGTTATAGGAAGGATATGAAAGTGATGAAAAAAGATGACGTGTAGACTCATTGGAATGTCACCAAGGATGAAGAGTTACTGACTGAAGAGACTCATGAAGATGGGGCTTTCTTGTAAGCCAGAGTTGAAAAGCCTAAGGGGTTGACAACCTGGTAGAAGCCTTCCAAGATCATGAAGGTTTAAATCGTATTGGATTGTTTCAACAGGTCAGTGAGAATGTAACAAGTCACGGAAAATAATTAAAGGGGAGGTTAGAAGAAAGATTTTTTTCCATAGAGGGTGGTTAGAATGTGGAATTCTCTGCCACAAACTAGTGATGAAGCATCATCCATAAATTCTTTTAAAAGGGAATGAGGTAGTTGCTTGAAAAAGAGGAATGTTAATGGGCATAGGGGGGCGAGCAGGAGTTCGGGATTAGACTAGATTGCTAATGTGGAGAAAAACACCGTCACAGACTTGATGGGCTGAATGGCATGTTCTGGGCTGTAACAACAACTATATTGTGCCTTTAAAAAGAAAATCCCAAAGTGTTTCACAGGAGCATGTTCAGACAAAAATTGTTATGTTAATAGAATTGCATCTATGATTCTAAATTCTGTTACTTAGCACTAGCAACACAAAAGAGAGGTTGGTTTGATACTTTTCACGCACAAGGTTATTAGAATGTGAAGTGCATTACACAAGTGGCTTGAGCCAAATCAATCACCATATTTAAGATAACAATTTCAAAAGGAAAATTACAGAAGCATATGTGGAAAGAGCACAGAAATGGGGTTAGAGTAGTCACACACCATCCTGACTTGGAAATATAGCGCCGATCCTTCATCGTCGCTGGGTCAAAATCCTGGGACTCCCTCCCCAACAGCACTGTGGGAGCACCTTCACCACACGGACTGCAGCGGTTCAAGGCGGCGGCTCACCACCACCTTCTCGAGGGCAATTAGGGATGGGCAATAAATGCTGGCCTCGCCAGCGACGCCCACATCCCGTGAACGAATAAAACAAAAGATCGCTCTGATGTGGAACTGGTGTAGAGCTGAAATTTCTACATTGCTGAAAATAAACTAAAAACTTGATTTAAGCAAAAGGAGAGGAAATGCATATTGTCGAAGGAGCTGCAGATTATATATGAACAAGGTTAAACTAATGGAGGTTCAAAGGAAAACCATTCCCTCTCCACTTTCTGCAGTGGTAACATAGCTGAGAGACTGGTCGGTAGACATCTGGATATGAAATTGCTAACAGTGATGGGTAGGAGGGATTGGATTTCCATACAGAAGTAATCTTTTCACTGGTGCAACTAGCTACCATGTTCCCACTGAGCTGTGCGGCCACATGGGTGCACAGCTGTCTGGAGGTCCCGCGCGGCCCGGGACTGGCCTTTCAAATGGGAGAGTTATTTTGAATCGGCCACGCGACCCGTTAAAGGGACTATGCACCCCCAAAAAAATTAGTTGCAACAACTGGTGGGCCATCTGGATCGAGCGCTTGGTCCCACCCAGCAAGATGACAAATGCTATTTGACTGGTGGAGTCATAACGGCACAGAAGGAGGCCATTCGGCCCATCGAGTCCGTGCCAGCTCTTTGTAAATCAATCCACTCAGTCCCATTCCCCCGCTCTATCCCCATAGCCTTGCAAGTTTATTTCCCTCAAGTGCCTATCCGGTCTCCCCTTGAAAACATTGAGTGTCTCCGCTTCCACCACTTCTGACAGCAGCGAGTTCCAGGTCCTCACCACTCGCTGCGTAAAAAAGATTTTCTTCACACCCCCCCACTAAATCTCTTGCCCAAAACCTTAAATGTGTGACCCCTAGTCCTTGTACCATCAACTAGTGGGAACAGCCTTTCCCCGTTTAGCTTACCCAAACCTGTCATAATCTTGTACACCTCGATCAAATCACCCCTAACCTCCTTTGCTCTAATGAAAACAAATCCAGCTTCTCCAACCTGTCCTTGTAGCTAAGATCCCCCATCCCCGGAACCATTCTGGTAAATCTCCTCTGCACCCTCTCAAGGGCCTTCACATCCTTCCTAAAGTGTGGTGACCAGAACTGGACGCAATACTCCAGTTGTGGCCTAACCAGCGCTTTATAAAGATTCAGCATAACTTCTCCACTTTTGTACTCAATACCTCTATTTATGAAGCCCAAGATCCCATATGGCTTGTTAACCACTCTCTCAGTATGTCCCGCCACCTTCAGGGTCCTAAGCACATTAACTCCCAGGTCCTTCTGTCCCTGCACACTCTTTAAAACTGTGCCATTAAGTGTATATTGCCTCGCCCTGTTCCTTCTGCCAAAATGCATCACCTCACACTTCTCTGTATTAAATTCTATCTGGCACTTGTCTGCCCATTCTGCTAGCCTTTCTATGTCCTGTTGCAGTCGATTGGTATCATCCTCATTGTTTGCCACACCCCCAAGTTTGGTATCATCAGCAAATATAGAAATTCCAATATCCAGGTCAATTTATATATATCAAAAAAAGCAGTGGCCCCAGCACTGACCCTTGGGGAACACCACTGTCTGCCATCCTCCAGTCTGAAACTCGCTGTTTTCTGACCTTAAGCCAATTTCTCAGGTTCTCTGACTCCAACAACATGCTTTCCAATGGGAATGTTCAGCCAGGGGTTAAATACGACAAAAGAGATCCTGCCAACTGCATTGCATCTCAAGTTACTTTCATTTCCTATTTCACTGTGAAAGGAATTCAGTATAACAGGCGCGCCTTGCAAATGTCAGCTTCAACAGTATTGATGGGTTCATAAATTGTAAGGGGATGTTTTTTTTTATTAAGGTTGGATTGATATGGAGAAACATGCAAAACCAGTACTGCTTCAGCATGGCCATTCATAGTCTCCTGGAGGGTCCCTCGCCCTTCAAATCTGCACAAACTGGTCCCCTTCTACCTTCCGGCTTCAGATCCCTACCAGTCCCAGCAACAACAACAACTTGTATTTATATAGTGCCTTTAATATAGTGAAACGTCCCAAGGCGCTTCACAGGAGCGATTATCAAACAAAATTTGACACCGAGCCACATAAGGAGATATTGGGGGCAGATGGCCAAAAGCTTGGTCAAAGAGGTAGGTTTTAAGGAGGGTCTTAAAGGAGGAAAGAGTGGTAGAGAGGCGGAGAGGTGTGGGGAGGGAATTCCAGAGCTTAGGACCCAGGCAGCTGAAGGCACAGCCGCCAATGGTGGAACAATTAAAATCGGGGGATGCTCAAGGGAACAGCAACAGGGGAAAGGGCTAATAGATTGACCGCATTGCTTGCCCCCCCCTGGAGTATAGGGCATCATTGGTTGTACATGTATCGCTCGTCCTTTGACATCGGAGAAGTCAGCCAGAATTCTCATCTCATTTTCAAGAGATATGAGATGAAAGGCCCTTGCGTGTGAGATTGATTTAAGAGAGGGAAATTAACACAGAGATTGCTTCACTCTATCTGCTGTTCCACCACTCCACATTTGAACCCAGTGGCAAGATGAGGTCAAGGCGTCTGGAGAATGGCGAGCGGGAGTGGATGCTGTGCACTCTCTGATACAACATAGGGTGACGTAAGGATAATCAGATCTAGGGTTGCTATGCAAAATCAATTAGGATTGAAATGATGGGAGATGTGGAAAACTGCAACATTGATTTGACCCACACCGCTGAATTTCCCTGTCTCAGCCATGTTATGTGGGGAGGTACTGAATGGGCTTTGGGCAAGGGGGAAGGGGGCAGGGCTGATTGACACTTGTGCTGCTCACGATGTCCTCTCGGCTGAAAGAGGTGCTTGGGGGACGTGAAAGGGTTAATGACAAGCTGAGTGCACATGTACTTAAAGAGTTACAAGTGGAAGGGCAGGTTTAAATAGATCATCTGTAACATAAATCTGGATTATAATCGAACTAGGTAAATGGGCTGAGCAGCTTTGCCTCATTTATTATTTTCTATACTGTTTTTACAACAAGCTGCTACTGATTTCTAAACTGTCATGGCAACCGCCCCCCATCAGGTGCACTATTTCCCGATCAGAGTGCAGCATCTACTCCAAGATTCAAGGCCATACCAGTTTATCCTCATGATGACTCTAGCATTTAAATATTAATAAACCCTTATTAACGGTGCTTCTGTCCAAGTTAAAATGTCTTCCTTTTCCCACTGTCTGTCTCTACAGAAATGTTCAGAGAGTAAAGAGCACGAGAAAACCTCAGAGGCCGAGGTAAGAGCCTGCAAGTGCCAGTGTCAAACTACACAAGGATCTCAGTTACTTTGTTTTAATGGATAACTGTGCCCACGAAACGCTTATTGAACAGCATCAAAGGTCTGAAGAGGGGCCCATACGGTGTCAGCCGTGGCTCAGTGGGCAGCACACTCACCGCTGAGTCAGAAGATTGTGGGTTCGAGTCCCACTCCAGAGACTTGAGCACAAAATCTAGGCCGACACTCCCAGTGCAGTGCTGAGGGAGTGCCGCGCTGAGGGAGTGCCGTCTTCCAGAAGAGATGATAATCTGCTTGTTCGGATCAATGTAAAAGATCCAATGGCACTATTTCAAGGAAGAGCAGGGGAGTTCTCCCCGGTGTCTGGGCCAATATTTATCCCTCCATCAACACCACTAAAAAAAATGATCTGGTCATTATCACATTGCTGTTTGTGGGAGCTTGCTGTGCACAAATTGGCTGTCGCATTTCCTACATTACAACAGTGACTACACTTCAAAAAAGTACTTCATTGGCTGTAAAGCACCAATGTGCTGAAGTTGTGAAAGGCGCTATAGAAATGCAAGTCTTTCTTTCTTTACATTACAAGGATACTGCCACCGCCATACCGATAGTACCAATGAAACGTTGGCTATATTTAGCAGATGAAGTCTTAGTCACTCCATTACCTTCAGGGAATGGAGTATTAGTTTATATGAATATACATTATCATTATCTCCTGTTCTAACTATTCTTTAAACAGGCATGCTCATCTTCCTTCTCACTTTTCCTGATAGCTTTGCATTAATTTGAAAGGCCACCCAACCTCTTCCTTCTCATCAGGTGTTGTAGTCCTCCCAATGTTGATTTAAATTAGGATTTAAATATTAATATTGGGCTTTAGCTGCATGACATTTTCACGCTACTCATGGAACTTGTGCTTTCGGCTCCATGAGTCATCTTAGATGACTGGCACTGTAAATTATACTTTAATACAGCACCTAAGAGAATTATCTTGTGCATCGACTGCAGGCCAGTTGTCTTCTCATTATAGATTCGTAGAAACTTGCAGCACAGAAGGAGGACATTCGGCCCGTCGTGCCTGTGCCGGCTCTTTGAAAGAGCAGTGGTGGTTTGTCACTGTCATAAATCGCAACTTCTACAAGAAGTAACTCAGGAAGTACTACTGAACGGCCAGCTGAGGGCGCCATCCGAGGAGTATAAATACTCGGGCGTGGGCCCACCTTGGCCAGAGACAATCTGGAAACAGGAAGCTAGTGACTACTAACTAGACCTCCATGTTTTGTTACAAGTCGATTAAAGCCTTGCTTTATGTTCAACCAAGTGCGTAGTGAGTCTTTATTATGTCAGTCACCACCCCCCCGCCCTCCCACTTTTTGTCCGTAACCCTGTCAGTTGCTCGTCCTCTAGTACCTGTCCAACTCCCGTTTAAAATTATTAATGGAATCAGCTTCCACCACCTTTTCAGGTCGAACGTTCCAGATCCCGACAACTCTCCGAGTGAAAAGATTTCTCCTCATCTCCCCTTGAGATCCTTTTCCAATGATTTTGAATCTGTGACCTCTGGTTATTGACCCACTTGTCAGAGGGAGTAAGTTTTCTCTCTCTACTCTATCAAAACCTCTCATCATCTTGAAAACCTCTATTAGGTCACCTCTTAACCTTCTCTGTTCCAAGGACAACAGTCCCGACTTTTCCAACCTCTCCTCATAACTGAAGTCCCTCATCCCTGGTAAGATCCTGAGAAACCTCCTCTGTATCCTTTCTAAGGCCTTTACATCTTTACCTCATAAATAGCTTACCATAAATATTCAGCATTATCCAAACTTGAAAAAGTGGAACCACATTATTTATATCCTAGCTATCCAATTATCTATCTGTAAAAGTCTCATAACACTTTAAACTGTCAAAAAAATTACATAAATTATATATCTATCTGCTGTTTCTTTCTGATAACCTGGCATCCCCTAGCCCCAAGCGCAGTAAATAATATATACAATTTGTTTTGTTTCAGCCTTTTTTCTTCCCTCTTCTCTTGCAGCGGGTAACTTTTGCCGGGACATGTTTCCATGAACACAATTGGTCCCGATTTTAACTCCAGGTGGAGTCCCCGCTCAGGCCCGAGTTAAAATTACAGTCGGATTTCAATGGTGTCATCGGGCCGCAACATGCAGATGAAAAGAAGGACCCCGTTGTCTCCGGGCGGGTGTCCTTGTTGCCTGCTCAGGAGAGCGGGTTAAAATTGCAGATGTTGCGATCGTGGCGGCTTTTGGACAGGTAAGAGCCCAGAGCAATTTTAACCGCCCACCCGCCAGGCTTCTGCTGAGCGACTAAGGTTAAAATCGCCCCAATTGAGTTCTTAATAGCTCACAGCAGTGGCCATTCATCGTGTGGGTGCCCGGATAGCAAGTGTCAGTAGACTATTGAACCACTGAGGGGGCAGGTGAAATTGCAATCAAACCCAATCCTGTCCTCATCTCATGTCACACGCAGATACTTTCTAGGATCACTGGATAGCCACCAGGTTCTGGAACCCTGGAAGATGTTTATCTGTTACCCTCCCTAGCCTGGATCGTTGGAGGCCAGTTGTACTGCGGCCACTGCTACCCTAACTGAGATTAACTGATGGCCCAGAGCTTCCTGGGGGGTCATCATCACTGAGCATCACACCGCGTGAAGCACTTGCCCATTCAACTATTAGGAGAGCTTAAATATTGTGGAAATAAAAGAGAAAATGCTGGAAATACTCAGCAGGTTGGGCAGCATCTGTGGAGAGAGAAACAGAGTCAACGGGCAGGAATTTAACTCAGGAGTCGGGACTACAACTTTCGGGGTTGTAGTCCCACCTCCATCGAGATGCGGCCAATCCACGTGATTTTAACTTGATTGACCTTGTTGAGCCTGCCCAGCGGGCTCAGCAGGCCAATTAAGGGCCACCCGGCAACAGGTGACGTCACAGACTGAAATTTCATCTGTCAAGAGGTTTTGACAGATGAAATATCAGTGTTTCACAGCTGTTTGAAGCGGTCAAACACTGACAGTCTTACTTCTAACCCGAGTCCTTCTCCACAGACTCAGTTAGAAATCTCTCCTGCACAGAAAGCTGCAGGCTGTCACTTTTGACAGTTCGCAGCCATTCTGCTTTCTGTGCCGGTGAGATGAGGGACTCCCGGGACCTAAAGGAAGGAAGGCTGAAAAGGTAATTTACACTTCTTTAATCACTTTAGACACACCAAACACACTTACCTTTGCACTCATGCACACATCACTCACCTGAACACCGACATCTTGACCCCTGCAAGTCCTTCAACCCGACGGCCCGCCTCCTCTAACTTGGCATGGTTTGGAGCTGTCGGGAATCCCACACTTCAACCTTCAAAATAGGGATTAGGCTAAAAACTGTCTGTTAACTACCTGTTAACAGGCAGTTAATTGGCACTAACCCCTTCCACCCTCGGGTAGGCGGGTCCCAGTGCGGGGCGGGTACGCGCCTCCTTTGAAACTGGCATGAAGGCGGGCTTGGGGGCGGGACCCCTGATTTCAGGATTTTAACCCCCCACACGCCTCCAATCCCGACTCCACAGCACAATGAAAATCCTGCCCAACGTTTCAGGTCGGTGACCTGTCGTCAGAACTGGAAACAGTTAGAGATGCAACAGGTTTTAAGTAAGTACAGAGGCAGGGAAAACCGGTTACATTTTCCAGGTCTGACGAAAGGTCATTGACCTGAAACGTTAACTCTGTTTCTCTCTCCACGGATGCTGCCCGACCGGCTGAGTATTTCCAGCATTTTCTGTTCGTATTTCAGATTTCCAGCCTCCGCAGTATTTTGCTTTTAAATATTGTGAGGTTGCTTCCCTAGAAATAAAATTTGATGCGTTTTTTTAATTTAAGCTTGAACAAACAACACGACTTGCGGCTATGTTATAGATGGATTGACATGCGAACTGCTCAGATGGAGAAATAAATGAATTGGAATTGCAATTAAAGAAGCCTGGTTTCGGAAGTGAAATGCTATGCGTCGTTCCAGAAGTGTGGGAGTCGGTCTTTATCCTTAAAACCAAGGCAGCCAGTCTGAGTTGGCAAGGCAGCACCGAGTACCTGCTTGACTTTAAATGAAAATTATTTTCTTTAAAATTGTTGGAACTGAGCTAATGTGTGTGTAGTGTGTCGGCTCGGAACACCACACTCACGTACACTGGCTGACCTGCAGGTGACACCCGCACAATACATTCTGTGCCTTTTTATCTCCCCCTCCCCATCCGCCTCCCCCATGTTAATTAACATTATTCCCAATTCAGTGCCTTACAAGTACCGGCAAATCTTGCTAACTAGCACAGAGTTGAAAACCACGCCGTGTCTGATGGGTTTTTTTAGTTGCGAGGAACGGTTCTTAATCCGCCCCTTCTACCTCCCACTCGCAGCGACAGACTCATTTCTGCAAAACAACTCCTTTTTGTCGTTTTTTTTTTTTTGCTGAAGTGCTTCGGATCCCGATACATTATGGCCATCAGATTGATAATTGTCCGGGGCAGCGAGTGTTTTTCCAACACGACTCACTCAGCTACACAGGCCCACTTTATGAGACAGCCTGACGCGCGGAGTGTTCATGCGCTTGTATAGTTAAGCTTTTTAGATTGTACTCGGACACCGAAACTTGCAGCAGTCTCCACTAATCTGAAGGTAGTTCACGAAGGGCTGCTTTTGCTTATTGTTTTTTTCTGTAGCATTGATGGGCGATTATGGCAGCAGGTTGTGGGGGTTTTCACTTGTCACAGGGCGAGTTCCAGATCTCATCCATACTGCTGTGGGGCGGGGGTGCTGGCACGTGCAGAACCCAACAGGAGAGCTCTTTGTGTTCAGCTTTTATTTTGGACGCCTCTAGTCCCAGGTGGTGAAATGTGATATTGGTTTTTTTGTGTCAGTCTGAGAGACAATGCCATCTGGAAACTGCCCAATATTGCAACACCAGAGCCCCAGCTTGTGAGTATGGAAACCAATTCGGATACCACACGCGGGTGCGAGTGGTAAATTGTTGTTGTTCCTGGTTGTTGGTTATCGTTAACAATGCTTGTTTGTTATAATACTGCGGGCAGGATTTTCATTGGGCCATGGAGGCGGGATTGGAGGCGTGTGGGGGGTTTAATATCCCGAAATCGGGGGGCACGAACCCATCCCGCCTCCATGCCAGTTTCAAAGGAGGCGGGTATCCGACCCGCACTGGAACCCGCCTCCCTGAGGCGGGAAGGGGATTAGTGCCAATTAACTGCCTGTTAACAGGTAGTTAACAGGCAGTTTTTAGCCTAATCCCTATTTTTATTAGTGAAATGTGGGATTCCAGACGGCTCCAAACCACGCCAAGTTAGCGAGGCGGGCCGTCGGGATGAAGGGCTCGGAGGGGTCGAGATGTCCGGTGTTCACGTGAGTGATGGGTGCATGAGTGAAGAGGTAAGTGTGTTTGGTGTGTTTAAAGAAGTTTTACATACCTTTACAGCCTTCCTTCAGGTCTCGGGAGTCCCTCATCTCACCGGCACAGAAAGCAGAATGGCCGCGATGTCAAAAATTGCAGCAATCAGCTTTCTGTTCCGGAGAGATCTCTAAATCATCCTGAGAGGAAAGAATTAACTTAAGAGTACAGATTGTCAGTGTTTGACAACTTCAAACAGCTGTCAAACGCTGATATTTCATCTGTCAAAAGGTCTCGACAGATGAAATGTCAATCTGTGACATCACCTGCTGCCGGGTGGTCCTTAATTGGCCCACGTGGGTTGGCTGGAACTCGATGGAGGCGGGACTACAACCCCGAAAGTTGTAGTCCTGCCTCCTACCCTTCTCCTCAATGAAAATCCAGCCCTGCGTGTCTATTACACTACAGCTCCGAAAACATCAACCGATGATTAGTCTGTGCCGGTGTTTATGCTCCACTTGAGCCTCCTCTCACCTCTCTTAACCTCCCTCATGTGCTGATCTAGCTTCCCCTTAAATGCATGTATGCTATTTGCCTCAACCACTCCCTGTGGTAGCGAGTTCCACATTCTAACACTTGCTTAAAAACCTGTTCCATCTCCAACTTTTTCCAGTTCTGACGAAGGGTCATCGACCTGAAACGTTGATTCTGTTTCTCTCTCCACAGATGCTGCCTGACCTGCTGAGTGTTTCCAGCATTTTCTCTTTTTATTCCACATTCTAACCACTCTCTGTGTAAAGAAGTTTCTCCTGAATTCCCTATTGGATTTATTAGTGACTATCTTATATTTATGGCCCCTAGTTCTGGTCTTTCCAGCAAGTGGAAGCATCTTCTCTATGTCTACCCCATCGAACCCTTTCATAAACATTCACTCCCTCCACCACCAGCGTACCGTGGCTGCAGTGTGTACCATCTACAAGATGCACTGCAGCAACTCGCCAAGGCTTCTTCAGCAGCACCTCCCAAACCCGCGACCTCTTCCACCTAGAAGGACAAGGGCAGCAGGTGCATGGGAACACCACCACCTCCAAGTTTCCCTCCAAGTCACTCATCATCCTGAGTTGGAAATATATCGGCTGTTCCTTCATCGTCGCTGGGTCAAAATCCTGGAACTCCCTCCCTAACAGCACTGTGTGAGCACCTTCACCACACGGACTGCAGTGGTTCAAGAAGGCGGCTCACCACCACCTTCTCGAGGGCAATTAGGGACGGGCAATAAATGCTGGCCTTGCCAGCGACGCCCACATCCCATAAAGGAATTCAAAAAAAATCTTGAAGATCTCTATCAGGTCACCCTTCAATCATCTCTTTTCCAGAGAAAAGAGCCCCAGCCTGTTCAATCTTTCCTGATAGATATAATGGGCTGGATTTTCATTGAGGAGTCGGGACTACAACTTTTGGGGTTGTAGTCCCACCTCCATCGAGTTGTGGCCAACCCACGCGATTTAGACTTGATTGACCTTGTTGAGCCCACCCAGCGGGCTCAGCAGGCCAATTAAGGACCACCTGGCAACATGTGACGTCACAGATTGAAATTTCATCTGTCAAGAGCTTTTGACAGATGAAATATCAGCGTTTGACAGCTGTTTGAAGCTGTCAAACACTGACACAATCTGTACTCCAGGTTAATTCCTTCCTCTCAGGATGATTTAGAGATCTCCCCGGAACAGAAAGCAGAGGCTGCAGATTTTGACAGCTGGCGGCCATTCTGCTTTCTGTGCCGGTGAGATGAGGAACTCCCGAGACCTGAAGGAAGGAAGGCTGTAAAGGTAAGTAAAGGTTAGTAGAACTTCTTTAAACACTTTACACAGACCAAACACACTTACCTCTGCACTCATGCACCCATCACTCACCTGAACACCGGACATCTCGACCCCTCCAAGCCCTTCATCCCGACTGCCCGCCTCGCTAACTTGCCGTGGTTTGGAGCTGTCGGGAATCCCACATTTCAACAATGAAAATAGGGATTAGGCATAAAAACTGCCTGTTAACCACTGGCACTAATCCCCTTCCCGCCTCGGGGAGGCGGGTCCCAGTGCGGAGCGGTTACTCGCCTCTTGAAACTGGCATGGAGGCGGGTTGGGGGCAGGATGGGGTCGGGACCCCCGATTTTGGGATTTTAAACCCCCACACGCCTCCAATCCCGACTCCATGGCCCAATGAAAATCCAGCCCAATGTCTCAGTTCTGGTATAATTCTAATAAGTCTTTTTTGCACCTTCTCCAATGCCTTTACATATCCTTTTTATAATATGGAGACCAGAACTGTTCACAGTACTCCAAGTGTGGTCTAACCTTTCAAGGTTCTATACAAGTTTAACATAACTTCACTGCTTTTCAATTCTAGCCCTCTAGAAATGAACCCCAGTGCTTGGTTTACCTTTTTTATGGCCTTATTAACCTATGCCGCTATTTTTAGTGATTTGTGCATCTGTAACAGATCCCTCTGTTCCTCTACCCCATTTAGGCACTCATTCTCTCAGGAGTACGTGGCCTCCTTATTCTTCCTACCAAAATCTATCTATAGTGAAGTTCAAACCCAAAGATCAAAGGGACACTTGTGAGCCAAGTTCCCAGTGCCAAGTTCCGGCACAGACATGATGGGCTGAATGGCCTCCTTCTGTGCGGTAAATTTCTATGATTCTATGGTTCCCTCTGTAAGAGATGATACGTTGCTCTGGGAAGCCGGCATGGGTGGAGCACCTTATTTTTGAATGGCAATTTTAAAACTATTTTTCCCAAAAGTAGTTTACAATTCAGAGTGCCACAATTCTCAGTTCTGTAACGTTTAGGCCGTGTATCCTGTTTAATGTGTTTACGCATTCAGCATAGAGCCACAAAGCACTATCTAGTAATGCGTTTTTCCGTGACACCTTCTCATTTTCTCTCCGGCAGACTAAAGCTAATATCACTGCCAAACCTTTCATTTATTCATGCTTATTTTGTATTGCTCTTCAGGCCTATTGTTTTTTTAATGAAGACCTTAAATGCAATTTTTGTATCAGAAATTTGCTTTTTATCGTCGGACGGGTAGAATGAGCGGGCCCACGGAAACACAGAAAAATAGGAGTCGTCGGCCATTCGGCTCTTTGAGCCTGCTCCGCCATTCAACATGGTCATGGCTGATCCTCTATCTCAATACCATATTCCCGCTCTCTCCCCATACCCCTTGATGCCTTTTGTGTCTAGAAATCTATCTATCTCCTTCTTAAATATATTCAGTGACTTGGCCTCCACAGCCTTCTATGGTAGAGAATTCCACAGGTTCATCACCCTCTGAAGAAATTTCTTCTCATCTCAGACCTAAATGTCCTACCCCGTATCCCAAGACTGTGACCCCTCATTCTCGACCCCCCCCAGCCAGGGGAAACATCCTCCCTGCATCCAGTCTGTCTAGCCCCGTCAGAATTTTATATGTTTCAATGAGATCCCCTCTCATTCTTCTAAACTCTAGTGAATACAGGCCTAGTCGATTCAATCTCTCCTCATACGACAGTCCTGCCATCCCAGGAATCAGTCTGGTGAACCTTCACTGCACTCCCTCTATGGCAAGTATATCCTTTCTTAGGTAAGGAGACCAAAACTGCACACAGTACTCCAGCTGTGGTCTCACCAAGGCCCTGTATAACTGGACTAAGACATCCTTGCTCCTGTACTCAAATCCTCTTGCAATGAAGACCAACATACCATTTGCCTTCCTAACTGCTTGCTGCACCTGCATGTTTGCTTTCAGTGACTGGTGTACAAGGACACCCAGGTCCCTTTGTACATTAGCATTTTCCAATCTAGCACCATTTAAATAATACTCTACCTTTCTGTTTTTTTCTACCGAAGTGGATAACTTCACACTTATCCACGTTATACTGCATCTGCCATGTATTTGCCCACTCACTCAACTTGTCTAAATCGCCTTGAAGCCTCTTTGCATCCTCCTCAAAACTCACAATTCCACCTCGGAAAAAAATTCCCAACGCACCGCAAGTTCAACGGGTCGCTTCAGTTCGGGATCGGCACCTCATCCACTGGCTTAAAACACCCACTCCCCTCCACCATCGGTGCACCGTGGCTGCAGTGCGCACTCGCTACAGGATGCGCTGCGGCAACTTACCAAGGTGGCGGCCAAAGTTCCCGTTAAGCCGGGCGGCGGTCTCGAAGTCCCGCGCAAAACACTTGCCAGTTTCACAATGCAAAAAAAAAAAACGCAGTGCGGAAGCCCGTTAAAGGGGCCACGCACACAAAAAAAAATTAGAGGGAACATTAGTGACTCCCCCTAGGACATCGGTCCCGGTCCTGCCCAGGTGTAAACCGTCCAGATTGTACTGGTCCCACCTCCCCCAGAACCGGTTCCAATGATCCAGGAATTTGAATCTCTCCCCCTTGCACCATTCCTCTAGCCACGTATTCATCTGAAATATCCTTCTATTTCTACTCTGACTAGCACGTGGCACTGGTAGCAATCCTGAGATTACTACCTTTGAGGTCCTATTTTTTTTAAATTTACCTCCTAACTCCCTATATTCAGCTTTTCGGACCTCATCCCATTTTTTACCTATATCGTTGATACCTATATGCACCACGACAACTGGCTGTTCACCCTCCCCTTCCAGAATGCCCTGCAGCCGCTCAGAAACATCCTTGACCCTTGCACCAGGGAGGCAACATACCATCCTGGAGTCTCATTTGCGGCCGCAGAAATGCCTATCTATTCCCCTTACAATAGAATCCCCTATCACTGTAGCTCTCCCGCTCTTTTTCCTCCCATCCCGTGCAGCAGAACCACCCATGGTGCCAGGAAGTTGGCTACTGCTGCCTTCCCCCAATAAGCCATCTCCCTCAACAGTATCCAAATTGGTATATCTGCTGAGAGGGGGATGGCCACAGGGGACCCCTGCACTACCTGCCTGCACCTACTACTCTACCTGGCGGTCACCCATTCCCTTCCTGCCTGTGCAGCCTTTACCTGTGGTGTGACCAACTCCCTAAACGTGCTATCCACGATGTCCTCAGCATCGCGAATGCTCCAGTATGTATCCATTCCAAGCTCCAGCGCCACAATGCGGTCTGCCAGTAGCTGCAGCTGGATACACTTCCCGCACACATGGTCGTCAGGGACACAGGAAGTGTCCCTGATTTCCCACAGAGTGCAAGAGGAGCATGCCACGGGGCCGAGCTGTGCTGCCATGATTCACGCCCGTTGCTCTACAACGCTGGCTCCTCGGGAACTCTGTTAGGACTTCTCAGTAACCGGTCACTAAGGGGCTGAGTCACCGCCCCCACACAACCCCCCCCACCCCACCTCCCGATTGATGCTCACTGTGAAGGTACACTCAACACCTCCTTCGAAAGCCTCAGGTGAGGTTGAGGCGACAGCCTACCATTCAGTGCCACAAAGTGGGGACAGCCTTGCCGGAAGACTTGCTTGATCTAAAGTTGCCTGCCCTTGGTCTTCACTTCCCCGCCACCTACTCACAGGTTCAAGTACCAGCCAATACTGGGACACAAGCCCAAAGCTGTAACGTTAACAAATGAAAAGCCTCATCCATCGCACTGCGGGTGCTCCCTCTTTGCTCAGAGAGCCAGCATTAAACCCGGCGTACATTCTACTGCCCTGGATCAGCCTGAACTTACGTGTAAGCTTCAAAATCGCCATTGTTGATTGCTTCGATGAGCTGTTCAGTGATCTTGATGATGTCCTGCTTGCGTGCTGAAGAGAGAGAGAGAGAAAAATGAAGATGTAGCTCGGTAAAGTATCAATTTCCAGAACTGAGATTCTAAACATCCGAAGTAGTTTCTGTGTAAAAGAAATCTCATTTTCTCTTTCAACTATCGACACATTTAGCTGAATAGAGCACATTATACCGGAGGCACATTTCAAAATGACCCTAAATCTGTCCTCGTCAGACTTTGCTAATGTGTCTCAGCTGTGCAAAAATAATCCAGCACAGCTGGATATGCTGTCGCAGTCTCAAGTAATGGTTAAGGCGCTAGACATCACACAAGGGAATGGTAGCCAAGCAATTCGCTCCATCAAACTTGTCAGCCTTTGTGTCGATCATACCTAATTAGTTTTGTTTCTCAAAGGGGGTGACATGAATCTTGTCATTCATGAAAGAAAGACTTATGAAATAATACTGAGCGGCCTGCGGGTGGCGCTGTCCAGGGAGAGAGTATAAATACTCAGGCACGGGCCCAGCTTGCGCAGGACATTCTTAACAGGAACTCGTGAAGGACACAACTAGACCTCCATGTTGTAAAACAGTTGATTAAAGCTTTGTTTAATGCTTAGACCAAGTGCCTAGTAGTTTTCTTTCATCAGGGGGCATTGGCTAAAACGCCTTCTACCACTGGCTTAAGAGGAAGAGGGAACGGCCAACACAGCATAAATATCAGCGGAACCTTGCTCCCAAACGGAGATTTCAAAAGTTGCTGCACTCATCCAACAGCTAATCAAACAACTACGTACTTCTCGGATCCTATCCATCGGTGCAACCGCTGCCGGCGTGCACGCGCAAGGACAATCCGCAGAAAACCCCACTCACCTGTCGTTTGCCGAGTGATCACAGGGCTGAGCAAAGGAGTGCCAACGTGGGACGGCACGGTGGCATAGTGGTTAGCACTGTTGCCTCACAGCGCCAGGGACCCGTGTTCAAATCCGGCCTCGGGTGACTGTCTGTGTGGAGTTTGCACATTCTCCCAGTGTTTGCGTGGGTTTCCTCCGGGTGCTCCGGTTTCCTCCCACAGTCCAAAGATGTGCGGGTTAGGTTGATTGGCCATGATAAAAATTGGCCCTTAGTGTTAGGGGGGATTAAATACGTGGGGTTATGGGGTTATGGGGATAGGGCTTGGGTGGGATGGCTGTCGGTGTAGGGACCGGGTGCTAGGGTTTGGATGATCAGCCATGATCTCGTTGAATGGCGGAGCAGGCTCGAAGGGCCGAATGGCCTACTCCTGCTCCTATCTTCTATGTTTCTATCTATGTTTCTATGGAAGCTAGTGCGCATTTAGCGTGCCTGCGGCTCGGAGGGGAGCTTCCAGGGGACAGCAAAAGAAAATTAAGAGCATCGCTTACGTTCGAGTGAAACACCCGAGATTTCCACCTCTCCGTTTGAACCAGCGGACAGACACGGCGCTTTCACTGCTTCATCAGTGCCGACGACGCAGGCGATTTTTTCACTCTGCGAGCGCACGCCTGGCTTTGTAGAGCTGGATGCTGGCTCCCCTCCTTCCCGCCAGGAGCGGGCTTTTGCCCGCTGCTCCGAGCCGCCCCCCCCCCCCCCCGAGGCACAGGTGGGCGAAAGGTGCCCGCCGGCGTTTGGGCCTCTCCTTGACCTCGACACACTCGACTGCTCCTGCTGCAAAGCGAATTGTCCTTCAACCGAACCAGCCGAGGTCAGTAACTGCACCCACCAACTGTGCTTCAGGGCTCTCCGGCTGAGCAGCCTGTAGTTTGTTTTAGAATTGTAGAAATGTACGGCACAGAAGGAGGCCATTCGGCCCATCGTGTCTGTGCTGGCCGACAAAGCTATCCAGCCTAATCCCACTTCCCAGCTCTTGGTCCGTAGCCCTGGAGGTTACGGCACTTCAAGTGCATATCCAAGTACTTTTTAAATGTGATGAGGGTTTCTGCCTCTACCGCCCTTTCAGGGAGTGAGTTCCAGACCCCCACCACCCTCTGGGTGAAAAATGTTCTCAACTCCCCTCTAATCCTTTTACCAATTACTTTAAATCTATGCCCCCTGGTTACTGACCTCTCTGCTGAGGGAAATAGGTCCTTCCTATCCATTCTATCTTGGCCCCTCATAATTTTATACATGTCAATTAGGTCTCCCCTCAGCCTCCTCTGTTCCAATGAAAACAACCCCGGCCTCTCCAATCTTTCCTCATAGCTAAAATTCTCCAGTCCTGGCAATATCCTGGTAAATCTCCTCTGTACCCTCTCCAGTGCAATCACATCTTTCCTATAATGTGGTGACCAGAACGGTACGTAGTACTCTAGCTGTAGCCTAACTAGTGTTTTCAAGCATAACTTCGCTGCTCTTATATTCTAAGCCTCGGTTAATAAAGGAAAGTATCCCGTATGCCTTCTTAACCACCTTATCTACCTGTCCTGCTACCTTCAGGGATCTGTGGACATGCACTCCAAGGTCCCTCTATGTAAAGTACAGGAAACTTTGTGTTATCTGGAGGCTAAATGTCCGGCAAGCTCGAGCCACCGGCAAAAATCAGGAGCTGTTTAGTTAGGTTTTTTTTTCTTCTCGTGGCTTTTTTTCCCCCCCAACAGTCAGGCTCTGCAAAGTCTCTCTGAAGCTGTTACTAAGCTACAGAGACGCTTCCAAGGTACGGCCGACTGTTTAGAAGCAGCAACAGTGTTTGTTGCCAGATACGGAGCTGAAAAGCTCCGTATGCTTCAACATTAGCGATGGTTTGTCCGGCAGTTTTGAGGGAACGGCAACAGCTCAGTCCCGTCGGTGCCGGATAGCACAAAGTTTCCTGTAATACTGTTACAGACACAACAGTGATGGTTTGGGGCTTTCTCGCCACCCATTTGTTCCCTTTACAGCCAAATACAGCGGAGGCCGCTTAGGTTCTTGTCGAGTTAAGATTCTGCTGATGTGCTGGACTTGGGGTTGCCAACTCTGGTTGGACATATTCCTGGCGGTTACATCACATGACCTCCAGTCGTCAACCGCCCCACCCGGTCAAACAGCCTTTTTACCCCCATCTCTAATGCTTTTTATAACTAACAAAAGGAAAGTGTTCAAAGAAAACGAGAGAACACAGATTGTGTTTTACCAATGTGATGATTTTTCCCCTGGGTTTTCTCACAGTAGTGTCCAGGAGATTAATCTTTAATTCCTGGAGAGTTGGCAACCCTAGCTAGACTGTTTTAATTGTGTCTGAGAGGTGATCTGATGGAGTTATAGAAGACAGCTAACGGTATGGAAAAGGTCTACCCTGTAAACTACTTTAAAGTAAATTGAGTAAGACGAGAGGACAAATTAATGGCCGACATCAGGAAATTCTTTTTTTTTTTAAACGAGTGATCAGACACACGGGGCTGGATTTTGATTGAGGAGGCATGTCTACAACTTTTGGGGTTGTAATCCCGCCTCCATCGAGTTGTGGCCAATCCACGCAATTTTCACTTGATTGACCTTGTTGAGCAGGTCAATTAAAGGCCACCCGGCAACAGGTGACATCAGCTTTTGACAGATGAAATATCAGCGTTTCACAGCTCTTTGAAGCTGTCAAATACTGACAATCTGTACTCCAAGTTAATTCCTTCCTCTCAGGCTGATTTAGAGATCTCTCCAGAACAGAAAGCTGAATGCTGCAGATTTTGACAGCTCGCGGCCATTCTGCTTTCTGTGCCGGTGAGATGAGGGACTCCCGAGACCTGAAGGAAGGAAGGCTGTAAAGGTAAGTAAAACTCCTTTAAACACTTTACACACACCAAACACACTTACCTCTGCAGTCATGCACCCATCACTCACCTGAACACCGGACATCTCGACCCCTCCAAGCCCTTCAGCCCGACGGTCCGCCTCACTAACTTGGCGTGGTCTGGAGCCGTCAGGAATCCCACACTTCAGCAATAAAAATAGGGATTAGGCTAAAAATTGCCTGTTAACTACCTGTTAACAGGCAGTTAATTGGCACTAATCCCCTTCCCGCCTCGGGGAGGCGGGTCCCAGCACAGGTCGGGTATCCGCCTCCTTTGAAACTGGCAATGGAGGCGGGTTGGGGGCAGGATGGGTTCGTGCCCCCTGATTTCGAGATTTTATCCCCACACACGCCTCCAATCCCGCCTCCACGGCCCAATGAAAATCCTGCCCATGGAGTGGATTTCCAAATAGGATAGTGGAGGGGAAAACCCCGGAATGATTTCATAACCAATTAAATGTTACAATGGGGAGGACATGGGAACAGGAGGAGGCCATTCAGCCCCTCGAGCCTGTTCCGCCATTCAATGAGATCATGGCCGATCTGTGACCTAACTCCATATACCCATCTTTGGCCCATATCCCCCAATACCATTAGTTAACAGAAATCTATCAATCTCAGATTTAAAATTAACAATTGATCTAGCATCAATCGCCATTTGCGGATGAGTGTTCCAAACTTCTACCACCCTATGTGTGTAGAAGTGTTTCCTAACTGTGCTCCTGAAAGGTCTGGCTCTAATTTTTAGACTATAGCCCCTAGTCATAGAACCCCCAACCAGCAGGAATAGTTTCTCTCTATCTACCCTATCTGTTCCCCTTAATATCTTACGGGACGTTCGAGTACTTCTGGATGGATGGATTAAGATGTGCTGAATGGCTTCCCTCCTCAGTAATTAACTTGTAATCTTGTAGAGGGCTGTACTGCAAGTCAGTGCCCACCCTTTATCTGTGTCCCAGCTTGCCTTTGAAGAGTGATCCTGGCCAATATTTATCCCTCAACCAACATCACTAAAACAGATGATCCGGTCATTATCACATTGCTGTTTGTGGGATCTTGCTGTGCGCAAATTGGCTACCGCGTTTCCCACATTACAACAGTGACTACACTTCAAAAAGTACTTCATTGGCTGTAAAGCGCTTTGGGACGTCCGGTGGCCGCGAAAGGCGCTATAGAAATGCAAGTCTTTCTTATCACTGGTCGAGGGACTTCTCTCTGGAGCCCGATATTTAAGAGGTGTGGACAAGCTGCGACAAGGTCAGACTGGCTCGGGAGGATGAATGTTTACAGTGCGCCCATTAGTTGACAGTTTCATTCCATTTTTGCTCTTCTAACCCAGCTGGAAAAATGGTGCTGCTCTTCCTTAAACTGACCCTGCTTCACTTGGCAGTAGCCTGGGCTGAATCTTATGATTTTTTTTTCTGCGCTTATTTGTTCCATTCCTGTCAGAAGCAATCAGTTTTCTTCAGTCGTGGAAAGTGCCACTTGGCACCACTGTGTAGCAGTGTTTAACTGAATTTACATGGGCTTCCAGTGCTGGTCGTGACCTAGAATTGGATCTGAGAGTCATTCTTCTGTTATTTCAAATGAACCTGTTAACCCAGTTAGCTTAAATTCCTTCATCGTCGCTGGGTCAAAATCCTGGAACTCCCTCCCTAACAGCACTGTGGGAGCACCTTCACCACACGGACTGCAGCGGTTCAAGAAGGCGGCTCACCACCACCTTCTCGAGGGCAATTAGGTATGGGCAATAAATGCCGGCCTTGCCTGTGACGCCCACATCCCGAGAATTAATTTTTTTAAATGGCATACCTAAAGTAACGAATAAACTTTGCACGAAGAAGGCATTACATAATCATCTGCTAACAGCAACTACTGATTAAATCCACCGTCAAACCGTATCCGGATACAAGCTACGCCAACAAAGGGGTTTTTCGGAATGAGTTTTTTTCCCCCTCTCCAATTGATTGGATCTGCTTGCTCCCTTTTGTAACCATGGAAACAGTTAGGCCACCTCATAAATGGAGCAATAACGTTTTAGAAGAAACAAAATTCTGTTTTTATGAACAAGCTGAAAACCAGGTCCCACTGGTAGAAAAGCCCCGTGGCCCAAAGGCGTCAGCTTGTAGTTAAGATAAATAACTACCTTAAAGAATAAATAGGGACTCTGGTTTATGGTGACTCATTGAGTTCAATTCTTGTATATTTAATTTTTTAAAAATCTCGGAAATCTGAGGTAAAAACGGAAAATGTTGGCAATAAACAGCAGGTGCAAGAGCATGTGAAAGGGAACAAAATTAATTTAATATTTAGCTGAAGGATCTATTCATGAAATATTAACCAGTTATCTCTCTCTTAAGATGCTGATTAACATTCCTTGCATCTTCCGCTTTTACTGCTTGGGATTTCTGGATTTTTATTGGTGAATCGCTTTGTGCGATTCCGTCAGATTTTTCCCCATGAAAACTCTTACATCAGCGGCCTTGTCGATATCTTATGCAGACTGCTCTGTGAATGAGCTGTGGGCCGATTGGATGCAAGGCGTCAGGCGTTATAGGAGCAAGCCAGAAACACTCAAAGACCGCTTCTAAAGGAGGTGGGGGGGGAGGGGGGCATTGTCGTCAGCCTATCCTACCTCTTACCACCACCAGCGCACCGTGGATGCAGTGTGTACCGCCTACAAGATGCATTAGAGCAACTTGCCAAAGCTTCTTCGGCAGCACCTCCCAAACCCGCGACCTCCACCACCGAGAAGGACAAGGGCAGCAGGCGCATGGGAACACCACCACCTGCAAGTTCCCCTCCAAGTCACACACCATCCTGACTTGGAAATATATCGCCGATCCTTCATCGTCGCTGGGTCAAAATCCTGGAACTCCCTCCCTAACAGCACTGTGGGAGCACCTTCACCACACGGACTGCAGCGGTTCAAGAAGGCGGCTCACCACCACCTTCTCCAGGGCAATTAGGGATGGGCAATAAATGCTGGTCTTGCCAGCGACGCCCACATCCCGTCAATGAACAAATAAGTAACATTTAAAAAAAGGTGACAGCACAGTGGGACATTCTGGGGGGGGGGGGTGGCGGGGGGTGGGAGAAGGAGGGAGAACAACAAACACTTTGTAAAATCAGCATGAACATGCACACAAGACACAAAAAACAAACACGTTAACAAACTGCACACAAAAACACAACGGATAAGTTAGCTTTTTTTTTAAAAAACACACCAGATCTAAAAAAAAAACCAAATTGGCCAATTTCAGTGTTTAAAATGTCTAGCTCCCTTGAAGACATTAGACATTTAAAGAGAACCAGTGATACAAAAACAAGGGGTCCTTTAAAACTACTGGCTCTCAAAGAATCCTGTGGTGACAGAATGGTGAATCCTTACGTTGTCGTGGGGGCGTGTTGTGAAATTCTCTCCTTAATTATGTTAACGGAAGGTTTTCAACCTGTTTATTTACCCACCTCCATTAAAAAGCAGAGGAAAGAATTTAGCACCGTTAGTTAAATGCTCTGACACGCGTGGTGCGATATCAAAGCCACTGGCGGTCATTTTAACCCGACGCGCCGGGTGGGAAATCCACCAGATCGGGATTTACACCCCGCCCAATATTACTCTCCCTTGACTTTAATGGGGAGTTAAATTTAATGGGAGTTTAAGGGTGGGATGGGGCGTGTAATACCAGCGTTGCCCCCACCCGATCCCATCAGTTTTCCGATGGTTGGATTAGGTTAAAATTGGCCCCCATATTTCTGTGATTCTCAACTCAGTGACACAGAGCATAGACTAAAATTACTGAACGACATCTCAAATATTTAAAAAAAAAATGCTTCAAGTCATCCTTTGCTCAAGTTAGCATGGAGAATAATTATCGTGATCAATTGTGAAGCGTTGCTTAAATTACGTATCTGATGGCTCGCTTTTTGGCAATCAAAAGGGAATTTAAAAAATAACGGCAAATGAAAAGTTGACAATCGGCATTTTCTTTAGCACAGTGAAATTATTAAAAAACAAACTGTGCGGTAAATTAAATATGCAAGTGCACTTTTTTTTCCATGTGTTGGTTATGGTACACACACAAAAAAAATTAGTATGATTCACTCCACCTAATCTCTGGTGAGTTTTAGGCACTGCAACCGAGCCACTGCTCAGAAAAAAACTTCTGCTTCACTTACACTGCGTGGGAGGAGATGTGGGCGGAAACAGCTCTGAATTATCTGTGTGATTCACTGCATATGTGAGATCCACACTTACAGTGGCTGAATACATGTAGGGGGGGGGGGGGGGGGGGAAACAGAGACACAAACGTAAAGCAGCAGCAAACAAGCATGGAATTTAAGCAAATAAAACACAACACTGTAATATCACAAACAACTTCAAACAAGCTGCAAGGATGTGCGCTGAGGATCCCCTCTCTATAACGCCAGTTAATTTTCCCTCCTGAAATTTTAATTAGCTGGGACCAAAGCACTGGAGTTTCTGGCAAAGGCAGATTAAGACGGCTGCTGTGTGCCAAAGAGCAGTAGTTTGCATTTCTGAGCCCTTGGTGAGGATCTGAATGCGTGAGTCGCTCCCTCCAATCCGAGTCCCCCCCTGTGGCTGCACCCCACTCCTTAACCAAGGGTTTTACGGTCCAGGGTTGTCCTGGACTCTCCAGCAACTGAAGACTAATCTTTCAGACACTGCCATGAGCAGACCTGGGAGAAAAATCAGCGGGGCATTGCAAAAAAAAATATTGGCCGTTATTTTCAGCTTCTTTGAACGCTTTCATTTATGAGTTATGAAAAAAGTGGAGATGGGGGGGGGGGGGGGGGGGGGAAACAAGTCAAGAATCATCCAATCGGATAACCAAGAGTCTGTTCACTTTCCAATTGGCAGGGGAAGGCGGTGCGTTGCGAGGATTGGCGTCAGGCGACCAATGGCGGGAGTGTGAGGGCGGCGCGATTGGCGGCGAGGGGTCAGGTGGTGATGATACCTCCAGAAATGTGTCCAACCAGGATTGGCAACGCTGAAGAGAGTGGGCAGATAAAGTACAGCCAGGCCTGAGGTAGTTTAGAATTGGTTCGTGGGAGGTGGGTGGCTAAGTGAGCAGCCCCGGGCGACCTCCCTCACCGGTTCATTTGCCCCCTCTCCTCGAGTGGACGCACTCTGCCCAAACCTGGCCGTGGTGTGGCCGGATGGACGTGGCCAGCTGCAGGTTCAATGGTGCATTCTGCCACTGCGTAGCAACCGATTTTGTAACTCGTTGATTCAAATTCCAATCTGCTGAAGCTGCGTTGTGATGGTGTAAGTGACTAATTTAAATACTTAATGCTTCAGCAGTCATAATGAAAAAGTTTAATGAATGCTGAATGTCCCTGGGCAAGAAGGCTACTTCCCTTCTTAGGCAGTCCCTCGGAACCGAGGATGACTTGCTTCCACACTAAAAATGAGTTCTCAGGTGACTGATGAGTCCAATGCGGGACCTCCAGTCTCTGTTACTGTTGGGGTTGTCCGTGAGGGTCCTGACGTTCCAGGTCCCGAACTTCATTTTAAAGGGTGGAAGATGCCCGTGCGTGAATTCTTTTAACGTGGGGTGGCCGTTGCGCACCAGCTACCACACGGGCTTGACAGAGCAAGGTCTTCGTCCAACGGCAAGGGGATCCAAGATGATTGGAGACCAGGCTCTGCTACATTGGCCTGGCCTAGCACACACATACAGTTCAATACTGCAATTGTGATGGGTGTCTTATGAACATTATATATAAAATTGCAGAGAGACTTTTAACAAATCAATTACATGAATGATGTACCATCTTATAATATGCACAGGGCAGGCAATTTTCAAGAAGGCTACATGGATACAACAACTTGCATTTATATAGTGCCTTTAATGTGGTAAAATGTCCCAGGAGCGTGGTCAGGCAAAAATTTGACACCGAGCCACGATATTAGGACCGGCTTGGTCAAAGAGGTAGGTTTTAAGGAGCAACTTCAAGGAGGAGAGAGCAGTGGAGAGGTTACAGGGGTTGGTGGAATGCCAAAGCCGTGGACCTATGTAGACAAACGTGACAGCCAATATCCAACCTCAGGAAGGAACTGCTAAACAGTGAGAAATTTCCAGTTCCTAACACTAGCCAATCTTTGGTCACAAAGACCAATCACAATTGCCCTCGAGTTACATTGATTAAACAGTGCCAATGATATCATTAGGGGAACTGGAGGGGTTACTGAGCCTGGTGATAGGGGGGTGCTGAATTTAACACTCTTACAGTTGAAGTAACAAAGTAGCTGGGAGAACTGGCTTCATCTCAGCTGATGTTTATGCATCTTGATTGTACTGCTAGGTCTCAGTGGCTCCTCCAAACCAGTTCTCCAATGGCTTCATCAGCCCGAATGTCTTTTTTTTAAAAAGAGAAAAATCAAAAAGAAATATAAGAAAATAAGAAAGACTTGCGCCATTCATGACCTCAGGATGTCCCAAAGCGTTTTACAGCCAATGAAGTACTTTCGAAGTGTAGTCACTGTTGTAATGTGGGAAATGCGGCAGCCAATTTGCGCACAGCAAGCTCCCACAAACAGCAATGTGATAATGACCAGATAATCTGTATTTTCAGTGATGTTGATTGAGGGATAAATATTGGCCAGGGCACCGGGGAGAACTCCCCCCTGCTCTTCTTCGAAATAGTGCCATGGGATCTTTTACATCCACCTGAGAGGGCAGACAGGGCCTCGGTTTAACGTCTCATCCGATAGACGGCACCTCCGACAGTGCAGCACTCCCTCAGCACTACACTGGAGTGTCAGCCTAGACTATTGGGCTCAAGTTGCTTCACAGGACCTTCTCAAGGGCAATCAGGGATGGCCAATAAATGCTGACCTTGCCACATCTCAAACGAATTTTAAAAAAGGAGCGTCATTGGACAAAATTTGACACCGAGCCACAAAGACATAACTGGACAGGCGACTAACAGCTGCAATTAAACCTTGGCCGTCACGTTTATCTACATCAGCCCTAAACTCTGGAGTTCAAAACCTTCCCACTCAGAGGTGAGGGGGTTACCGACTGGGCCACGGCTGACACGTGCGATATCTGCGCTCGATTCCAGAGAGAGCTCTCCGTCTTTCAAGGACGGGCCTTCTTTCTCTTTGATTAGCTGCTGACGTTATCGCTAACTCTCTGTGAGGTGATGACTGTCGTGAATGGATGCGGGAAGCGATTTTTGGCATCCTTCCAGACCAGCCGGAAGCGCCTTCTGCAGATCGCGAGTGCTCGCAGACCAGAGTCACTCTGCTTCACGAGCAGTCAGTCAATGTCCACACTGCCAGTCGACAACGGGAATGCGCTGCAATTTGGGCCCACTCCAGTTTGCAGATAGGCTAGAGGAAGGATCGACAGCGAGACAGAGTTGCATTGATGGGCTGGGCATCGGTTATTTATGTGAGAGCTTTGCAGCGTGTCAGAGGTGAGAATTCCAACCAAGAGATGACAGCAGACATCAGCTAGAATATCTAATCAATGACCGTAAAGCTTGCTCTTGGACAGTGTCACTAGTACGATTCATATGTCCATAACTAACAATAAAAATTTTTTAAATTAATTACATAGAATGGAGCAGGTGATGTGTTACTGTTGCGAGATGTGGGAGCCGGTAGACCCCATTGAGGCTAACGGTGAGTACATCTGTGACAAGTGTCTGCTGCTACAGGATCTCCAGCTCCGTGTTGATGAGCTGGAGTCTGAGCTTCAGATACTGCGACACATCAGGGAGGGGGAGAAGTACCTGGACTCTGTGTATCAGGAGGTGGTCACACCTATGAAGTTAATTAATTCAGATGTAGCCCATGGCCAGGGTCAGGACGGTGTGACTACGAGTGAGGCAGGTACGGGGAACCAGGAGGTAGTGTTGGAGGAGCCGCAGCCCTTGTTCTTGACCAACAGGTTCGAGGTTCTTACTCCCTGTGGGGACGGGAGCAGGGGCTGCAGGGAGGATGAGCAACCTGGCCACAGCACCGTGGAACAGGGGGCCATTCAAGAGGGGGGAGTAAATAGAAATGTTGTAGTGGTAGGGGAATAGTATTATTAGGGGGATAGATAGAGCGAGAGTCCCGTAGGCTGTGTTGCCTACCCGGTGCCAGGGTTAAGGACATCTCCTCTGGGCTGGAAAGAAACTTGCAGTGGGAGGGGGTGGATCCAGTCGTCGTGGTCCATGTTGGTACAAACGACATAGATAGGACTAGGAAGCCGGTTCTGTTAAAGGAGTATGAGCAGCTAGGGGTCAAATTAAAAAACATAACCTCAAGGGTAATAATCTCTGGATTATTACCTGAGCCACGAGCGAATTTGGCTAGGACAAATAAAATCAGAGAGTTAAATGCGTGGCTCAAAGACTGGTGTGGGAGAAATGGGTTTTGCTTCCTGGGACACTGGCACCAGTACTGGGGCAGGAGGGAGCTGTTCCGTTGGGACGGGCTTCACTTGGCCAGTGCTGGGACTAGGGTCCTGGCGGATCATATAACTAGGGCTGTAGAGAGGGCTTTAAACTAACTAGTGGGGGGGAGGTTCCTAGAGAACAAATAATAAAAATGACAACAGAGAAGGTCATAGACTTAGCAGTGGGGAAATGAAAAACCAGAGCGTGTCAGGAAGGGGCAGAAGGTATGGAGTAAAAGGTAAAGTAATAAAAAGGGCAAAAGCAGGAACTAAGTGTCAAAAAACACATTTGAAAGTTCTCTATCTGAATGCACGTAGCATTCGTAACAAAATAGATGAGTTAATGGCACAAATAGCTACATATGGGTATGATCTTGTGGCCATTACAGAAACATGGCTGCAGGGTGACAATGCCTGGGAATTAAACATACCAGGTTATTTAACGATCAGGAAGGACAGGCAGGAAGGAAGGGGAGGTGGGGTGGCTATGTTAATAAAGGAAGGAATCACTGTAATACAGAGAAATGATATTGGGTCAAAAGATCAGGATAATGAAACAGTTTGGGTGGAGATAAGGAATAATAAGGGGAAAAAAACACTAGTGGGCGTAGTCTATAGGCCTCCGAACAGTTGCAACTCGGTTGGACGGAGTATCAATCAGGAAATAGTTGAGGCTTGTAGTAAGGGAACATCTATAATTATGGGGGATTTTAACTATCATATTAACTGGACAAATCAAATTGGGCAGGGCTGCCTTGAGGATGAGTGTATTAGGGATGGGTTTCTTGAGCAGTATGTAACTGAACCGACCAGGGGGCAAGCAACCTTAGATCTGGTCCTGTGTAACGAGACAGGATTAATTAAAAATGTCCTAGTAAAGGATCCCCTTGGAATGAGTGACCATAACATGGTTGAATTCCATGTTCAATTAGAGGGTGAGGAGGTTGTATCTCAAACAAGCGTGCTAAGCTTGAATAAAGGAGACTATGAAGGTATGAGAGCAGAATTGAGCCAAGTGGATTGGGAAAATAGATTAAAGGGTAAGATGATACATGATCAGTGGTGTACATTTAAGGAGTTATTTTACAACTTCCAAAAAAAGTATATTCCACTGAGAAGAAAAGGGTGTAAAAGAAAAGACAGCCATCCGTGGCTAAGTAAAGAAATTAAGGATAGTATTCGACTAAAAACAAGGGCATATAAGGTAGCCAAATCTAGTGGGAGGATAGAGGATTGGGAAAACTTTAAAAGACAGCAAAAAATAACAAAAAGATTGATTAGGAAAGGGAAGATAGATTATGAAAGTAAATTAGCAAAAAATATAAAAACAGATAGTAAGAGTTTCTTTAGTTATATAAAAAGAAAAAGGGTGGCTAAAGTAAATGTTGGTCCCTTAGAGGATGAGACCGGGAAATTAATGGTGGGAAATATGGAGATGGCAAAAACACTGAATGAATATTTTGTATCAGTCTTTACAGTAGAGGACACCAAGAATATCCCAACACTGGACAAGCAGGGGGCTATAGGGGGGGAGGAGATAAACACGATCAAAATCACTGAGGAAATGGTACTTGGTAAAATAATGGGACTCAAGGCGGATAAATCGCCTGGACCTGATGGCTTACATCCAAGGGTCTTGAGGGAAGTGGCGGTAGGGATTGTGGATGCATTGGTAATAATCTTCCAAAACTCCCTGGACTCAGCAAAGGTCCCAGCAGACTGGAAAACTGCTAATGTAACACCCTTATTTAAAAAGGGCAGTAGACAGAAGGCTGGAAACTATAGACCGGTTAGCCTAACATCTGTGGTAGGTAAAATTTTGGAGTCCATTATTAAGGAGACAGTAACAGGACATTTGGATAATCATAGTTTAATAAGACAAAGTCAGCATGGTTTTATGAAGGGGAAGTCATGTTTGACAAATTTGCTGGAGTTCTTTGAGGAAGTAACATACAGGGTGGATAAAGGTGAACCAGTGGACGTAGTGTATTTAGACTTCCAAAAGGCATTTGACAAGGTGCCACACAAAAGATTATTGCTTAAGATAAAAAATCACAGGATTGGGGGTAATATTCTGGCATGGATAGAGGATTGGCTATCTAACAGAAGGCAGAGAGTTGGGATAAATGGTTCATTCTCAGACTGGCAATCAGTAACCAGTGGTGTTCCGCAGGGGTCAGTGCTGGGTCCCCAACTCTTTACAATCTATATTAACGATTTGGAGGAGGGGACCGAGTGTAACATATCAAAGTTTGCAGATGATACTAAGATGGGAGGGAAAGTAGCGAGAGAGGAGGACATAAAAAACCTGCAAGGGGACATAGACAGGCTAAGTAAGTGGGCAGAGACTTGGCAGATGGAATACAATACTGGAAAGTGTGAGGTTATGCACTTTGGCAGGAAAAATCGTAGAGCAAGTTATTATCTTAATGGCAAGAAACTAGAAAGTACTGAAGTACAAAGGGATCTGGGGGTCCTGGTGCACGAAACTCAAAAGGTTAGTATGCAGGTGCAGCAAGTGATTAAGAAGGCCAATGGAATGTTGGCTTTCATTGCTAGGGGGATAGAATATAAAAATAGGGAGGTATTGCTTCAGTTGTACAAGGTATTGGTGAGACCGCACCTGGAATACTACATACAGTTTTGGTGTCCATACTTAAGAAAAGACATACTTGCTCTCGAGTCAGTACAAAGAAGGTTCACTCGGTTAATCCCGGGGATGAGGGGATGGACATATGAGGAGAGGTTGAGTAGATTGGGACTCTACTCATTGGAGTTCAGAAGAATGAGAGGCGATCTTATTGAAACATATAAGATTGTGAAGGGGTTGGATCGGGTGGATGCGGGGAGGATGTTCCAGATGATGGGTGAAACTAGAACTAGGGGGCATAGTCTTAGAATAAGGGGCTGCTCTTTCAAAACTGAGATGAGGAGGAACTACTTCACTCAGAGGGTGGTAGGCCCATGGAATATGCTGCCCCAAAAAGCTGTCGAAGCTACATCATTACATAAATTTAAAACAGAAATAGACAGTTTCCTAGAAGAAAAGGGAATTAAGGGTTACGGGGAGCGGGCAGGAATTTGGACATGAGTTTAGGTGCGGATCGGACATGGCCCTGTGGGTAGCGGAGCGGGCCCAGGGGCCGTGTAGCCTGATCCTGCTCCTGTTTCGTGTGTCTGATTCTGTTAGATTCAGGAGATAGTCCTGTCATAGTGGATTGGCGGTTAGGATCAGATCAGCCATGATCTTATTGAATGGCGGAGCAGGCTCGAGGGGCCAATTGGCCTACTCCTGCTCCTATTTCTTATGTTCTTATGTAGGGCGGTGGAAGCAGAGTCTTTGAATATTTTTAAGGCAGAGGTAGATAGATTCTTGATAAGCAAGGGGGTGAAAGGTTATCGGGGGTAGGCGGGAATGTGGAGTAATCGGATCAGCCATGATCTTATTGAATGGCGGAGCAGGCTCGAGGGGCCGAGTGGCCGACTCCTGCTCCTAATTCGTATGTTCGTATGTATGCATAAATGATCCAATCTACATAGCATGAGGGAAATAGGCAGGGGAATGTCTGGATTTATTGGCAAAATGGAAGGCTATTTTCTGGGTTAGCCGGACCATTCCTATGCAATGGGTTCATCTTCTGGTAAAAGATCAGCTCAGATCTTATTGAATGGTGGAGCAGGTTCGAGGGGCCGTATGGCCGACTCCTGCTCCTATTTCTTTTATGTTCTTCTCTTCGCTGTAAAGCAGAGATTTTCATAGAATCATACAGCACAGAGAGGTGCAGCCAGTCAGCCCACCGCGCCTGTGCCGGCTCTTTGAAAGATCCAATTAGTCCCGCTCCCCTGTTCTTACCCCGTGTAGCCCTGCAATTTTCTCCCCGCTTCCAGTGTCATTTTGCACGTGGTATTAAAGAGTAAGTCACAGACAGGGCCTATTCCAATCCTGTGCAGTCCTCTGGTGCAAAGTAGCAGGTGCACGGCTGACAGTCTGTGCGTCAGACTGTACAGCAGCTGGTTACGGTTGGGTGGAGTATTAGGACATGTTTCCTTTGTTAATCCAGCTGTAACGCTACATAATAATTGATCAGCAAAGGTGAAGTGATGTGTGTGATAGCACATTAGAGACTGTCTCTTTCGTTACCCCGGTATAACGTGAAACGACAGCTGGTTAACACGGAGCAGACTGAAATAAGAGGATTCGAAGGAATACAATAAACAATTGTGAAGAATCACTGAGGGGTACAGCACAGAAGGAGGCCATTCGGCCCATCGGGCGGGGAGGACTGGATGACCGTGAGGGAGCCTGGCTGATTTTCTGCCATTTAACTAAATGGATGGAAAATTAGGCAAACTTTCCTATGGGCATCCTGAGGACATAAAAGGGGTCGGAGAAAAAATGCCCAGATTTTTGTTCTCCCCCACCACCACCAGCCCCAAATTGGCCCAGGTTTTTATTCCGGTTTTTCGTCTCTCCCACGAGATCGCAAGGTTTTGTGTGTGGGGTGGGGAGTGTGTATCTTATGATGCACAAGGCATCACAATTGCATGGGTCAGACTAGATGGACCAGAGGGTCTTTTCCTGTCTGTTGTTCGTAGAATAGGACAGCACAGAAGGAGGCCGCCATTCGGCCCATCGAGTCTGCGCCGGCTCTTTCGAAGAGCAATCCAGTTAGTCCCACTCCCCCGCTCTTTCCCCATATCCCTGCAATATTTTTCTCCAAGTATTTATCCAATTCCCTTTCGAAGGCTACTATTGAATCTGTATCCACCGCCCTATCAGGCAGCGCATTCCAAATCCTAACCACTCGCTGCATAAAAAAGGTTTTCCTCATGTCGCCCCTGGTTATCGACCCTTCAGCCATTGGGAAACAGTTTCTCTTTATTTACTCTATCTCAACCCTTCAAGATTTTAAACACCTCCATCAAATCTCCTCTTAGCCTTCTCTGCTCCAAGGAGAACAACCAAGAGTGAGGAACTCGCAATTTTTCATGTCGATAAATCTTGAACTGAAGCACAGACTGAGAATGTTTCTCGTATTCTGTGTACAGTCACCACAGTGGCCTTCAACTTGGACTTGTTTTTATCGAAATGTGTTATGCCGAGCATTCAACTTGCTCCCTGCCTCCATGTCACTCAGATCCCAGCCACTTACTCTACAAGGTAACAATTTAATTCTGACTTGAGTTTCTCTGCTGCGGCTTATTTGCAAACTGAAAGCGGTGTCTGTTGTTGAAAAAGTCTTCGTTAATGCCCCAGTCCCAATAGGCAACTGGACACAACAGCACAACAGCAAAATACTGCGGATGCTGGAAATCTGAAATAACAGAAAATGCTGGAAAAACTCAGCAGGCCAGGCAACATCCGTGGAGAGAGAAACAGTCAACGTTTCAGGTCGAAACCTGACGAAGGTTTTCGACCTGAAACGTTGACTATTTCTCTCTCCACAGATGTTGCCTAGATACAACAGCAGGTAGCACATCAGCGGTTGGGAGAAGTGGACGGAGAGATTGTTAGCTCTGTCTGATCTGTTTATTTCAAGTGTGCAAAGGTTTCAGATTTCCATAGCGCGTGTCCATGCTTTGCCCAGGGCGACTTTGGTCTCCTGCTTTTAAAGAAAAATATTTCACACTAAACCAGCTCTACTGATGCCAATGTTACCCTGTGGTTGTTCTTCAAGCTTGTTCTCTCCTTCTAAACAGGAAGCATTTCATTCTTCAAGTGTAGCTTTGGCTCAGTTGCCTGCGAGTCAGGAAACTGTGGGTTCAGACCCCACTCCAGGACTTGAGCACGTACTCGAGGCTGACACGTTAGTGCAGCACCGAGGGAGTGCAGCATTGTCGGATGAGACAATAAACTGAGGTACTAATTGAAAGAAAGGAAGACTTGCATTTCTATAGCGCCTTTCACGACCACCGGACGTCTCAAAGTGCTTTACAGCCAATGAAGTACTTTTTGAAGTAGAGTCACTGTTGTAATGTAGGAAATGCGGTAGCCAATTTGCGCACAGCAAGCTCCCACAAACAGCAATGTGATAATGACCAGATCATCTGTTTCAGTGATGTTGATTGAGGGATAAATATTGGCCCAGGACACCGAGGAGAACTCCCCAGCTCTTCTTCGAAATAGTACCCTGGGATCTTTTACATCCACCTGAGAGAGCAGACGGGGCCTCGGTTTAACGTCTCATCCGAAAGATGGCACCACCGACAGTGCGGCACTCCCTCAGCACTTCACTGGAGTGTCAGCTTAGATTTATGTGCTCAAGTCTCTGGAGTGGGACTTGAACCCACAATCTCTTGACTCAGAGGCGAGGGTGCTGCCCACTGAGCCACTGGCTGACACACAGCGACATTTCCCAGTGTCCAGGCCAACATTCTTCCCTCAACCAACATTGCCAAGGTAGATTAACTGGTCATTCATCTCATTTACTGTTTGTGGGACCTTGCTGTGCACAGATTGAGACGTCCTGGGGTTGTGAAAGACGCTATATAAATGCAAGTCTATCTCTCAATCTAAATTGTCTGCAGTTCAAAAAACCATTCATCGGCTGTGACCATCCCGAGGACATAAAAAGGTCTTCATATAGATGCAAGTTCTTTCTCAACATTACGAATATAAAGGACCGGGAAATGCCGTCGATATTATCCACTTGGACTTTTGACAAGGTTCCATTAATAGTTGTGGTAAGGAACCACAGAATACGAGGCAAAATATGGTGCTGGATAGGTAATTGGAGGGCAGCCATTAGCGAAAACTGTTCAGATTGGAAGGAGGTTGTGATTGGAGCACTTCAGGGGTTGGTCTGGGAACCCTTGCTATTTATCAACACATGATTTGGTCAGTAAAACCTGTACACTGCAGATGATACCAAAAATAGGGGATAAGGCACATTATAAAGAGCAATACCACCAGATTCAAAAAGGATATAGGTCTTCGAGGCTAATAGATTTTTGTGTGAAACGATTACTATAGGAATGTGGGACGGAAACAGGACATGTGCGTTAAATGGGACAACAGCATAATGTGTTAATCATGAGGAGATTTAGGGCTTATAGTCGATAAATCTGTCAAACTGTCAGATGGAGTGAAATAGGCAAATTATGCTTCATTAGCAGAGAGTTGGAGTACAAATCAACGAGGTTGCATTGTTGATGAAAAGGGCACTGGTCGATTCTGATTTGACATACTGCACGCAGTTCTGATTACTTCATCACAGGCAGGATGCTGCTGCCCTTGAGAGAGTACAGAGGCAAGCTGTAAAAATGATCCCTCGTATCAGCAGATTTAAGGAAGGTTAAAGACATTAGGCCTGCTTTCATTGCGAGAGAGACTTTGAGGTGGCCCGACTGATGCTTTTAACACGGCAGTGACAACATTGATCCAGCCATTATAGTGAAGGGTTCAAAGACCAGGGGTCATGGGCTAAACAAACAAGCCTTAGGGAAGCCAGACAGAACCTTTTCACCTGAAGACTAATAGAATAGTGGAATAAGTTACTAAGAAAGGCCACTGAAGTGGGTTCCAAAGACAATTAATAAGTTGTCCTCTCGGAGAGAGGGAAGGGATTGAGGGATATAGACAGAAGGTGGGTTTGTTCTTAAAATGTCTTGTGCTCGATGTTCAAATTAGGGGCAGCTTTGCACTGAAGAATTGTGAAGCACTAGCAATGGAGTTCACTCCAACCTCACTGTCCAGCCATCTGGGAAAATCAACTATCATCCCACTAGTTTGAGCTTCACCTATTCTATCCGAGTAGAGCATTCTGTACTTTCACTTCTAAGAAAAGGCTGAGAGGTGACCTGATAGAGGTCTTTAAAACGATGAAGGGGTTCGACAGGGTAGACGTAGAGAAGATGTTTCCACTTGTGGGGGGAGGCCAAAACTAGGGGCCATCAATATCAGATAGTCACTAATAAATCCGATAAAGAAATCAGGAGGAGAAACTTCTTTACCCAGAGAGTGGTTAGAATGTGGAACTCGCTACCACAGGGAGTTGAGGCATTTAAGGGGAAGCTAGATAAGCACGTGAGGGAGAAAGGAATAGAGGGATATGCTGATAGGGTGAGATGAAGAGGGGTGGGAGGAGGCTCATGTGAAGCATAAACACCAGATTAGACCAGTTGGGCTGAATTGTGCTGTAAATTCTATGCAATTCGATGCAATCTAAAAGCCATCAAGAACATCCACTGATGAAGTGTTTCTTCCCATTCTATCACAGCGAATGCCTTTTGAGAAGAACCATTTATTTTGGTATATCAAAATTCAAAGCCTTGTACTGCAATATCTTTACACCATTGCATTAGACATGAATTAAATATTCCCTATTTACAGGGCAACAAACTCTATACGTTGTTGAGTGAGGGTGACGAGAGAGCAGTGCGACTGTCAGTTATTTTGTTTTTGCCCCTTTTCGTATCATCTCAGTGTAGCGTACAGACTAGAAGGAGCAGCCAGCCGACTCGCAGGCTCCTGTCATTGCTCTTCTGTGAAATGGCCACTAGAGAGTGCACAAGAGCAAGCCGGCAGGGCAATCACAAGCACAAACCTGCAAAGTACATGCTCCTTAGCAACACTGATGATAATGGGTAGCTATTAACTTTGCAGGTGGGAAAGAGATATTACATATTTGTAGTTTAGAGGGTTTATTTATTTTTTAAAGTTTGTTATTGTACCTTTTTTTCCCCAAAACAATCTACACACCGTTGTAAGTTTGCCATTAACCACGCACTTACAACGCTCGGAGTTTGCAAAAATTAGATTTGCAAAGCGTAAGTGAAAAATCTTAAAACGCCAACTGACTATAAGCTTTGATTGCGACTCTATCTTCCAGCGTTGCATGCAAACCTGCTCTCAGGGTGGAGCGCCACATCACTGGATATCACACAACACACTGGGGGGTAGCAAACCAGGGGAGGGGGGGATTGCTGCTGACTTACGGAGTGTCACCTCAGGGGGATGGTCAGTGTGAAGTGACTCAGCTGATTGCAAGGCAGTTGGCTGAGTCTTCGTAGCGCCGTTACCGCCAACGTCGGGCGCCAGTGCTGGCATTCAGTGACAGCGTTCATCGAGAAGAATAAACGGCCATTACAAAATAAAACAGGAGACACAAAACATGCGAATAAAAACGGCACAAAATACAAACACATTTCTTTCCACGAACATGTAAAAAAAGGGGAGAAAAAAATCAACGGATGGCTTCACGTTAGATCTATTTGAACCCATCACTCGAAGCAGTTGTTTTATTATCGTTATCCAATAAATCAGATCAATAACATACACAAAACAGCTAAAAAATGGCTAATTCATAAATTGATTGTGAACTACACATATTTTGAGGGGCATGATGTTAGTACGTGAGAATTATTACTCAGCTGTACAAATACGTTGATGGGTAACAGCACATAAGAACACACAAATTAGGAGCAGGAGGAGGCCATTCAGCCCCTCGAGCCTGCTCCGCCATTTAATAAGATGATGGCTGATCTTCTACCTCAACGCCACTTTCCTGCACTATCCTCATATCCCTTGATTCTCTTAATATCCAAAAATCTATCGATCTCAGCCTTGAATATACTCAACGACTGAGCCTCCACAGCCCTCTGGGGTACAGAATTCCCAAGATTCACCACCCTCTGAGTGAAGACATTTCTCCTCAACTCAGTCCTAAATGGCCGACCCCTTATTCTGAGACTGTGACCCCTGGTTCTAGATTCCCCAGCCAGGGGAAACATCCTCCCTGCATCTACCCTGACAAGCCCTGTAAGATTTTTATAAGTTTCAATGAGATCACCTCTCATTCTTCTAAACTCTAGGGAATACAGGCCCATTCTACTCAATCTCTCCTCATAGGACAATCCCCCCCCATCGCAGGGATCAGTCTGGTGAACCTTCGTTGCAGTCCCTCGAAGGCAAGTATTTCTTTCTAGAACTGTGCCAGCAATAACTAGCCCTTGATGTAAAAAGACTGAGTGCTTGATTTGAGTATAAAACAAGGCTTTAATCAACTGTTTCAAAACCATGAGATTTCTAGTTACATCACTAGTTCCTGGTTAGAGAAACATCCTGAGCAAACTGGGCCCACGCCCGAGCATTTATACTCCTTGGACGGCGCCACCAGCTGGCTGCCCAGTGTTATTTCATGAGTCATGATAAGATTCATGACAGTCCTAATTCTAGATGAGATGGAGCCCAGGCCCTTGTCAGTCAGTCTCAGCAATGGCAACAGGTGATATCTATGCTACTCGCCTCAACTACTCTCTGACACCTGGTTTATCCACAGGTTTAACTTTTAAGCTTTGAATGTATGGAACTGCTCAGGAACAAGAAAGTGACAACATTCAAAGGATTTTTAAATATGTGGTTTTTGATCGGCTGGTCCTGCTCCAGTCTATGCCTTGTCGTCAGTAACTAAGGTTCACCCAACTGAACTGCCCCCCCGTTCTAAAGAGGACATCCTCCGATTTCTGACTGCCTTAGTGCCAAGGTTGGTACGACAGGGTATTCATGTGTTAATGGTCACTGGATGGTTTCTAGAGGGACAGAGTTCCAGCCATCTGGAGCCTGCTGAATTGCAATAAAACTGCTTGCTCACCGATGCTAAACCTTTTGGCTGCCGTTACCTAACGCACCACAGAGTTTAAAAAAAGCAATTTAACGCCACCTGCTGATTAATCCTATCTTCAGGCAAATAACCAAGAACCCTGTACGATGCAACTGCGAGCTCAGTTAGTTCCCTGTACCCCAGACAAGGAACAAACTATTGAAATCCCGTTAAAAAGACAACATAGCTGAATATTCCTTTGCGGTGTGTCATGCAGAGAGAGAATATGAGGCAGCTCCTGGTGTCTCAGATGGTCGATATCCAATTGCAAGGTTCGTATGATGACACAGACGGCAAGAATGAAACTTGAGCTGCCTGTTGATCAGGTGAAGCCCAAGATTGGATCATCATTTGTAATTACTGGCAGAGAGTTTGTATTATTTCTTTCAGATAGAGTTTAGTGGATCATACAGCATGGAAGGTGGAGATTCGGCCCATCGTGCCTGCTCTTTGGAAGCGCTCTCCAACTAGTCCCACTCCCTATCTCTTTCCCTGTAGCTCTAGTTTTCAACAGCAATAGCTATGATTAGTTGGCTTATTCAATGCGCTGTGTTATAGGACAAATGGGACGTCAAAGACCTCATATGTGAATGTGAGCATCGCACAGGGTATATGCAATGTGATACTAAGGGCTGGATTTTGATTCTGGAGGCGTGGCTACAACTTTCGGGGTTGTAGTCCCGCCTCCATAGAGTTGTGGCCAACCCACGTGATTTTCACTGGATTGACCTTGTTGAGCCCGCCCAGCGGGCTCAGCAAGCCAATTAAGGGCCACCCGGCAACAGGTGACGTCACAGATTGACATTTCATCTGTCAAGAGCTTTTGACAGATGAAATATCAGCGTTTGATCAAACACTGACAATCTGTACTCCAAGTTAATTCCTTCCTCTCGGGCTGATTTTAAATATCTCTCCAGAACAGAAAGCTGAATGCTGCAACTTTTGACAGCTCACGGCCATTCTGCTTTCTGTGCCGGTGAGATGAAAGAAGGCTGTAAAGGTAAGTAAAACTTCTTTAAACACTTTACACACACCAAACACACTTACCTCTTCACTCATGCACCCATCACTCACCTGAACACCGGACATTTCGAACCCTCCAAGTCCTTCAGCCCGACGGCCCGCCTCGCTAACTTGGCGTGGTTTGGAGCCGTCGGGAATCCCACACTTCAGGAATAAAAATAGGGATTAGGCTAAAAACTGCCCGTTAACTACCTGTTAACAGGCAGTTAATTGGCACTAATCCCCTTCCCGCCTCGGGGAGGTGGGTCCCTGCACAGGTCGGGTATCTGCCTCCTGGGAAATGGGCATGGAGGCGGGTGGGTTCGTGCCCCCCGATTTCGGGATTTTAACCCCCCACACGCCTCCAATCCCGCCTCCACGGCCCAATGAAAATCCTGCCCATAATCTCACGAGCGGTATTGGTAACGCAAGCCCTCAAGGTTAATAGGAAGTAGTGGAAAATCTCACAGGACATAAGGGGTGTGATAAGAAGTCTCAAATGTCCTATGGAATCCAGTACAAAACCTCGTAGGAAAAATGTAATGTAATGTTACATCTCACAGGACATAAAGGCTATGCTGTCGGACCTCACAGGACCTGGCTGGATGCTGGTTCAGTCTTGCTAACTCATTCACTCTCCTCCATTTCCCTTGTACCGAGCTCGACTTGCCTTTACCATTAGCATTCAATGCAAAAACCCTTACCGACAATTTAATTTACACATGTGGGGTGTAGATTAATAACTTGGTCTAATATTTTTCTTTACACCATTTTTCATCGTGCTAATTTTTTGTCATATTCAGCATAAATTATTTCTAAATTGCCCCAAGGCTAGTGCCTAGCACACTCATCATGTTTTATTACCCACTCCATTCACAATAGTCACTGACTGGGTCTTTTGTGACAAATAGCAGTTGTCACAGTTGGAGACTGCAGCAACGCGACAAGAGCAGGCTAATTATGAAAAATTTAGTTTCTTTCAGCCGCTTCCTCTTGGATTTATTTCGCTAAATCTCCCAGCTCTTACTCAAGGAGATAGATTACCTAGCCAAGGATGCAGCCATACTTGCTCTGTGTCAAAGACGTCTCACCCTGAGACTACGGGTTAGGGTCCTGCTATTGATGGATCCACAGAGGAAAGCTCGTGCCTGTCCTTTTCAATGTTGCCTCGCCGAATCAGAGAGCCCACTCGAGATACAAGAGACTCTCCTCTCTCACGCGTCATCCAACCTACTCTCAATTCTACCTGAAGTCCACCTACACCTCCTGCTTATTGCAAGATTTAAAAAAAAAAATTGTTTATGGGATGTGGGCATCGCTGGCAAGACCAGTGTAAGAGTCATGAAAGTTTAAGAAAGAAAATACTTTAAAATATTGGTTAAATAGTATAATAGTTAATTTACCTGACTGACTTATTGTATTGAGAAACACCCTCTTTTCTTGTTATAATAGTATAGGCTGAGTGACCCCCTTTATTCTTGCTACGATGGTACAGTCCTTAAGCTTGTCACATGGTATCCAGCCATTTCACAGCTCAAGCACCACAAGGCTGGAGGAGGCAGAAGCTTTGAGGGCTGGAGCAATACAGTTTTTGACCGTGTTTGTTTAAACGTGTTTTGCTTTGTAATTCTGTTTGTAAGGTGTTACAGTAAACAGTTTAAAGACAAAGTTATGGTTTGGAACGTTTTATTTCGACACGCGTCTACTCGTTGCTAAAGCCTCAAAGCTCAGTGGCTGCATGTTTGGAAATTACGAAGCGCCACTACAACCAGCATTTACTGCCCATCCCTAGTTGCCCTCGAGAAGGTGGTGGTGAACAGCCTTCTTGAACCGCTGCAGTCCGTGTGGTGAAGGTACTCCCACAGTGCTGTTAGGGAGGGAGTTCCAGGATTTTGACACAGTGACGATGAAGGATCGGCCGATATATTTCCAAGTCAGGATGGTGTGTGACTTGGAGGGGAACTTGGAGATGGTGGTGTTCTCATGCGCCTGTTGCCCTTGTCCTTCTAGGTGGAAGAGGTCGTGGGTTTGGGAGGTGCTACTGAAGAAGCCTTGGCGAATTGCTGCAGTGCATCTTGTAGATGGTACACACTGCAGCCACGGTGCGCCGGTGGTGGAGGGAGTGAATGTTTAAGGTGGTGGATGGGGTGCCAATCAAGCGGGCTGCTTTGTCCTGGATGGTGTCGAGCTTCTCGAGTGTTGTTGGAGCTGCACTCATGCAGGCGAGTGGAGAGTATTCCATCACACTCCTGACTTGTGCCTTGTAGATGGTGGAAAGGCTTTGGGGAGTCAGGAGGTGAGACACTCGCTGCAGAATACCCAGCCTCTGACCTGCTCTTGTTGCCACAGTATTGGTGTGGCTGGTCCAGTTAAGTTTCTGGTCAATTCTACAGCTAACCACATACGATGGGGACTAAATATATCGTGAGATAGTCCTTTTGCATATGGTGCCGTTACATTACTATCTTCACGTGTGTCTGACACTGGGAGGATGCTGAGCATTAGTGGTGTATGGTGGATTTTCAGTCCACTATGTTGTTCGTCACTGTGGCAAAGTTTGAAAGACGAGATTGTTCCTTTCATCAAAAGATTAATTTGGCTCATTTCCTTTATTTAATTAGCAGCATTGTTCTTTTGAAGAGAAAAAGAATTGGCGGCGTTCATTCTGAAGACTTCTAAGGTTTGACGCAAGCGATCAAAGTGTCCGTGCCTTCCTTGATATTCAGCATTGTTTCTGTGACATATATTGTCAATCGTACATATGTAGGAGCACTGTTGAGGTTGTCTGGTTACCTCAACATCAAGGACTGAAAATGGGTTTCGAACGTGACTGTTGTTTTGCAAACACACTCAGAATGCGGCTCGTCAGAAATAGAAACCTGTTGCACAGCCAGAACCTCAGGGACACAGGAGCAGGAGGAGGCCATTCAGCCCCTCGAGCCTGGTCCGCCATGATTGAGATCATGGCTGATCTGTGACCTAACTCCATAAGGAAACTCTCTGGTGTCCGGCACCGACAGGACCAGGATGGTGCCGGTTGATTAAAAATTCCGGATGACGGAGAGGGTTATCTACCGAGGCTATTTTTAAACAAACAAAGAGTCAGACTCCTGTTATTGAGGTGTTCGGACTTCTGACAGCGTCAAGAAGCCGAGTAGTGGCAGTTTGGAGAACTACCCCCACTGACTAACTCGGCCACCGCGGGAGACTCGGACTCGGCAACGTTTCCGGTTATTGAGGTGTTGTTTTCGGAGTGAGAATTTTGCCGGTTAATAGAGAATTCCGGATAAGGTGCCGTTTAAACGAGAGGTTTCCTCTTTCTTATCCGGCACCTATGGGCCCAAGATGGTGCCGGTTGATGAAAAATTCTGGATAACAGGCAATTTTTAACACACACAAAAATAAAAACCACTGACTAACTCGGCCACTGCGGGAGACTCGGACTCGGCAAACCGAGTGCTGGATGGATTTGGCAAGATTACCGGTTATCTATTTTGCCGGTTATTAAAGTATTCCGGATGATTAAGTGCCGTTTAAACAAGAGTTTACTGTACCCGCCTTTGGCCCCGTATCCCTTTGTTGAACAACAACAACAAAAAAATCGAACCTCCCATCTGCTCCAGCTCTAATTAAAGTGCAGAAATAAGTGAATTTTCTTATGCCTGTTCAGAGGCCGAGCTCCGCTTTTTGGGATGAAAGTTTTTTTCTCTCAGCTGAACTCCTTGGATGTTATAAAACATCTCCATGACCTAAGTCATAAATCTCATCATCGAGAAACTACCTATGAAATAACACTAGACGGCCAGCTGGTGGCGTCGTCCAAGGAGTATAAATACTCGGGCGTTGGCCCCAGCTTGCCAGGGACATTTTGTAAAGACAAGGAGCTAGTGAAATACAACTAGACTTCCATGTTCAGAAATAAGTTGATTAAAGCCTTGCTTTATGCTCAAACCAAAGTGCGTCAAAGTGAGTTTTATTACGTCAACCTATATCATTCTCTGACTATCCCGGAGAAAGACATGCTCTGTGAATCCTGAGGATGGCGTGTACTTCTCTCAGTAATACCATATTCCTGCAGTGCACAATCGGGTTGCCAACTCTGGGTGGACGTATTCCTGGAGGTGTCATCACATGACCTCCCACCTCCAACAACCCCACCCAGTCAAACAGCCTTTTCCCCCCATTTTCAGTATTTTTTATAACTAATAAAAGTGTTCAAAGAAAGTGAAAAATAAAATACACTATTCTTTTTAATGATTTTTCTCCCAGGTTGCTCACAGCAGTGTCCAGGAGATTGGTCTTTCATTCCTGGAGACTCCAGGGCAATCCTGAAGGGTTGGCAACCCTAGTGTTCAATTACCAATTACGTTGCTTATTAAGCTGATGAACTGTGGAGGTGACCACAAAGAAATGAAGGCCGCCTATCTTCTTTACAGCCTCCAACGCTTAAGCAATGAAGGGAAGCTTGCTGCACTGTGCCTGGAAACTGAAGACTCAAACACCAGAGAGAAGTGCACAAGCAGGAGACAATGGCAAGAGATAAGTCCGACTGTGGCAATGTATCTGCTACCTTGAAATGCAGGTGTTGTAGGTTCTGGGAAGACAGAAATATCCCGTGGAGCAGGGAAGGCAAAAGCTCAATCGTTATTGAATCTCACAGAAGAACAAAAGAATTGGGAGCAGGAGTCGGCCATTCGGCCCCTCGAGCCTGCTCTGCTATTCAATAAGATCCTGGCTGATCTTCGACCTCAACTCCACTTTCCCGCCCAATCCCCATATCCCTTGATTCCCCTAGAGTCCAAAAATCGATCAATCCTAAAAGTCTATCGATCTCCGCCTTAAATGTACTCAACAACTGAGAATCCACAGCCCTTTGGGGTAGAGAATTCCAAAGACTCACCACCCTCCGAGTGAAGAAATTCCTCATCATCTCAGTCCTAAATGCCCGACCCCTTATCCTGAGACTGTGACCCCCCTAGTTCTAGACTCTCCAACCAGGGGAAACAACCTCTCAGCATCCACCCTGTCACCATGAATATAGGTTGTGAAAACAGGGTCTTGAGACTTTTTGACTTTTGAGGTTTGAAGGAGGTCTGGAGATCTTGGTGACTTGCTGTCATTAGGATACCGGCTGGGATCAGTAATCAACTTTCAACGATCACTGGAGAGCACATTAGGCTATGGGAAACCGGCGACGAGCCTGTTGCCATTCCAATACTACTTCTTCACATCTTTATCCTTTTAGCAATCACAAAGATAAATTCTGCAAGATCTCGGTTTCCAGAACACAAAGGGAGTTTGGTGGAGGGGAAGAGGAGCTTCGCCTGGCAACATTCCCTGAGGTATCCTGGTATCCAAAGTATGATAGATGGTTCCCCAAGGAACCGGAATAACTTTGGGGAGCGTACATGAGCTGCTGGGTTTCTATGGATTACGGCAACGTTTCTTTAACAGTTGATCAGAATGGTTGACCTTCACAATGGCCGATCCATTTGTCCGGACATTGTGTTGTTTGGGACATCTTGAACTTGCAAGAACCACCAAGCTTGACCAGCTCTGCACACAATGGACTTACATAGATACACAGAAGATAGGAGCAGGAGTAGACTATTCGGCCCCTCGAGCCTGTTCCGCCGTTCAGTGAGATCATGGCTGATCATCCAAATTCAGTACCCTGTCCCTGCTTTCTCCCCATATCCCCTGATCCCTTTAGCCTTAAGAAATATATCTAACTCCTTAATTCACCAACAATTAGAGACTTGCTATAACGTGCTTGCAAACACAGTCCATGTTGGGGAAAACTTGAACTGCCGTTAAGATACTATTCATGGACGTTTCATTAAGAAAATCTAGCCGTTTGCAAGAAGGTGATCAGAAAATATACAAATTACTAGACTGGGAAGTTCAAGTACAGATTGTACATGCTTCACTGAACTTTGCAGGGGGCTGTTTGCTTCAGTAAAGAGAACGTCAACATTTTTAAAAACGTGTATGCTATCTTTCCTTAAAAATAAATATTTTGCAAGCGATGGTCTAATTTAGCTCCGAAGGGCTGTTAAATAACCGGGGACAGCTGGCATGTTACAAACCAAATACCATCACTGTTACTCTAAAGAGTCACAATCAGCCATTTGACAAAAGAATGTATTTATAAGATAAATTACCAGTGTAAATGCTTCAGCATTCATCTCAGGAAAATTGCAGGAAGTTGCCTAAAAATTTGGCAGTAACACGGACACCCAGAGCAAAGAGGTCCTACCATAAACAACAAAAGGTGGGCAACCTGGAACAGGAAGTGAAGAAAAGGTGGCACATCTTGCTAGATCAGTTTGGCACACTCGTTGAGAGCGGACTATCGCGAGGGAATGGGCAGAGTACAGCAAGTGCTGACAATTGCGGCTCCTAGATCTTTCCTTCAAGCTATCGGTGCGCACTTAATAAATCGGCAGTTTCCGATGACTTGGGAAATCTTCTGATCTTGGCAAGGAGAGAGGGAGTTGACCTGCCTTCTGTCTTGTAGTCATGTGTGTATTAAGGACTGACAGAGATGTTGGAAGAAGTGTGAGCAGTGACAGTTTGGTACTTAGACCATTTATAAGTAGGTTAACAAGTTAGACCTCCTGCAGTTTAATTTTGCTTGAGGTGTTATCTTCAACATCACCAAGTGCATATCAATGAATAGCTCCTTTACAGGTCCACATTTCTGTCCGACTGTTAATGCCTCAGCAAACTTCCAGCAACAGGGTACAATTGACCCAATACAATGAACGATCTACAGATACAACCGTGCGGCAAAGCAGTTTTGGAGGCACTTCGCAGGGTTGGGAAACTTTCAGCAAAACCTTGGTGAATGAAGACCTTGGTTCATGACTTCAAAAGAAAGAAAGACTTGCATTTCTATAGCGCCTTTCACGGCCACCGGACGTCTCAATGCGCTTTACAGCCAATTAAGTACTTTTGGAGTGTAGTCACTGTTGTAATGTGGGAAACACGGCAGCCAATTTGCGCACAGCAAGCTCCCACAAACAGCAATGTGATAATGACCAGATAATCTGTTTTTGTTATGTTGATTGAGGGATAAATATTGGCCCAGGACACCAGGGATAACTCCCCTGCTCTTCTTCGAAATAGTGCCATGGTATCTTTTACATCCACCTGAGAGAGCAGACGGGGCCTCGGTTTAACGTCTCATCCGAAAGATGGCACCTCTGACCGTGCAGCAAAGGGCAGGGAGCAGGTGTCTTTATTCTTTTAGGAACTGTATTATGGAGTTGCTGATGATTGAATTTGCTTTGCCATATCTTGCATTCTGAAAATCAGATGCTGGTAGCTGGCTGGGCTGCAGTAAGTCGCATTCTTAACCGGGAACGTGTTTACCAATTGTATTTTGCGCCCAAAGTCATGGAGCTTCTTTGATACCCAATCCAGCCGAGGAGGACTGGAGGATCTTGGTCGTAGCGGGGCTACTTTACCTGCACATACAACGCTTATCAGAAGATCTAACTCACCAAATGCAAACACAACTGGGTGCTACCTGTCCTCACAGAGCCTCACACAGCTAATTTAGTCTGCCGTAGGAGAAAGGGCTGCTGTAATCAATCTTTCAACAGTTGTTCCAAAGTACCTCAATTCTGCTTTGCCCTGCTCCCCCAGTGCACACGCTCCCTTGTTGCCGTCTGAGACGCCAGCCGTTGCTTTTGGAACGACATAGCTACAGCTTACACGCCGCACGAAGCCTAAACGTTGTTTTGTGCTGAAGCTCGCTCCCAAAACTGCAAGCAGTGTTAGACTAAGCGCGTAACAATTAGAAGCAAAATGAAGGGGGAAGACAGCAAGCAAGATAGGGATGATGAACGTCTACAGAGAGCGCGGGTGCAGAGGATCACACTCGTGTGCGCGCGTGTATGTCATAAAAGAATTTTTCAATGCTTGGATATTTAACTAAAAGCCAGGGAGCCTGTTTAGCTGTGGGACCTGATCCTCAGTGCACGAGATAGACTGGATTGGATGATGAGTCCACCCTCACACCTAGCCCAGAACAAGCACCAAAAATTTAAAAACTGTCACCCATCTTCATACTTCCGGCTGATGCAAGCTAAAAGCATAATGTTTTAATTTTTATTAAAAAAACTGCAGAAATATTCAGATTTTAAAAAAGAATCACAAATCACAACTTCATTAAACAATAGCAAAAAAAAATGACTGGCTCCAGTCTGTCTACAAGTCTGGTTTATTACAGAGATCCATCCCTCAGGCTAATGTTAAAGTACTGGGTCAGCATAAATAAACACCAACCTTTCCCCTCCTCGTCTTCAGTGGTGGTATTGCAGCTCTCAGTTGATCCCTATGAAACAGAAACAATGTTGTTAAAAACCGGAGCAAACCTCAACATTGCTCAGTCAGTTGAAGACTGAAGTATATAGGAGAGGGTACAGATGGTGGGTCACAAAATGAGAAAATATCAGATCTGTGTTTCCCCTAAAAACTAATCTCACACGCACACACACACACAAGATTCTTATTTCCACGTTAGGAATTTCCACGTTAGGAATTAGGAGAGTAACAGTACATTATGTTTCTGTCCTTATTATGTTAATTGGTTAAATCACCCACGGTTGTAAGAACAGATGATCATCTTCAACTGGATCCGTATAGAGAACCCATGGGCTTTCACAATCTGTTAAGATGGATTTGGTGAGGTGTTGCTCACAGAAGTGCGGCACAAAGTGAATTTCCCTCAGAGTGTATTACTCATTGGAGTGCCGAGTGACACCACTGCGTCAGCCAATGAGTTGGAGGTGGGGCGGGACTTACGCCAGAACTCTCAGCAGTCTATTTTACAGCAAACCGCAAAGCAAACAAAGTCTATTTACTCAACAGAGTCTAGTAAACAATGCACGACAGCAGTCTACAGAATCTATTTAAGAGTCGCTACGAACTACAGCAAACAGAACTAGTGACCGAAACTGCAGCAAAGCCTCCCGACAAAAGCAGGATTATTTCTCCAGCAAAATGCAGTGAGTGGAGGATAGTTACATAATACAAATTATGTGCGTAAAATCAATCCCAGTCACTTACAGCAGTGTGCGGTTTCCAGGCGTGATTGACAGGGGAATTACCCAATCATCTCCATTCTGGCCGGAAATGGGGGCATCACAAGAGGCAGCCGTTACTGAGGCTGCGGGTACAGCTATGGGGATCCGCGGCTTCTGAAACTCCATCCAGTAGTGGAAGTGCGCAGTAGCAGGCGCAACTGCGCATCGCAGGCTGGTGACAAGCAAATAAGGAGCGCGTGACATACTTAGCAAATTTAATATGATGGGTAAGTTTTGGGTGTCTTTGCGCCCCAATTTCTTCCTTCTTAAACCTGTACTTCAGTTGGCTTCTTGCTGCTCTCGGCAACTTGGGAGACTTTTTGACATGGTCAAAGCAGCCAACCCAAGACGTTCTGCAGTTCAGCCGCAACCGTAACTCCACTTTGAGTCACAAGCCAGCTTATTACTCAGCATGCTAGCATTCCTAAGATAATTCATTGGCCCAGAAATTCGGGTCTCCATGGGTGAGTATGCACGGGGTATTCACCCGTAAACCCAAGGGAAGTGCCGGTTTTGTGCCTGCACTGCGCATGCGCGGGAAACCAGCACTTCCGTTCCCCTGAAAGAAGGGGTTCAGAGGTGGAACGCGTGTGCAGGAGAGGCAGTGCGTGCGCATCGAACTTATGTTTTTTTTTTCCAGTGTTCTCCGGGAGGGTAAGTCTCCAGGAGTTGCACTTTTAAAAAGCAATCACAAGGCCTGCTTTTAACAAGGTAAGTGGTGAATTAATTAAAATTAAAACATTTTTTCTACAGGTTTATTATTTTTAAATACTTTAAAGAAAGGTAAGTTTATTTTTAGCCCTGTTAGAAAATGTAATTAATTTTTTCAAAAATTTTAATTATTGTTTAAAATAGTTATTTCATGTAATTAATAGTTTATTTTAAAAATGTGATTTAAAAAAAATTTATTTGAAGATTTAGTGATGTTTTGGGGCTTATAGTATTTATAGGTTTGACATCCTGTCAAACTAATGAATGAAGCATTCCCTGCTACCATTGGCTCTCCATGGCCCACGTGATCCCAGGGGACGCATCGAACTAACTGCGCCCCTGGGACACGCAAGCACTGGGCGCCGGCAGTTGGAGGAGGCCCAGGATCGCAATCCCACGCGGGCCCACAGCTCAACGGCTGGCGCGCTAGGTAAGTGCAGGTTGGGGCTTGCACCCGCAGGAGGCCCCCGACCCGAATAATGTAAGAGGATTATGTCACAATAAACAAGATTTTTTTCTTTTTATAAACTGGATGCACAATTTGGACCGAAAAGTTTTGGGGATCACGTTAGGTAGACTTATGTTATGGGCGCTAGGATTGGAGTGGCCAAGGGAAAGAACAATCTATGGCAAAGTACCCATATACGTCAGCAACTCTGCACGGATTACAGAGAGCTACTTTGTTGTAACAGGCTCGTTTGCAATGATCATAGAATCTTACAGCACAGAAGGGGGCCATTCGGCCCATTGAGTCTGCGCCAGCTCTTTCGAAGAGCAATCCAGTGAGTCCCACTCCCGCTCTTTCCCCAAATCCCTGCAATTTTTTCTCCTTCAAGTATTTATCCAATTCTCTTTCGGAGGCTACTATTGAATCTGTTTCCATCACCCTATCCAGGTAGGGCATTTCAAATCCTAACCCCATGTTGTGTACTATCGAATCAACGGTGTTATTTTCATTGCGTTTTCCTGCAATTTGAATGAGCCCAGATATGTCCAAGAGGAGGGCAAGGTTGAGCATAGGACCGAGATTCCCCTGCCTCCTGTTTGTGTCTCACTGCCCATTACTCTGGGATCGAAGGAAACCGTTCCCCTCAGCAGCCACACTCCACAAGAGTCCCCTTTGCTGGTTGTCATGCCTGAACCAAGGACCACTCTGTGATCACTTAAGATACAGAAGGCGTCGAGATCACTGAAGGGGATCAGCATTTCAGCAATGATTGCGTTCCCACACACTGTCCTCCAGATCGAGCGAGAGCTATGAGCAACTGCAACAAATGATATCGTCCAGAGAGAAAAAATAATTTTCCTCTAAGTTGTTCAGCTGTGAGTTATGAATCCAATGTGCGGACAATTCAGCTGTCTGCTGGAGAGAAACATTCGCCTGTCACGTAGCCAATATCCCCGTCGTTCTGCTCCTGATGATGTTTGTGACATCAACTACACATGAATTATGTAAGAAAGGCCCAAGCCATGGCCACAAAATGTCAAAACTGTCATTTGCAATCAAGCGGCGTTAGGTTCGCGGTCGGGAGTTTTGTTTCAGCAGAGGATCGTTGTCGCCCAGGGTCACAACACGCAGCAAGGCTTTGGAAGGCAAGCGCATCCCGAGATCAGACACAATGCAATTCACAAAGCTTACATTAAAAAGATTTCTGCAAAGGCATCCAGATGGCTGCAGCTTAGGGCGGGTTTTGAACTTTTCAAATTAGGATACGGTCTGAGACCATCCAGTTTTAATGGAGTTTTTGCAAAAGATGCAAATACAATAGTTAGGTGATTTTTTTCCCTCCCCTTAAGGCTTTGACTCCTCGGTTCCCTGGGCACCCAAGTGGCTGTTATTCATATCTCCGCTCTATATGAAACTTGGCTCTTCAACCACGGGGGCCCAAACCCATTCGGGGTATGGCAGCACAGTGGTGATGTTACTGGACTAGTGATCCAGAGGCTTGGACTGATGATCCAGAGACATGAGTTCAAATCCCACCACGGCAGCTGGGGAATTTAAATCCAATTAAATAAATCTGGAATAAAAAGCCAGTGGTGACCATGATTGTTGTAAAAATGCATTTTGGTTCACTAATGTCCGTGAGGGAGGGAAATCTGCCGTCCTTACCCGGTCTGGCCGATATGTGGCTCCAGACCACCAGCAATGTGGTTGACTTTTACCTGACCTCTGAAATGGCCGAGCAAGCCAAGCAGGTGGACTCACCACCACCTTCTCAATTAGGCCCTGCCAGCAACCCCCCACATCCCAGGAATGAATAAAAAAACAATTCACACCATTGCCCAGGAGGTGGGGTCACTGGCCAGAAAGAGCGAGAACGCTGGCTGACATTTTGGTTTTGAGGTAATTCATGCAGAGATTGAGTTAATTGGCCCCCTCCCAGGATGTGAATAGTTTAATTGGAGCTGCTATGGGTGGAAATAAAGCTGTTGCCTCGCAGTGATGGTGCTTTGGCACCAGAGCAGCCTTGGTAACACAAGTCACAGTCTGTGGAAGGGCTGCACTCTATCCAATACACTGTGTCACTGTGCTTCAGATAAGCAGCTCTTATCCAATAAATACTCCTGGCGAAGAATAGAGAGATTTGTTTATTGTTTTTTTTTAAACTGAGATTTGACAAAGGATGTTGTGTTTTCTTCATTGTTTGATTTGTAAGCAGTAAACACTCCTAACTCATCTGTACCTCATCATTTGCAAAATGGACTATTAGTTAAAGGTTTAGAGCAAATTGCCGCTGGTTGGAGGAATATTACCCAGGGAAAGTGGCAGCCATTAACCTTTACAGAAATCCTGCGACTCTCTTTGCAACGCTAAAAGTGTCATTCCCTAAAGTAATTGGCACTACTTAAAGCAAAACCAGGTCTCAGTTTCTCGGGCTATTTTCAAAGGTTGATGTGAAATATTGTTGTAATAATGCCTCGCTCCCCAGTGCGTGCAACACTGTTTCACCTCCGTAAATGTCCCTTATCGGAGAACGAAACCGTTTAGAGGCTGTGCAGTAAAGGCATTTGTTAGAATGAATTCCTTGCCACTACAGGTGGAAGGAAACCTTTGGCCGATTTTGCCAAGTCCACGGGGGGCGGGAATGGACTGCTAGAGAACAGCCCGAGAAACCTTTAGACATGTTCACACACTCATCAACTTCAGGAAGACGGGCTACCAGTGTCTTACGGTCCTTCGCTAGCCATGCTTTTAGATTATGATACTTTCTGCCCAACTTAGACACCAGGCTGCTGCCGTTTGCCAGCGTGGTTGGTCCAACCGTGACCAGCTTTTTCCCACTGAGAGAGAAGGCAAACTGAAAGGAACAGTCAAATCAAACGTACAGGCAACAGGCATAGGCGTGCACATGCTGACGGCAATCATTTTGCATCAATTTCTGGTCACATTTCAAACGGATGCACCAAACACAAAGCTACTGTTTGACGTCACAGTGTTTTAGGTTTCCCGGCCCTTGTGGTCAACAAGTCTAGGGAGGCACTAACTTTTAATGAAAGAGACTGCCATTTCTATAGCGCCATTCACAACCTCAGGATGTCCCAAAGCGCTTTACAGCCAATGAAGTACTTTTTGGCGTGTAGTCACTGTTGTAATGTAGGAAATGTGACAGTCAATTTGCGCACAGCAAGCTCCAACAGCAATGTGATAATGACCAGATAATCTGTTTTTAGTGATGTTGGGTGAGGGGTAAATATTGGCCCCAGGACACCGGGGAGAACTCCCCTGCTCTTCTTTGAAATAGAGCCATGGAATCTTTTATGTTCTCCTGAGAGGGCCTTGGTTTAACGTCTCATCCGACAGTGCAGCCTACCATTAGTACTGCCCCTCCGACAGTGCAGCGCTCCCTCAGTACTTCCCCTCCAACAGTGCTGTGCTCCTTCAGTACTACCCCTCTGACAGTGCAGCGCTCCCTCAGTACTGCCTGTCCGACAGTGCAGCGCTCCCTCAGTACTGCCTGTCCGACAGTGCAGCGCTCCCTCAGTACTGCCTGTCCGACAGTGCAGCACTCCCTCAGCACTGCCCCGACATTGCGGCGCTCCCTCAGTACTGCCCCTCCGACAGTGCAGCGCTCCCTCAGTACTGCCCCTCCGACAGTGCAGCGCTCCCTCAGTACTTCCCCTCCAACAGTGCTGTGCTCCTTCAGTACTACCCCTCCGACAGTGCAGCGCTCCCTCAGTACTACCTGTCCGACACTACAGCGCTCCCTCAGTACTGCCTGTCCGACAGTGCGGCGCTCCCTCAGTACTGCCCTTCCGACAGTGCAGCGCTCCCTCAGTACTGCCTGTCCGACAGTGCAGCACTCCCTCAGCACTGCCTGTCCGACAGTGCGGCGCTCCCTCAGTACTGCCCCTCCGACAGTGCAGCGCTCCCTCAGTACTGCCCCTCCGACGGTGCAGCACTTCCTTAGTACTGCCCCTCCGACAGTGCAGCCTACTCTCAGTACTGCCCCTCCGACAGCGCAGTCTACCCTCAGTACTGCCCCACCGACAGTGCAGCACTCCCTCAATACTGCCCATCCGACAGTGCAGCCTACCCTCAGTACTGTTCCTCCGACAGTGCAGCACTCCCTCAGTACTACCCCTCCGACAGTGCAGCACTCCCTCAGTACTGCCCCTCCGACAGTGCGGCACTCCCTCAGTACCGCCCCTCCGACAGTGCGGCGCTCCCTCAGTACTGTACTGCAGTGTCAGCCTAGATTTTTGAGCACTTTGGAATTCTCTACCACAAAGGGCTGTGGATGCTCAGTCATTGAGAATAATCAAGACTGAGATCGACAGATTTTTGGACTCTAGGGGAATCAAGGGATATGGGGATAGGGCGGGAAGGTGGAGTTGAGGTCGAAGATCAGCCATGATCTTATTGAATGGCAGAGCAGGCTCGAGGGGCCGTATGGCCTACTCCTGCTCCTAATTCTTATGTTCTTCTGTTTCCCCCCCAACTCCCACTTCCATAGTTGGCGATACCAAATCCATCTTTACAGCCAATTGTTTCCTGGTTGGAATCAGCTGACACAGCACAAACCAGGGATAGACCACAGACTGTCTTGGACTGGACGGATCAGTTTTAAACTGGGCACTGAACCAACAGACCACGCCATCGAGGCTGCAGTTAAAGGACCCTAATAGCCCCTTAACAGATGGTAAATCTTACTTGCTACAGTTAGACTTTCAGGAGTGAAAGACGTTAAGATTCAGGAGAAATATATTACAATATAAAACAGATCTATAGAGATCGGCCAAAAAAAACTGTGCAAGGAACAGGTCGCTATATTAATGCAAATGTATTCAGTACAATGCGCATTATATTAAATTCAGAAAATGTACCAACTGAGATCTCCAGAGTAGGTTGTAAAAGTGACTCAAGGCACACAAAAACACAGAATTCTATAATATCGATGTTTGCTGAATTTCGAAACACATTATCTCTAGGTGCTAATTCAATTCAAAGGCTTTTTATTTGGCAAATTAGCACTTTCACATAAGAAAACATCCAAAACAGCAGCGTGCTCGAGTCCCTATGACTAATGTGTTGGAATGCAAGCTGTTATGCTCCGTCACACACCTGGGTGAATAATGGTGGTTCTGGTGGAGACACGGCCAATGTAGAAACATAGAAGATAGGAGCAGGAGTAGGCCATCGTAAAGGATGTCCTTTTACCATGGCTGCGGGGTGCTGCACTGATGCTTAGGCAACCGCTTAAGTTTAATACAAGTAATTGCTTTTTGAGCCTAGCACATCACAAGAACATAAGAATTAGGAGCAGGAGTCGGCCATTTGGCCCCTCGAGCTTGCTCCGCCATTCAATAAGATCACGGCTGATCATCGACCTCAACTCCACTTTCCCGCCCGATCTCCATATCCCTTGATTCCCACCCCCCCGCCCCCCCGAGTTCAAAAATCTATCTATCTCAGCCTTGAATATACTCAAAGACTCAGCATCCACAGCCCTCTGGGACAGAGAATTCTGAAGATTCACCACCCGCTGAGTGAAGAAATTCCTCCTCATCTCTGTCTTATTTGGCTGACCCCTTATTCTGAGACTGTGACCCCTGGTTCTAGACTCTCCAGCCAGGGGGAAACAACCTCTCAGCATCTACCCTGTCAATCCCCCTCAGAATCTTGTATGTTTCAATGAGATCGCCTCGCACTCTTCTAGACTCCAGAGAGTCTCGGCCCAATCTACTCAATCCCGCCTGAGAGGAAGGTCTGTTGTTGGGAGACAAATCAACGGTTTCATAGACCGTTACAGCACAGAAACAAACCATTTGGTTCAGGAACTCAGTGCTGGTGCATTTCTTCAAACAACAACTTGCATTTATATAGCGCCTTTAGGGTAGTCAAACATCCCAAGGCGCTTCACAGGAGCGTTATCAAACAAAGTTTGACACCGAGCCACATAAAGGGATAGCAGGGCAGATGACCATAAGCTTGGTCAAAGAGCAAGGTTTTAAGGAGCGCCATACAGCAGGAAAGCAAGGCGGGGAGGTTTAGGGAGAAAATTCCAGAGCTTGGGGCCCAGGCAGCTGAAGGCACGGCCGCCAATGGTGGAGCGATTAAAATCGGGGGATGCTCAAGAGGCCAGAATTGGAGATCTCAGTAGTCTGCTCGCTCGCCACACGCAATTATTAAATATGTTGTGGCTTTGCAATGTATTGTAGGCTTTCTGGTCTGGCTTCGAGCATCCAGTCAATCATTTTTAAGTACTCAAATGCAGCAGCCATCAAAGTTAATATTTTCATTACATTTTTTAGTTAAGCATTTGCCGATTTCTGTTAATTATATTAATGCAGTTTACCGCCCACCCCTTCACAGAGAGTGATCACCGAGTGTAGTCTTCGGATGGAGTGAGGCGAGAGGGCGGGGGAGAATTAGACTAGGGGCGTGCAGACATAATTCCCTGGTGGGCTAGTGTGGGCCATCGGAGGCCCTGCATAGCTCGCAGCGCTCCTCCCCTTTGATGGAAGGGATGGGGCACTGAAACGCATCAGCGCTATGCGGAGCAGCTTCATAGCGCTCCGGCGCTATCGCGCTTTGCGCCCCCCGACACCGCCTCGAGAGGAAGTGGAGCGCCCGAGATAGCGCTCTGTGACGTAAGAAAACTACCAGGCACTTGGTCAGAGTATTAAACAAGGCTTTAATCGACTGTTTCACAACATGGAAGTCTAGTTATCCTTCACTAGTTCCTGTTTACAAAATGTCCCTGAGCAAGCTGGGCCCGTGCCCGAGTATTTATACTCTCCCTGGACAGCGCCACCAGCAGGCCGCCCAGTATATTTCATAAGTCCTTTCTACATGAATGGCACGATTTATGACTCTCTGCTTCCTCGCCGGGGCAGTACTTCTGTGCCGGGTGCCAAATCTCTGCCGATAATTCGAAATTCGCCGCCAAAGTTTACTGAACCTCGCTGAATAGTAATAACCACAGCTTCCGCCATTCAGTTGACTAACCTATCATCAATTCACTAGGGTCGTGTCGATGGCCATCCCTTGAGACTTGTTTTCTGCACCAGCCTCCTTGTCACACTGAAATGGAATTTCCCTAATAAAGAACTTGAGATAAAAACTTCCCACCACACATGCAGAAACCATAAAGGTGGTTTCTTCAGTGCTATTTTTTTCATAAAAACAGATCACTGTTGATTTTTCTGTTGTGTTTTGTCCAGACCAGACGTACAAGCAGTCAAGCCTGACCAGGGTGATCGAAAGCTTTGCTTAGTTTGGGCTCTTGTGCTATATATTTTTGGCATGAGATGATGGTCTAGGACAGGTGAGGCCATTTTACTTTTGGCTACACCAGTCACAGGAGAATTGAATTGTCAGTTATTTAGCACTGAAGTGACAGGGTGGGCTGATTTTTGTTCAAACCAGTTGTCCAAACTATGACCAGGACGAGCAGGCCTTCTTCTTGGCGGAACTCTCGCATCAGGGAGTTGATAGTGAGGGGGTCATCAACTCATTGAGTTGTCAGCGAGGGGGGGAGGGAAGGCACAATCCAGAATAAATGGATTAGGAAAAATAATGATTTCCTCTCAATTTTGGAGCAGCTTCCTGGCATGACAGGAACTTCCTTCAGCGATAAACTCAATTTGAGACCTTTTGCCAATTTTGAAATGTCGTTTGTTTGCTGGGGCGCGTCCAACTGTATTTCAAACCTCTCACAACTTTTGATGCCAGGCAAAAGTGTCAGCCGTGGCTCATTGAGTAGCACCCTCGCCTCTGAGTCAGAAGGTTGTGGGTTCAAGGCCACACTCCAGAGACTTGAGCACAGAAATCTAGGCTGACACTCCAGTGTGGTGCTGAGGGAGTGCCGCACTGTTGGAGGTGCCGTCTTTCGGATGGGACGTTAAACCAAGTCTGCCCTGTCTGGTGGTCGTAAAAGATTCTATGGCACTATTTCGAAGAAGAGCAGGGATGTGTTGGCCAATATTTATCCCTCAGCCCACATCACTAAAACAGATGATCTGGTCATTATCACATTGCTGTTTGTGGGAGCTTGCTGTGCGCAAATTGGCTGCCGCGTTTCCTACATTACAACAGTGACTACACTTCAAAAAATACTTCATTGGCTGTAAAGCGCTTTGGGATGTCCGGTGGTCATGAAAGGCGCGATAGAAAAGCAAGTCTTTCTTTCTTTCGTGAAAGCAATAGTTAACATAGGGAAGATATAAAAATCTGCTTCGGTTACTGGACCATTGAGTCATCCCAGTCAGCTCCTTAATAGTTAGCATTTTAATGAAATGTAACAAGTCTGAATAGATTTCAAAGAACATGATGCTCCGTATGATTTGCCATGGAGGAAGTGCAGCGAAGATTCACCAGACTGATACCTGGGATGGCAGGAATGACGTATGAGGAGAGATTGGGTCGATTGGGCTTGTACTCCCTGGAGTTTAGAAGAATGAGAGGGGATCTCATTAAAACTTATAAAATTCTAACAGGACTAGACAGACTAGATGCAGGAAGGATGTTCCCGATGGTCGGGGAGTCCAGAACCAGGGGTCACAGTCTAAGGATAGAGATGAGGAGGAATTTCTTCACCCAGAGAGTGGTGAACCTGTGGAATACTCTACCACAGAAGGCAGTTGAGGCCAATTCATTAAATATATTCAAGAAGGAGTTAGATATATTTCTTAAGGCTAAGGGGATCAAGGAATATGGGGAGAAAGCAGGGACAGGGTACTGAATTTGGATGATCAGCCATGATCTCAAAAATGGCGGAGCGGGCTTGAGGGGCCGAATGGCCTACTCCTGCTCCTATCTTCTATGTTTCTATGATTTATTAAGAGATATAAAAAAGGAATTATACGCCCACAACCAGAGTGCCAGTTGCCACAGTGGGTAGCACTCTTCCAGGATCCAAGCATACAATCCAGGCTGACACTTCAGTGTACTATTGGAGGGATTGCTGCACTATTGGAGGGTCCCATCTTTCAGATGAGGTGATTAAACTGGGGACTTGACTGCCTGCTCCAGTGGTTGATGTTGAAGCACCCATGGCTCTATACGGAGAAGATGGGGGGATAATCCCAGTGTCCTCGCCAGCATTCTCGGCCCAGAAATTCGGTGGGCTGCGCCACCAGTTAGCGCCTAAAGAGGGCACTCAGTGGCTTTAGCGCCACTGGCCACGCATCCCGCGATATTTAGCGGGGCGCTAATGGCGGCATTAGCCTGTTGCGCTGCGCTGCCACCGATGACGTCATCGATGTGCGCAGTGCCCCGCTACCACCCCGGTTGCGATATTTGGTAGCGCCCGCCTCTGTAGCGCCGTTCGCAAATCGCGCCCGGTTCACGGGGCCTACCTGTGGCGGCAGTGGCGCAAATTAAGGTGGAGGTGCGGGGCGGCCATTTTTTCCGGTGGCCGCCTGCCAGTACCTTCGTCCCCGGCCTCCTCATCACCCGCCCCCCCGGGCAGTGCTGGCTGTGTCCCGAGAGCCCGGCACTTCTCCTCGGTGCCGGGCTCTTTTGCTGGCACTCGCGATCGCTCTACGCGCTGGTGCAGGCCCCTCCCCCTTAAGAAGCGGAGGAAGGCCTGCAGTACCGCAGCGCGCCGTGCTGCAGCGCTGCGATATTCAGTTTCAGCACCCTAAGAGGGACGCGGGGCGCCTCGAGCAGCGCCCCGAGTCCCTCTTGGGGCGTTCAAGATGAATTTCCGGCGGGCGCAACTGCTCCGATCGCAGCGGTAATTCCGGTGCCCAGGTGAGCTGGGCGCCCCGTTTGCGGCTCCACCGAATTTCTCCCCCAAACTGTTTTCGTTGTTTTGGTTCCTGATTGCTGTCAGCGGGAGCAGCGACTGGTGATTGTATTTCAAAGTAATTCACTGCCTGAGAAGCACGTTGAGATGGTTTTTTTGGAGAGCGATGTAAACCGCAAGTCTTCCTTTCTCTGGACTTTTTGTCAAACTCTTTTTGCACGAGATGCTTTGATGCTGGGCTTCGTGGGGGGCGGGGGGGTGGCGGCGATAGTGCAGCTAACTCCGCACCTGTAGTCTCACGCAACTGGCTAAACTTGCCGGATTTACTGAGCGCGGTTCTTTCTTTTCAACCGGTCTCGGCGAATCCGGTGGGTTTACCCTGACATCAGCTGTGCGACTTCCCCGGCACGGGGAACGGTCAGTGCCAGCACCCGCACCGAGCCCCAGTATAGAAGCAGCTTCAGCATATCAGCAAAACAATGATACAGGAAACTCTTTATTATCCGGCACCGACGGGACCGGCGTGGTGCCGGTTTATCAAAAAGTCCGGATTACAGAGAGGTATAGTTAAAAGGTACGAGAGCTCCGTACACGGCAACAAATCCAGGCTTCCCTGTTGCTTAGCAACATGTGCAGGAACCCCGGCCACAGACCAAGCGTCCCTGTTGCTTAGCAACATGTGCAGGAACCCCGATTGCACAGCCACCGATCGAGGAACGGCCACTAATATGAAGTAAAACTTACCTGAACCTACTCCTGAATTGTGCCGGTTAACTGAGATTTCCGGTTATTTAGGTGCCGGTAAATCGAGAGTTTCCTGTACTGTCATTTGCGTTTGAAAGAATTCACACAATGCAAAGAATTTTTGAACTGCGGCTAATCTTCTTACCAGACTTAACTGAAAGTTTTCAGGATCTTGTTGTGTCTCCTACATTACAACAGTGACTACACTTCGAAAGTACTTCACTGGCTGTAAAGCGCCTTGGGACGTCCTGGGGTCGTGAAAAGGCGCTACATAAATGCAAGTTTTTCTTTTTCTTACATCAAAAAATGATGCAAGTCTTCTCTCTCTCAGAAGGCCATGGTGTTGGATTATGATGCAGGTAGGGTAGCCCTTTAAGATGACTTACAGAGCCACAAACAAAATGCCATGGCAACGGTACTCTATGTTCTATGTGGAGTTATGTTCTTCTGTGGAATTGAGGTCGAAGATCAGCCACGATCCTATTGAATGGCGGAGCAGGCTTGAAGGGCCCTATGGCCAACTCCAGCTCCCAATTCTTGTGGTACGTAGCTCACCATATTAGCTACCACTCGCAGAGAAGTCCTCCACAGTAACCATTTTCCCCAGTCTTGTGTCTGAAAGCACCAGCCCTCAACTTTGCCATCAGTGGACATCCTGTCAATGTATACACTTGTCTGGCACTCCCTTCCTGGATCCTACTGCTGCAGCAACTCCCTCCTGTTGGACATCGCCTTAAGCCCCGTACCCCTACCCTCCTGTCTTCTCCTTTCTCTCTCCTGCCCGGGTCACCTGTTTCTTCCTCCTCAATGTAAAGTGCTTTGAAGCTACTTTTTACATTGGTCCTCTTTTAAGTCAGATTCCAGGCATCTGATGTTCCGTGAGCTGGCTCCTGGCGTTAATGCTGTTAAATCCGGTTTCTGTCAAACTGGGTCTAGAATTCTGCAGCCAGTCTACGGAAAACAGATTTAGCAGTATAAACGCTGTGAGCCAACTCCCAGAGTAGAGGTCCCTCAAGAAGTTCTCCTGCACAAGAGCAGAGCGATAGAAAATGCAAGGTTGTCGCTCTTGCGGGAGGTAGAACTGTGGCAGCTTCACTAATCCACTCTCAGCGTTTTCATGAACTCTCAAACTCCAGGTTAGCATAGAGAAAAGTTCAATGTTGTAACTATCTACAGGATGCACTGCAGCAGTACCACCAACGCTGCCTCCGCAAGATCCTGCAAATCCATTGGCAGGATAGGCGCACCAACATCAGTGTTCTCGCTCAGGCCAACTTCCCCAGCATCGAAGCTTTGACCACGCTCGATCAGCTCTGATGGACAGGTCACATCGTTCGCATGTCCGATATGAGACTCTCAAAGCAAACACTATACTCGGAGCTCTGACATAGCAAGGGAACCCCAGGTGAGCAGAGGAAACGCTTCAAGGACACCCTCAAAGCTTCCTTGAAAAGGTGCAACATCCCCACCGACACCTGGGAATCCCTGGCCCAAGATCGCACAAAGTGGAGGAGAAGCATCCGGGAAGGCGCTGAACACCTCGAGTCTCTTCACCGGGAGCAAGCGGAAGCCAAGCGCAAGCAGCGCACGTCAACCCAAGCACCCCACCCACCTGCCCCTTCAAACACCGTCTGCCCCACCTGTGACAGAGACGGTAGGTCCCGCATTGGACTCATCAGTCACCTGAGAACTCATTTTTAGTGTGGGAGCAAGTCATCCTCGGTTCCGAGGGACTGCCTAAGAAGAAGCACTGCAGCAAGGCAATAAGCTTACTCCCAACAGTACCTGTGACTTCCATCACCAGGATGGACAAGAGCAGCAAGGTGAGAACCCCATCATCTTCAACCACCTCCCCCCCGCCCCTTCAAGTCACACGCCATCCTGACATGGACATACATCATCGCCGGACCAATATCCTGGAATACTAACCGAATTCTACTTGGCACCATTGTGGGAGCAACGTTTCCACAATGTACTTTTGAAGTGTAGTCACTGTTGTAATTTAGGAAATGCGACAGCAAGCTCCCACAAATAGCAATGCAATAATGACCAGATAATCTGTGTTTGATTATGGGATCCATTTATTTACTTGACATGCTTACTGCATTAGTTATTCAAATGCCAAGGTGTGGAACTCTCCAGCTTGACTGTTCCTTGATCTTTGCAGTTACGACAGAAAAAAGCTTAAAATAACTCACTCTGCCACCAGTTAAGGCTGCACGCTCCATGGTTACCGGGGACTGTAAATACTTAACTATTTAACCACATTGAAAGACTGTAGACTCCTCTAATAAACGGGGTGCTCGACCAACTTCAATCGCAGAGGCCGTGGACAACTCGTCACTGTTACTGGCACCGAGTGGTACACCTGTAATGCTAAGCTTCGACTCTGTGACACTATTTAACCTGTGCTTGCCACTACGAGGAAGAACGTGGTGCGGGTGCCACTTGGAGACCACTTCAGATAAAACTGCCTCCTGAAAATAAATGGCACCCATCAATCTGGCTTTTGCACTTATAATATTCATTATTAATCCTACATGAGTGTACAATTTAAAAACTGCATTTACTCATAGAATCATACAGCACAGGAGGAGGCCATTCGGCCCATCGTGCCTGCGCCGGCTCTCTGAAAGAGCTCTCCAATTAGTCCCACTCCCCTGCTCTTTCCCCCATAGCCCTGCAAGTTTTTTCCCCTTCAAGAATTTATCCAATTCTCTTTTTGAAAGTTACTAGCGAATCTGCTTCCACCGCCCTATCAGCAAGTGCATCCCGGGTCACAACAACTCACTGCGGAAAAAAGTGTCTCCTCATCTCCTCTCAGGTTCTTTCGTCAATTGGTTGAAATCTGTGTCCTCTGGTTACCGAAAACCTCATAATTTTGAACAGCTCTATTAACTTTCTCTGCTCTAAGGAGACCAACCCCAGTTTCTCCAGCATGTCCACAAAACTGAAGTCCCTCATTCTTGGTACCATTCCAGTAAATCTCCTCTGAACCCTCTCCAAGGCCTTGACATGCTTCCTGAAGTGTGGTGCCCAGAATTGGACGCAGTACTCCAGCTGGGGCCGAACCCAGTGATTTATTAAGATTTAGCATAACTTCCTTGTGAGTGTCACCCAGTGGCTCAGTGGGTAGCACACTCACCTCTGAGTCAGAAGGTTGTGGGTTCAAGTCCCACTCCAGAGACTTGAGCACAAAAAGCTAGTCTGACACTCCCAGTGCAGTGCTGAAGGAGTGCCGCACTGTCGGAGGTGCCGTTTCTCTCAGGTGGATATAAAAGATCCCACGGCACTATTTCGGAGAAGAGCATGGGGGTTATCCCCGGTGTCCTGGCCAATATTTATCCCTCAATCAACATAGCAAAAACAGATTATCTGGTCATTATCACATTGCAGTTTGTGGGAGCTTGCTGTGCCCAAATTGGCTGCTGCGTTTCCCACATTACAACAGTGACTCCACTTCAAAAAGTACTTCATTGGCTGTAAAGCACTTTGGGACATCCGGTGGTCGTGAAAGGCGCTACAGAAATGCAAGTCTTTCTTTCGTACTCTATGCCTCTATTTATAAAGCCATATATGTAGCATAATGTGAATATTTGGCAGGAGGTCGAGTGTTTTTTTTTTTAAAGTTCGATGCGGAACTAGGAGAGTTCCTGCTGGCTCCACAGTAGGCCCAAGGGCCGCTGCCACTTTGCGATCGCCCCCACTCCCCTTCCTCGGGACTTACCTTCGGGATGCAAGTGAGGTATTTGAGGAGCAAGTTGAACTGTTGCAAGTGAAGGTGCTGCGAGGGTAATCTCGAGCCTGCGTATTTTACACACAGCGAGGGTGGCAGCAGGGAAACTTGCTCTTTAAAGCTAGGTCCTCTGACACTGGCCACAAGTATTAGGCTTTCATGAGAACATAAGACGTAGGAGCAGGAGTCGGTCATTTGGCCCCTCGAGCCTACTCAGTCATTCAATAAGATCATGGCTGATCTGATCTTGGCCTCAACTCCACTTCCCTGCCCGCTCCCCATAACCCTCGACTCCCTTATCATTCAAAATTCTGTCTATCTCCACCTTAAATATATTCAATGACCCAGCCTCCACAGCTCTCTGGGGAAGAGAATTCCAAAGATTCACGACCCTCAGAGAAGAAATTCCTCCTCATTTCCGATTTAAATGGGTGCCCCCTTACTCTGAAATTATGCCCCCTAGTTCCAGATTCCCCCATGAGCGGAAACGTCCTCTCTGCATCTACCCTGTCAAGTCCCTTCAGAATCTTAAATGTTTCAATAAAATCCCCTCTCATTCTTCTAAACTCCAATGAGTGTAGGCCCAACCTGCTCAACCTTTCTTCATAAGACAACCCCTTCATCTCCGGAATCAACCGAGTGAACCTTCTCTGAACTGCCTCCAATGCAAGTATATCCTTCCTTAAATAAGGAGACCAAAACTGTACGCAGTACTCCAGGTGTGGTCTCACCAACGCCCTGTACAGTTGTAACAGGACTTCCCTACTTTTATACTCCATTCCCTTTGCAATAAAGGCCAACACTCCATTTGCCTTCCTAATTATTTGCTGTACCTGCATGCTAACTTTTTGTGATCCATGTACACGGACCCCCAGATCCTTCTGTACCTCAGCATTTTGTAATCTCTTCCCATCCAAATAATAATTCGCTTTTTTACTTTTCCTACCAAAGTGGATCACCTCACATTTTCCCACATTAAACTCCATCTGCCAGATTTTTGCCCACTCACTTAGCCTATCTATATCCCTTTGGAGATTCTTTGCGTCCTCCACACAATTTGCTTTCCCACCTATCTTTGTATCAGCAGCAAATTTTCAACAGGGGGGTGGGGGGGGGAAAAGTTCAGGAAACACAAACAAATCACAGGAATTTTAAACACGTGAACAGTTTGCACGACTGGTATGAAAAACAGACTCCAAACTGGTACCTTAATGCCATCTGTAGGATTATGGACAACTGTTGTCTGTGGTTCCTGAGTAGACAAGGCAGGAAAGAAGAGAGCGTTAATGGATAAATATTTCAGCCCAACATTTCACTGACATACAGTTTTGTTCCTGTTTTTTAAAAAAGAAAAACACAAGTTACTTTTTTTTTTTTAAAAAGTTAAACACGTTAAGCTTTAAAATACATTGGTTGATCCCTTCTTACTGCAATGCTAACATACATTTAATAAAAAGCATTGAAATGGCAGGTTAGTTCTGAAGATGTAATGATCTCCTTAGGAAAGCTGGAACTTTAAACCTTCAAGCTCCAGCCGCTGGACAGCTGGGCTGAGAAGCTCATTGTTAATCCTTCCGATCTTCAGTTACAAAGCGCGAGTATAAAACTGGCAAATCCGGGAACCGCAATGGCCACCGTGACTTGAGGTCACAGAGCGCCATGCAGCTTCCAGAGGAGTCTGTCTACTTTGAATATATTGCGTTTCGGGATTTGCCAACTGTGACGGGAGGTACGGGCAACCACGAGGAATCATTTAAACGGGACAAGAAAACTGAACAAGTTCCAGGAACCTGGATGACTTCATCCCGACACCCACTGAACCTGTTACTTGCAATCACTCAGGACTCGTGTGAAATGATGGCAGGTTGAAGTTAAATTCTATAAGTAAAAAAAAAAATTAAGTCTGCAAATCTTGAAATAAAACCTGGAAACGTTCCGCAGGTGAACTGGCATCTGAAGGAGAAAGGTGGATTAACGTTTAGGCTCAGTTCTGACGAAGGGTCATCGACCTGAAACGTTGACTGTTTCTCTCTCCACAGATGCTGCCTGACCTGCTGAGTGTTTCTGAGCATTTTCTGTTTTTATTTGTTATTAATGTTTAGGCTGTTGTGTGTTGAAGGGCCACACATGAACTATTCTGTTTTCAGATGCTGATCGACTTACTGCACCATTCCAGTCGTTTCCGGTTTTTATTTTAAGTTAACGCTCTTTCCATTGTTTAACGAATGGAGCAGTAATGATTTTAGCAGAGCGATCTTGCCAGCCCTGGGGAGGCGGGACTGCCGGGAAAATGGCAGAATCTGGGGGCGGGTGCCCATCCCGCCCCCAACCCGCCTCCGCGCCATCTTCCCAGGAGGCGGGTAGCCGACCCGCGCCGGGTCCCGTCTCCTGGAGGTGGGAAGGGGATTACAGCCACTTAACTGCCTGTTAACAGGCAGTTAAGAGGATTATCCCCATTTTTCCAACAGAGGCGTGGGCTTCCCGACGTTGGGAAACCCCGCCAGGGTCAGCGAGGCGAGCAGTGGGTCTGCGGGGGTCAAAAGTGCGCTGTGGAGGTGAGTGATGGGGGCAAGTGTGGAGAGGTGAGTTGAAAGTGATAGAAAATGTTTACTTACCTTTGTTTCTTCCTGGGGTTCAACAGTTGGGGATGCGGAGAGTCTCGCATCTCACCGGCAGAGATGACAGACGGCTGCTGCATTCTCCGATGTAACAACCATCTAATTTCTGCTCACAAAAGAGGTTTGATGAGTCTTGAATACAGGAACTCATCAAACTACAGAGAATGTCAGTGTTTGACAGCTTCACAGAGCCGTCAAACGATGACAATTCATCTGTCAAAAATTTTTGTCATTGAATCACTCCACCCTACCACAGACCTTCCCCCCTTTTGTTCTTTTCCTGCCACTCTTTGCCCTGGCTCTGGGCTTGCTTAAATGCTGTCAATCGCGAACATCTTCCAGTTCTGATGAAAGGTCACTGACCTGAAACATCTGCTTCTCTTTCTCCGCAGACGCTGCCTGGCCTGCTGGGCGTTTCCAGTACTTTCGGTTTGGATTTCAGATTTCCAGCACCCGCAGCATTTTGGCTTTTTGTTAAAATAGATGTTTCTCTTAAAATAGCGGAGCGGTGAATCTGATCAGAACACGTTGGCGATCTTACGCCGACCGGCATTTCTGCCCTGTACAAAGCGTCGCGAAATAAACATGGAGCTTATAACCCGCTAACATTTCGCACACATCCAGAGGAAAGGGGCAAGAGTAACTGGCTGAGTTCCTGACTGCAATAGGGACCGTCCCCCCGGAAACAACAAAAAAAACACAACAGACACACAAAGAAACCTGACAACACCGAGGCAAAATTACAACATGAAGATAAATGAAAGAAGTCGGCAGGTACCATGGCGGCTGATGAAGTGATGTTTTCCTTTGGGGGGCTGACTACGTTGCTTTTGCTGTTGTTCGTCTGTGGCTGTGCAGAAAACAGAAAAAGTGTGTTTAGCTTTCATAAGCAATTGGAAACACGGTTACACCAAGTTAATAAATGCAGGTACAGCAACGCTCAAATCGCCTTCAGATCCTGATTCAGCTGCACTCTGGCTACCTTCAGGTTTGGGATGGGGGGGGGGGAATAAAAATATAAAAAGAAAAAAGAAGAAAATCATATGTGATTCTGGGGGAGGGGCTTGACAGGGTAGATGCTTCCCCTCGTGGGTTAGTCTGGAACTGGGGGTAGGGGAATAGATTCAGGGTAGGGGTTGCCCATTTGGGACGGAGATGAGGAGGAATTTCTTCTCTCGGAGGGTCGTGAGTCTTTGGAATTCTCTACCCCGGAGAGCTGTGGTTGCTCAGTCAGTCATTGAGTATATTCAAGGCTGAGACAGACAGATTTTGGAACTACAAGGGAGTCAAGGGTTATAAGAACATAAGAAATAGGAGCAGGAGTAGGCCACTTTCCCACCTCAACCCCATATCCCTTGATTCCCTTAATATTCAAGAATCTATCAATCTCAGCCTTGAATATACTCAATGACTGAGCCTCCACAGCCCTCTGGGGTAGAGAATTCCAAAGATTCACCGCCTCTGACTGAAGAAATTTCTCCTCATCTCAGTCCTAAAATGGCCGACCCCTTATTCTGAGACTGTGTCCCTTGGTTCTAGACTCCCCAGCCAGGGGGAAACATCCTCCCTGCATCTACCCTGTCAAAATGTTGTATGTTTCAATGAGATCACCTCTCATTCTTCTAAACTCTAGAGAATATAGACCTAGTCTACTCAATCTCTCCTCATAGGACAATATGGGGAACAGGCACAGAAGTGGAGTTGAAGCCAAGAGTAGATCAGCTATGATCTTATTGAATGGGACCGGACGGCCCACTCCTGCTCCTATTTCTTATGTTCTTACGTTCTCAAGGAAGAGGTTTTTTTTGTTGGAAAGTCAGCCACTATATTTACCAGCCATATCTCAGTGATTATTAATACCAACCAAACAAAAGCCAGCAAGCTGACGAGGTCCCGCTGCTGTTACACAGATGCACGTCAAGGATCGCCACGCAACCGGTTACTTCAAGGGATGGAATCTGCCTGAACAGAAAAGTTAATTCCCCAAAACGACTAAAATGTTGGCGTCACACCGCACTGTTCATTCCACCCTTGTATCGGGGGACACACAGATTTTATAAAACATTGATTCAATTCCAGCGCTTCTCCCTTAGACTTACCGTGCAAGTTGTCCTCACACATTTTTATTCAGGTTCCACAACTCATATTATATCATATTCCTACATTACAACGGTGGCTACACTTTAAAAAAAAAAGGACTTAATTGGCTGTGAAGTGCTTTGGCTTGTCCCGAGCTGGTGAAAGGCGCGATATAAACGCAAGCTCTTTTCTTTTTTTTCCCCCCCCCAGTCTGTTTCATGTACAACACCATGGTAGAGGGTCGTTTCAGACTGCAGTTATACTGCCACTTTCCTGTGGATGCAACACGGTTTCGGGTGAGCGTCGAATCAAAAAAAAAAGTGGCATTGTAACTCCCGATTTGACAGCTGAACGCGGTCTTCTTTCGTATGGTAGTAGCAAAGCAAATCAAACGTCAGTAGCTAAATCAGATATCCAGGCCAAAGCTTCCGGTGTAACAGCGCGGATATCTTGTCAGCTGACTGCGAATTTCCTCTGAGGGCAGAGTTCGATGATGTGCTCCAGGGTCTGATTAGGAGCTCCACATTTGCCCGATGGGAGTAAAGCCTGAATGCAGTAAAAAACCAAGAGGCACGAGACCTCCCACCTCCAAGAGGCTATGAGCTTGCGCTGGCTTTAGTATAACTCCAGTCCGGGTACAAATCTGTATTTGAAAGGTTCCCGGCTGGATTCACTGCACTTCCTGGGAAGGTATTAAAACTTCCTATGGGAACCTTTTGAAATGCAAGGGGAAAATGAACGCTCCCATCTGGCACTTGGCTGCCGAGGGACGGGAGCTCTGAGCGTGCGTCTTAGCGCATGTGTGGCGATCTGCTGTCCCTGGACCTCTGTCCTGCCCAATCTAGGAACAGGAGTAGGCCATACAGCCCCTCGCGCCTGTTCCGCCATTCAATGAGATCATGGCTGATCTGTATCTTAACTCTAACTACCTGCCTTGGTTCCATAACCCTTAATACTCTTGCCTAATAGATAGATTTTTGGACTCTAGGGGAATTGAGGTATATGGAGATCGGGCGGGAAAGTGGAGTTGAGGTGGATGATCAGCCATGATCTTATTGAATGGCGGCGCAGGCTCGAGGGGCCGTAAGGCCTACTCCTGTTCTTATGTTCGAACAAAGATCTACCAATCTCAGTCTTACAAGTGCCAATTGACCCCCAGCCTCAACAGCTTTTTTTTTGGGGGGGGGGGGGGGGGAAAAAGAGTTCCAGATTTCCACGACCCTTTGTGTGAAGAAGTGCTTCCTGACAGCACCCCCTAAACGGCCTGGCTCTAATTTTAAAGTTATGGCCCCCTGTTCTGGACTCCCCCACCCGCTATCTATCTCCCCCCCTCCCTATCAACTCCTTTAATCATCTCAAGCACCTCAATGAGATCACCCCTTAATCATCTATACTCGGGGGAATACACACCTACAGAAAATGCTGTAAACACTCAGCAGGTCGGGCAGCATCGTGGAGAGAGAGAAACAGAGTTAATGTTTCAGGTCGAAGACGCTTCGAAGGGTCAGCGACCTGAAACGTTAACTCTGTTTCTCTCTCCACGGACGCTGCCTGACCTGCTGAGTGTTTCCAGCATTTTCTGTTGCTATTTCTGATTTCCAGCATCCGCCGTATTTTGCTATCGGAAATACAAGCCCAGTCTGTGCAACCTGTCCTCATTAATTAACCCCTTTAGCCCCGAAAATCTACAGTCTAAGGTGAGTCTGCTGCTCTCAGTTTGGTGATTGTAGCCTAAAATACCTTTCGTAGCTCCCCAACAATTCACCGTTGGGTTTTATTGGAATTGGGTTGCCAGATTTGTAGAACAATATAAAAGGGCAGACTTAATGCATCATTGAAAACGTCACTCTGACTCAGCACATTTATAGAAATTACTGCTTCACATTTCATTGAAGAAATACCCAATTGTAACCTCTGCCTGAAAGACAAGCCCGAACTCCGAATTTGGAAAAGAGCTCCTTAAAACTGTGCAATCTTTACAAATTGAATCTGTTCCTTTCTAATCAGACAATTTACCTGCGTGTCAAACTAGCTCAGCCACTGGTGGATTGTAGGAAGGACGTTCGGACCAGAGGCAAGCATCATCAGCAGGAAAAGCTCTTGCAACAACCGTTTGGCAAAGGATTAAGGAGAGTTCTCAACTGTGCTAAACACGTTCCCCTATCCTGTTCAAGTAACTGGAATCAAAAGCGAGGGGTGAAGTGTAACTTAATGTCTGTCGAGACTGTTGACGTAAGAAAACTACTGGGCACTTGGTCTAAGCGTTAAACAAAGCTTTAATCAACTGTTTTACAACATGGAGGTCTAGTTGTGTCCTTCACTAGTTCCTGTTAAGAATGTCCTGCGCAAGCTGGGCCCATGCCCGAGTATTTATACTCTCCCTGGACAGCGCCACCCGCAGGTCGCTCAGTATTATTTCATAAGTCTTTCTTTCATGACTGATTCATGTCAACTAGTTTCTCTGCTGAACATTCTTTAATAATACTTCTCTTAGACGAAAGCCATATTCCGTTTTGCCACTGGGTTAACCATGTATCAACAGGCCCAAACGTTAACAGCTACCTTGGCAGTGGATTAAATTTAACTGTTACGACAGGACGAACACGGGTCTGTGGCAACGATAACGTGGGGTTGATAACTGAGAGCACACGGAGGCCAAATACAGGGACAACATTCACCCACCGGGCAAGGGAGGACATTGAGTTAGTTTGCATGGGTGTGTCTGGTAACCATCGTCAAGGGGCAGCGCAGCCAGAGGTTGGCACCTCTGCCAAGTGAAAACATCTTCAAAATGATGGCACAAAATGCTCGCCCAAGATGCGTTCTGACAGTTTCTAATTGAAAACATTCTTGAAATTGTCCATGTCTTCAAAACCCACACACTGACACTTTCTACCACCATCTTTGATATTGTTAAGGTTTTAAGCGCCAGGACGCAGACTCCTTGATCATCGTTCACAGTTTTGGATGGTCTGAGATCTTAACCTTTTGGTCACTCTGATGTACCCAATTAACGCTGACTACCCAGCATCCTCTGCAGCTTTCCAAATAGATGTGGTTTCTGCCATATAACAATTGCAAAAATTTCCAATGTCCAAAAAAACACTCGAACTAGATTAGCAAAGTAAAGGATAACATAATTTGCACAGTACAGTAATTAACAATAGCTGTACTTGTCAGTGATTTCATGCGGTCAGTGCTACTGAAAGGCATCCCTGATCCATGCACAGGATTTGAATTTACCCAATCACTTCCCGTTGAATCTGTTAAGATAGAATTCCTCATCCGAGAACGTTTTCTCCGGTCAGCTTTTACTTTCCCATCCTAATTATCGCTCGTGAAAGCATTGCGCACATCAGTGCTCGGGGTATTAGTATGCGGGGGGGGGGGGGCAACAGCATTTATTTAAGGACTCCCAAGTCTTTACAGTGCTCCCTATTCTCTGCTCGCTCAAAGTGATTTAACCCCAGCTGTTACAGTACAGTAAAAACCACTTTTGTGCCAGTCTTATTGTTCCCCTATCTGGTCATTAATTCAACAGTTGAGGATACAAGACTATACACATGCACTTTAAATGCATACTATTTACATTTATTGGCAATATAACACTTGCGGCTTCAAATATGGCTCGTCAATGCTTAACATAGAAAAATAAGGAGTAGGCCATTCGGCCCTTCGAGCCGGCTCCGCCATTCAACATGATCATGGCTGATCCTCTATCTCAATACCATATTCCCGCTCTCTCCCCATACCCCTTGATGCCTTTTGTGTCTAGAAATCTATCTATCTCCTTATTAAATATATACACAGCCTTCTGTGGTAGAGAATTCCACAGGTTCACCACCCTCTGAGTGAAGAAATTTCTCCTCATCTCAGTCCTAAATGACCTACCCCGTATCCTGAGACTGTGACCCCTCGTTCTAGACCCCCCCCACCAGCCAGGGGAAACATCCTCCCTGCATCCAGTCTGTCTAGCCCTGTCAGAATTTTATACGTTTCAATGAGATCCCCTCTCATTCTTCTAAATTCTAGTGAATACAGGCCTAGTCGACCCAATCTCTCCTCATACGACAGTCCTGCCATCCCAGGAATCAGTCTGGTGGACACATTTGTACGTAATTGATATGTTACTTTAACACAGGCGCTAACCCGATTAAAATAGCAGAAAGGAAAAAGAAAACCCCAGCTTCAGAGGATCACCCTCTGCCGTGTCAGCGGAACAGTGCCATGTTTCTATACCAGCCAACCGTTGTGGCCTCTTATTGTCCCATTAATGCCGAACGGGTAGCTGCCATCACGTGCCCCCCCCCCTGAACCACTTGGTGCTAATTTCATGTAGGGTCCCTACCGTTGTGAACTTTCAGCCTGTCGGTTTGGACTGGACTCAATTCCCAGTCCCAGAGGTAGATGGACAGCACCCTAACCCCACCACTCCCCTTTCATCTGCTATTTTCAAACGATTAATCTGGGCAAATTTAAGCTGGACTATGTAGATGCTTCACCAATTCTGCATGAAGTGGGTTTACTACTGCCGCATCATTGCCGTTTGTGTGGCTCAATTCATTCGGCAAATTTCACCGCCAACTATTATAATCTGATCCCAGAATACTTCTTGGTAAACTAGGTTTTTTTGGCTTACCAATTTGTACCGTACCAGTGAGGAAGCACCAGGTTCTAAGTCCTGCTCGGGGTAACTTGTTGACAAGTATAACCATTGCTAATTGCTATCAGACAAGCCTAAAGGTTGGTAATTTAATGCAAAAGAGTGTTGCCGCAGTCTTGAAAGGATCACCAGCTGTTTGCATGCAGGACTCTGGTGCGCTCCTGTTAGGTGAGGAAAAGCAGGATTTTAGCTTAAAGTACGAAATGATGAAGGTGGAAGCATCGGTACGATCTCCAAACTGCTGCTTTTATGGCCCCTGCAAATGGCAACGGTGGGCGAGTGAACAACAGGACCATATGAGACAGGACGCGTACGACAACGAACAATAATAGGGCACAGGCACTCTTAAATCTGCCCTCGCAACACCACTGGATGGGATGGTGGAATGACAGGACGCTGCGAACATTTGGTGATCACAAGATGTAAAAGATGAGGTGGAAAATTTTCAAGTTACAAAAAGGTCCTCACCATTAAATGAACACTGGAACTGGACTTCCTTTTCTGAACAGTTCAATAAAAAAAAAAAGGAAAAGAACAAGAAATTTCCACTGGTTAGATATGAAAAGCACAAAGATTATTGTGGAGGGACAGATGGATCACAACTACAACTTAGGACCAACAAAAGGAAAGAGCTAATCTACTGCCAAGGCAAATTGTGTGTTTCTCAGGTTCCTGCATTTGTATTTATTTAGCTGGCAGATATATGCGCTACTCGTAAACAGAATGACTCATTCCAACTTCACCTTTGAATTTTTTTTAAATTAGTTCCTGGGATGTGGGCGTCGCTGGCAAGGCCAGCATTTATTGTCCATCCCGAATTGTCCTCGAGAAGGTGGTGGTGAGCCGCCTTCTTGAACTGCTGCAGTCCGTGTGGTGAATGTACTCCCACAGCGCCGTTAAGGAGGGAGTTCCAGGATTTTGACCCAACGACAATGAAGGATCGGCCGATATACTTCTAAGTCAGGATGGTGTGTGACTTGGAGGGGAATTTGGAGGTGGTGGTGCTCCCATGCGCCTGCTGCCTTTGTCCTTCTAGGTGAAAGAGGTCGTGGGTTTGGGAGGTGCTGTCGAAGAAGCCTTGGCGAGTTGCTGCAGTGCATCTTGTAGATGGTACACACTGCAGCCACGGTGCGACGGAGGTGGAGGGAGTGAATGTTTAAGGTGGTGGATGGGGTGCCAATCAAGCGGGCTGCTTTGTCCTGGATGGTGTCGAGCTTCTTGAATGTTGTTGGAGCTCCACTCATCCAGGCAAGTGGAGAGTGTTCCATCACACTCCTGGCTTGTGCCTTGTAGATGGTGGAAAGGCTTTGGGGAGCCAGGAGGTGAGACACTCGCCGCAGAATACCCAGCCTCTGACATGCTCTTGTTGCCGCAGTATTTATGTGGCGTATACTGTCTTTTTCTATTGTTGTACTAGTTACATTAGGGTTTTATTTGTTGGAAATGAGGTGGCTAAGGGGGGAAGCCGATTGAGGAATGTAAAGTAATGATGGGAATTGAGCAGGTATTTGAACACAATGTTTTACTCTACTAGGGGAATCATGAACAAAGGGGGACATAAGATTAGAACTTGCGCTAAGCCAGTTAAAAGTGAATCCAGGAAAGACGTAGTCACAGGAAGGATTAGGAGAATGTGGAACACACAGCCTTCGAAGGTCACTGATGTATTGGAGCCGTTTGAAAGCAATGTGGATACAAGGGCATTCAGGAGGCATGGGGAAAGAACAAAGAAATTGGATTAAAGAGCTAGACTTGGCATGGCTAACAACTTGGCAGAGCAGATGGCCTGAAAGTTAACTCCCGTTCTAATGTTTCCACTATTGATTGCTACAGAAAGACACAGCATTGCAGATTTTCTTATACTTCTATTATGATCAGTTAGCAAACTTAAACCAACAAGTGATTGCTGCTGATATTAGCAGCTCGATGCTATGCTTTCATATCGCTTTTCTTGTCTGCTTATTGACGGGGTTAACCGGGTCTGAGGAACGTTAGACAAACATTAATATTGGCAAGTCATGCCTGGCCTTTACTCTGATGGCAGATTATAAAACAATTACTATTTTATTCTTAAACCATGACTTTATTCCAACAAAAATCGCCATTAAATTCTAGAAACTAGCATCATGGATTGGGGGGCTACACAATAGATATTGAAGCACCTATCTTTCCACTTGCAGATCTCAGTTCAAAAGCAACTCGGAACTGAGGAATGCAAATCCATGCCCACTCCAGTGGTTAATATTGATGCAGGATTTTTACAATGTGCTAATTATACGTCAAGAGATTCAAAGACTTGTCTTGTACACTTTGAGAATGCAAATTTCTTTAACTGGGAGGTTGGATGGGGTAGATCACCCGATTCGCTTTGGTTGCTGGCACACTGTTGTGTGATTGCGTTAAGCGGAGGTGGAGTTGCACTGGGTGAACCGGTTACATGACTTCTCCACTCCCGAGATGGTACAACCCGCCGTGACACTCCGAATGGTCGTTGAACAGTGACAATTCATTCCCAACAATGCCAGGTAAGCTCTAGGATTACAAACATCTCATTGGGAAGAAAATGACGGATGTGCACTGCCCAGCTAGTTTCCTCAATCCTTACCCTGCTGAATAAACAGGAAATCTATGAAGTTGCCACAAATGTTAAACTAAAGTGGTTCAGGGTTAACATTTATAAAAAAAATATCAGTTAACATTTATAAAAAAAATATCGTAATGAGAGGTGTCTCGCACCATCATAGTCATGGGGTTTGCTTCAGAGTTAGGTAATTGGACGGTTTTGCTATTGAATGTGGCAGCTTTAACAGAGTTGGGTCGCATCAGTTCTTCTAATGAGTGGCTAGGTGGTGTGTAGAAACAGAAACTCGACTGTGTCCCTCCACCCAGCTACATAAGTAATCTTCAGTTAGAAGATCATGGATCGTCACTGCCAGAGGTTGTGGAGAAGTCTGCAACTTAGAGCCTCCTTCAGCTGTATGGCTGTGGCTCAGTGGGCAGCACTCTCTCACCTCTGAGTCAGAAGGTTGTGGGTTCAAGTCCCACCCCAGCGACTTGAGCACAAAAATCTAGGATGACTCTCCCAGTGCAGTGCTGAGGGAGTGCTGCACTGTCGGAGGTGCCGTTTTTCGGATGAGACGTTAAACCGAGGCCCCGTCTGCCCCTCTCATGGCACTATTTCGAAGAGGAGCAGGGAAATTCTCACCGGTGTCCTGGCCAATATTTATCCCTTACCAAACATCACCAGAACAGATTATTTGGTCACACTGCTGTTTGAAGGAGGCTGTGTAAAGGTTCACTGAGCTGGGCAACGAAGGGAGGAACATGTGACAGCAATATTTTAACGGGGAATATTAAATGAGAGAGCTGGTTGTTTGGCTTCGGAGCAATGTAGTCAACAGTCAGTCTTGTCTTGACAAATCGGTCTTTTTTTTCCCTTTTACTCTCTTGCGGGCCGACTGACACTCGCCATCTAGGCTCGCATCCGATTAACATGGGCGGAACCATATCTAAACCACAGTTGTGCCTTCATAAGGGAGGTCGATGGGTTAGGGAGCTAATTTCCAACTCAGTTCCCAATGGCAAAACCCCCTTCATATTGGACAGTGATTCTGCTTTTATTCAAGTCGTGTTTTTGGCGGACTGGAGGAATCATCCTAGCGTAGCAGAGGAGTTTGGACATTTGAGTATATTTGCAAGTTAATGCGACAGGAGCCTTGGGTTGCGTGTTGTGTTTGACCCTGGAGGGGGTGATGCTACAAGTGGGTAATAAAATGGATAAATATTCTATTTCCCAGCACAGTCTTCCACGTTGATCAGGACTGCAGGCGAAGAAGTTGAATAAGAATGCTCAGTCTTAGAGGCTCTATAGCTAGTGGCAGGTTCCCACCACAAAGCAACAACAATGATCCCATCCATCTTGCCCCAGAGCAATAATCTTCCTGTTCGCTGCTCCTTCAAAGTGCAGGGTTTCCTTGAGCATTTGTGGATGGTTTAATCACTTGGGTATGTTGGAAGCGAGTCTAATGTGGAGGAGGTAAAGTTTGGCAGCAGTATAAAGTGTGGGAGATGCGAGGACAGAAGTGCACTATTGTGGCCGCAGTGGTTCCCAATTGGACCCATCTTTGTGGCTGGTGGTTCAGGGTCCAGATGGTGCTGGATTCCGAGGCTACCGCCAAATGAAAACTTCTGATGTGGGAAGGAAAATTCTCAATAATTAAAACTTGGGAAAGACTGCACTGCTATAAAGAGGTTGCCTGCAACTCTTTTCCTGGCTGTAGTGTAGTGGCCGTGATACTAGACCAGCAACCTAGAGGTCGTGAGTTCAATCCCCCACCATGACAAGCTGCTGAAAGTGAATTCAATGGCCCAGAAATTCGGCTCTCCCCGGTTGAGTACGCACGGGGTACTCACCCGTAGGCCGAATGGAAATGCCGGTTTCCTGCATGCACTGCGCATGCGCGGGAAACCGGCACTTCCGATCCTCTGAACGAAGGGGTTCAGAGGTCGAACGCGCGCGCAGGGGAGGCTGCGCGTGCGCTTTGAACTTAGGTTTTTTGCAGGTTTTCACGCGAGGTTAAGCCTGCAGGATTTACACATTTAAAAACCAGGCGTAAGGCCTGCTTTTTACAAGGTAAGTGGTCAATTAATTAAAATTAAAACATTTTTTCCACAGGTTTATTATTTTTAAATACTTTAAAGCAAGGTAAGTTTATTTTTAGCCCCATTTTATTATAAAATTATGTTTTTCAAAAATTTAAATTATTGTTTAAAATAGTTATTTAATGTAATTTATAGTTTATTTAAAGTAATTTATAGTTTATTTAAAAAGTGTGATGTTTTTTAAAAATGTATTTGAAGGTTTACTGCTATTTTGGGGCCCGTAGTATTCATAAGTTTTCACAGGTCTTCCTGTCAATCTTATGAATGGGCTTTTCCCTCCTCCGATTGGCTGCCCATGGCTCACGTGATCCCAGGGAACGCATCGCACTAACTACGCCCCTGGGACACGCAAGCACAGCGCGCCGGCAGCAGGGCCAGGCCCCGGAGCGGAATTCCACGGGGCCCTACAGCTCAACTGCCGGCGGGAAGCCCCCGACCCGAATTTCTGGGCCATTAATAACTCTGGTAATTTGTGGGCAGGCACCTGAAAAAAAAAACTCAATGGGCTGGATTTTCTCAGTTAGTTAACAAGCAGAAAATAGGATTATCCCCATTATTCGTTCCAAAGTGCGGGCTTCCCGACCTGGGGGAACTCCGCCAGGGTGTAGGAGCCGTGTAGGAGGTCTGCGGGGTCTGAAAGTGCGATGTAGAGGTGAGTGATGGGTGCAAGTGTGGAGTGGTAAGTAGGTGAGGTGAGTGTAAAGTGTTAGAAAATGTTAACTTACCTTTGTTTCTGCCTACAGCCTTCAGCTGCTGTGGAGCCGGAGTCCCGCCATCTCCACTGTAGAGATCACAGACTGGCTGTTGGATCAGAGGATCCAACAGTCATCTGATTGCTACAAAGTACGTAGAAAGGTTTGATGAGTCCTGAACACAAGGACTCATCAAACTACACAGAATGTCAGTGTTTGACAGCTTCACAGAGCTGTCAAACGCTGAAATTTCTTCTTTTGAAAGTTCTTGACAGATGGCACGTCAGATGTTGACGTGCTCGGTCAGTGACTTCCCCCTAATTGGCCTGCTGAGCCCACCGGGCGGGCTTAACAAGGTCAATCAGGGAAAAATCCCACTGGTTGGCCAGAGGCTGATGGAGGCGGGACTGAAACCAGGCAAGCAGCAGTCCCGCCTCCAAAAGCTTCCCATTCATAAAATCCAACCCAATGACTTTGAAAGTTCCCGGATTGTTGTAAAAATTCCAACTGGTTGACTAATGTCCTTCAGGGAAGGGAACCTGCCCGGGTCTAGTCTACATGTGGCTGTCTCTTAATGCCCTCTGAAGTAGCCCAGCAAGTCACTCAGTTGTCAGGAACAAAAACAACTTGCATTTAAAAAGCATCTTTAATGTAGTAAAAACTACTCATGGTGCTTCAATGGAGTGTCACCGGACATAATTTGCCACCGAGCCCCATAAAGAGATAGCAGAACAAAAGCTTGGTTCAAGAGGTGAGTTTTAATGAGTGACTTAAAAGGAGGAGAGAAGGGCGGAGAGGTTTAGCGAGGGAATCCCAGAGCTTTGGGCCCCGGCAGCTGAAGGCACGGCTGCCAGTGGTGGAGCGATGGAAATCGGTGACGCGCAAGAGGCCGGAATTGGAGGAGCACGGAGATCTCGGAGGGGTGTCGGACTGGAGGAGGTTACAGGGATAGGGGAAGGGGGCGAGGCCACGGAGGGATCTGGACACAAGCACGAGAAGGACAGGCAATAAATGCAGCCTTGCCAACATCTCCCAAATCCCGAGATCAAATAGTAAAAAGGCCAGGTAGGTGGAATGCTGGCTGTGGGAGGCGGAGGCACAGAAACCTGTTTTTCCGGAATGTGTCCACATCTGGCAAAACATCCTTTGCGACAGAGAAAATAAAGAGAGAGATTCTGCTTCTTTAATATCGGCAAAATAAGGGTCGAGCTTGGTTGGCATGGATACACAACATAAAAGCAACAGAGAGCATTTCGGAGACAAAAATGCAGCAAAAACAATGGCAATGTGGAGGATTCAAGGTGTTGGGAACAGGTAATGGAAAACACGTAAATATTCAATACTTTTCCTGGGAAACACAGAATTTACTTGGTATGCTCCTGACACAGAAAGTATGAAACACTAAACCCACCGGCATTCTATTTTCACGAGTTAAAGTGGCAAGTTATTTTTTTTTTAACAATACATGTAAGGATGATGGCACACTTAGCATTCAGTTGCTTGAAATCTAAGGCCTTGAAATTACACTTCGAGATACTAGCTGTTTCACTTAAAATGAGTTAATACCGCTTGTTAAAATGGCGGAAAAAGAAATGCCATACAAACTTATTAAGCATTCGTATGAGAGTATCCCAGGGTGTAATGTTAAAGCTTCACACATGGATTTAAAAAAAAAACTTTAAGCATAGCTGAAAAATAAAACTATTTTAATAATGTTGGTCGATCCCATTCACGTTGAATATTTACTCACCAGTTTCAAGAGTATCTATTCTATTGTGCAATGATAAACTATGTTAATGACATTTTTTTGCAAAGGTTTTGTTCGCATCTGCCCTCGAAGGCTCCTCAGTATAAATCCTCCTCCAGTGGGGAGATTGCTTTGTAAACTTTTCCTCAAACATTCTCAGCACTATTGTTTGATCAAGCAGTGGGAAAGGGGAGGCCGGGGCAGGTGGAATATTTCCAGCCCCACCACACCATGGGATAGAATATGCCAAATCTAAGTGGTGCGTCACGTCAGCCTGACCAACAGCTGGCCTATCCCTCTGGGACTTGGCCTCAACCGTTTTCCAGTAGGGAGTCGAACGTCGAACTGTTTGAACTACTGACTTTTGCTTCGTCAAGTTTCTTTTTGTGACCTTTTGCGTGCAATAAATGAGGATTGTTGGGGCCGATTACATAGAAACATAGAAGATAGGAGCAGGAGTAGGCCATTCGGCCCTTCGAGCCTGCTCCGCCATTCAACGAGATCATGGCTAATCATCCAAACCCTAGCCCCCCGTCCCTACACCGACAGCCATCCCACCCAAGCTCTATCCCCGTAACCCCACGTATTTAATCCCCCCATAACACTAAGGGCCAATTTTTTTTTATCATGGCCAATCAACCTAACCCGCACATCTTTGGACTGTGGGAGGAAACCGGAGCACCCGGAGAAAACGCACGCAAACACGGGGAGAATGTGCAAACTCCACACAGACAGTCACCCGAGGCCGGATTTGAACCCGGGTCCCTGGCGCAATCAGGTCAGGTATAGATTGGGTAGATGCAGAGTCACGCTCTCGCTACTCCCATCAATGTGCGCTGCCCCCTACCGCAAGAGTGTGATGTATTTCCACTTCCCCAAGTCCCCTCTGAGTGAGATCGCCAACACCGTTGAATGAAGGTCTTATTTGACTAAATGTAGGATAGCTTTTAAAAGTTATCGACGTAATGATAATCTGCTGATGCTTTCATTTCTGTGCTGCATAATCTATTGTTCGGCTTTTGCACACTGTTATTACACAGTCCTAATTATACTTGACGAGAGAGAGGGATGTACAATTATCCAAATGGTCATTTGTACTCGAACAGTGTTCCATCATCCTGCTAACTAATAACAAATTTTGAAAGCACTAAGCATAATTACAAAGTGAATGCCTATTAAAGGTCATCAAAAGGGAGGGGAGGGTTGCCATTGAAACCAGAAGAGGTTTAAGTCCCTAATACATGTATGAACAATGCTGTATTGAAAAGACCTTATTGCGTCTGCCAGCCCCATAGATCAACCCATTATAAATCCTCATAATCTTAAGCTCTGGTTTACAGATTCAAATTGCCACAATCATTATAGCTCTGAGCGCAATTCCTGTTCGTGCACATCTGTAATCCTCAAACTAAAGCCTGCACATGAAAGGAAGAGCCACAATACACAAAAGGTGTTTCCCTCTGGTCGGAAATTTTACAAAATTAAAGGAAGTCTGGCTGGTAAAGACAGGGGGGCTGCTCAGCGAGCGTGCATACGCAGCTCTCGGTTCCACAGTACAGCTAAATCAGGCTGAGGCAGTGCAGGCTAGAAATCAGCAGCGAGTTTGCCCAACTTCGACACCCAACCATTTATCACGAGGGGAAAACAATGTCAGAGTCTACACAGGGAACGATAAGCCTCTCCCACATAAACTCAGCTCCAGCTAGCTTGCTTTGAAAGACTGGCGACATTTTTGAGTGTTCACCTACGATGGCAGGTTGGATGCAAAATGAAAATAATCTTTAGAAAATGGCACACGCGTGCGCGCACACACACACAGCGCCTTGAACCTACCTTGACTCCATCCGTTTTCTTGTTCAGTAAATTCTTTGCTGCTGTAAAATCAGATGAAACAAAACAGTATGAGCGTTTATCGCATTATAAATCCGCTTCCGTGAAGGTGAACTTGTTTGCAACAAATCTGACTATCATTCTATTTGGCACAAAAAACATTTTGGGAGAATTTAATAGCTTTCTAATGATCGAAGACAAGGAAACTGTCAGCGTTGGAGCAAACCACAAATTGAAGGGCAAGTTCAAACATATTTAGTTAGGTAATGGAAATTACTGTCTCAGTCTTAGCTTTCATGAATTACACAGTGAAAAAAACGAAAAGAAATATAGAGGAGAAAGAATGATGTTTGAGTTGCAATATTTAGTACTTATATTTTTGTTTTTCCAAAGCAATTTCATTCCAAATGCAGCGGTCTTGTGTTAATTGTTGGGAATGGCATGAGGCAGGTCCACAGGAGCCACTCAGGCTGGTACAGTTCTGGCCTTACTGAAGTGGGGCTGCCCTCAACTCCGATAGGGAAGTCTGCTGTGTGCGCACTCTCACGTGCCTGGTCAGGCATGTACTGCCTGGTCAGGCATGTACGGCAGTGGCCAGACACGGTATAGGGCAAAGGTGAATACTGGACAGCAGAAAATGGAGGAAGTGCAAAAAATGCCAATGAAAGAAAGCTCCACAGAGGAGCTAAGTTTCAAATCAAATTCACAAATTGCCACCAACAAATGGAACATTCAATGGGCACGGGAAAGGGGAAACAAGAGTAAGGTAAAAGATAAATCATTACTGGAGACCAGTATGTGAAGGAGGGATGTGGGTGCACCACTTCAAGAATGCTTCCTAAGGGCCTGCCATAAAAAAACAAGACTTTGAGCGAGAATCGACATGCTCGGTTTTTTTTCTCTCTCTCCTGCATTACATTCCACATTCCACAATCCAAATGGAGTGGACCCATGAGTGAAATGTCTCGATTATGGGAATGAATCGCAGCCACTGTTCCGATATACACCATACAGCTGTGTGCTGCAGGGAAATAGTCCTTTTAGTGAAGGGGTGTCCAGATGATGAATCGTGTCAGACAGGCAACCAATCCTCATGCAGCTTGGACACAACAGAGGCGAGGGGGAAGCGTTAGTTGAATGAAATGGGGGCAGCGCACGCTCGGTACATGTGGCAAATGAGAAGGTTGGAGATGACATATTTTATGATTCTTCTAACTGTTATAAAGCATACTCTAGAATAATCTAGTTCACCAGTTCTTTGAGTGAAGTGTGTGTTGGAGTTATTCCTACCTTTCCTCAACCCCCCCCCCCCCCCCCCCAATACCTTACAGGGTGCTTAGAAGAGGGTTAATATGAAATACTTTCCTCCTGTCGTAAATGCATGTGGAAAAAGTCAGTGCGAGTATGAAATGGGGAAACCCAGTTTACACATATTAACAACTATATGGTTTCTCTTATTAAGTATTTCTCCAATTGGTATCTATGGGCTGTCGATAATGGTCATCCTTTAACAATAGCACAGTGTACTCAGGGAAGCTAATACTTCACACATACTTAGATGCACATGGTAGAACCTCCATTACTTTACTACATTGTGTATTTGCAACACCAAAGTTCTGATTGGTCCCCTTGGAGGTCAAGACACACCCAGCAGTTTGTCTGGAATGTGTAATTTGATCCTGCCTGCCTGAGTAATCAAGATCTTTGCAATGTGTAATCTGATCCATTGATTGTGACAGCCAGGCTCCAGACAGAGCTCACAGTGCTAACACGACTGCTTTCAGAGAATAGACAGGGCTCACCGTCCCAGGTTAGGACCTTCTCCCCCCCACCCCGCCCCCCAAACAAGTTCCTGAGTTTCTCCCTGCCGCCCCCAACAAGTACCTGACCTTCACCCACCACCGCCAAGTTCTTGACCTTCCTTGCCCCCATACCCATCCTTTAACGGAGTGGATGTACGAGTGAAATGTTGGGACATTGGTATGGATCGCAGTCTAGAAACTGGGAATGCCCTAGGAAGCTGGAGCCTGTGCTTGAACCAAAGTGACTGCAAATGGACAATGGGTACTTTAAAATATACTGTACTACAACTTTTGAGCTTCCATTGCATGCTGGTTATTCTGTTTTTTTTTAATATAACAGTGAAAAAATCAGATGCTGGAATATTGTAGCATGGTCACTTATCATTTTATAATCACATTTATTTTTTTTTGCCAAAAAAGGATCCAAATAGTTCTTTCCTAGAAATTACACCTGCCCTTGTTCCACACTTTGCAGCTATATAACATGCACGTAAACACTTCCTCCCTCCTTCAAAAGCCCGTTCAACACTTGCCTTTCTGTCCTTGTCTCCCTGCTTAGTTCCCCTGCAAAGCCCCCTGCGATAGTTTGTTACACGTAAAGCGGGCTTTATAACTCTAACTTCTTGTATAATAATTGGCTGATATTCTTCAGCTTTAGGATTGAGAGGCAGAGGTACTCAACTGTGCTCTTGCAAAAAGATGACAGATCTTCAAAAGCTTTGAAACAATCTGTCCTGCAATTTGAAGTCTATTGAGTTACATTCTAACTGTCACATTATATATTAAAACCAGTTTGTCAAAGTATTGGAAACAGCTACTGAGTGAAGGAATTTTTTAGAACTCAATTGTGCTGTACTAATAACACAAGATTTTTTAAAAATATCGATATTTGCCTTTTTGACATTCGGCTTAGTTATTGAATGATAGAAATCTCGGTATAGAAGGCCATTCGGCCCACTCTGCCAGTGCTGGTGCTAGGACATCTCCATCAAAGCTACCGACTCCAATCCGATTTCGCTGCTCATTTCCTGATCTTCTTCCTTCAAGTTTTTAGCTGATTCCGTTAAATGTTGCGACTGACTTGCCTTCGAGAGCCACTTGTGGTAATTGCTGCCATGCTTAACTGACCCTTTCGAACCTCCTGCTTTATGCTTCCCGTACAAACCCCCGAAGTTTCCGCCCTTCATGACTGAGCAGTGAAAATAATCTTTCACTGTTAGGATCAAAGAAGGATGGTACTCATTTATTACAAAACAAATTAAAACTTGACATTCGCATGGCGAGTGCTCGCTGCTTCTTTCTGCTTGAAATATTAATTTCCAAAGACTTTGTCAGAACACACACTAACCCTTCAATAAAAGAAATATTGTCACTCCCTTTAGTTTTTCAGAATCAGCTCTACATGTCTGTAAACACTTGCCACACATTCTGTGGGTCCAACTAACAGTTTCCCTATCGTGTACAACCCGAGGCTCTTTGCATTAAGTACTCTTTAGATTATCAGAAAAATAATAGGGAGCAAAACGTACTCTTCAGAAAAATCTCTAGTGCAAGCCAGGCACTGTTGCTTTGCTCGGCTCGTCCAACACTAGCATACAAAGGCTTAATACAAACGGCCAAATACTGCAGGAGCTGGAAATCGGAAACGAGCAACAGGAAAAGGGGCTGGGAACGCTCAGCGGGTCAGCGAGCCTCAGTCGACGTTTCGGGTTTGGAATCGGTCCTCGGAAGGCCAGTCCCACGTCTGCCATTTCACCGGTAGCAGGTTTGTTTCAAATGGTTATCCATTTCAAAAAATGTTCGGACGAACATGTTAACTGCCTGCATGCCAATACTGCAGAAGCCCATTTTCAAAGCGTAGACGACCTAATTTATGTGCGTGAGTGAGTGTGCGCGTGCCGCGCGCTATGGTCTCATTACATTCCCCCCTCCCCACACCAATTCCCCCCCCACCCCCGACCCTCCTTTTTATTTTAGATTCACGTACCTTTTTTGATTTTCTTAAGGGAAAAAACCACCCCCCGGTAAGCAATGATGAATGATGGTTACATGACAGTCATTCCGAGTTAGGTGAAAGCACTCAGTCCGCATGCTGCTTTTCACAGTGTTGTTCAATGCCACATACCTTGCTCAGCCAGACCAGCAGCAGCTGTGGTGACTGCAGCTGGAGCTGTGGACTGCCTGCCAACTATCGGAAGGGAAGGGTTTAGTGACAGGAGCCAAAAAGGCCCAAAAGGTTAAAAAGAGGAACAGCAAAGCCCAAGTGTTTTAACACCACCCCCCCCCCCCCCCTCCCTCCATTTGCTCTACTCAATTTTACACCTTCTACATTACATCCAACTTCATGGTTAATACATGCAAGGAATCAAAAGAATCATACAGCACTGAAGGAGGGTGGTCAGCCCATCGAGCCCGTGCCAGCTCTTTAAAAGCGCTCTCCAAATAGCCCTACTCTTCCCCCCCACGCTTTCCCCATAGCCCGGCAAAAAATTTCCCCCTCAAGTTTTTATCCAATTCTCTTTTTGAAAGTTACTATTGAACCTGCTTCCTTTCAGGTAGTGCATTCCAGACCATAACAACTCGCTGCATAAAAAAAAAAAAAAAAAAAAAATTTCTCCTCATCTCCCCTCTGGTTTTTTTTGCCGGATAAGCAAGGTGACATTACAGGTAGGAAAACAGACTGCCATCTGCTAACAGGGCAGCTGTGGGCACCTTGGCGGGTACACCGGCCTGAATCACCAGCGTAAGCAATCTCCTATTTGCTTTAAGATGCTGTATTGTCCTTCCAGCTATTTTGGGCATTGGCACAAAAAAAGTGTTTGCAACATCCCCCTGCTCTTTCTAATCATGGATTTAATGTCCCCAACCACAGGGCCCCCTCCCCTCCCCTGCAGCGACTGATACTGGGGGAAGGCAAGTGCCCAGTTGCTTTGTTTCGTTGTTATGGCGACCGAGCGTCTCTCTCATCACAGCAGGGCTTATGTGGAAGCTGATGTGGTGACACTGACGCCCACAACTGACCTAATTCCATCAGCGGATTTCAAAACCTGAATTTGCATTTTGTTCAACTGCAAACGGTATCGGGCTCTTCACTTAAAGCATCGACATTGGAGAGGTTTTCAACACTAATCGAAACAACTACACTTCATAAGTTCATGGTTGCCGGTAGATTTGAGATATATTTCTTGCTTTTCATGCCGTGTCTAATTTCAGCCTTTTTCACCCCCGCCCCTCCCCTGTAAAAGGTCCTCCCCCAGGTAATGTGCCTCCTGTGCGGAGGAGGCAGGTCGATGCCCTGCTCCCTGCCGGTCTCGCTCTTCAGCTGGGTCACCCGGCTGTACGAAATGATCCAAGTTCTTCCTCGTACCTTTGAGGAGCAGCTCTCGAACTCTGCTCAATGCCCCTACCCCGCCCCCCACACCCCATTAAACCGCAATGCGGGTGGAGTTCGGGAAATCCATGGTGTGGGAGAATCAACCTCGATCTCGCCAATCCCAGACACCGCACACTGCTCTCCCACGGATTATGCCAGCGTGTTGCCATGTTATGGGCAGTTCAGCATTCCGCAGTCTCACACCTTAAATTAACCCTTACTGAATAGCTCCCGCTCCCCCAGTGCAACCGAACTAGCCGTCAGAAATCAAGTGGCTTTCAGAAAGGGGGTCACCTTGACGGGAAAAAATGTTTGGCAAATTTTTGATGTGCTTGTACACAAACGCACAGGGACAGCATCGATCACCTTAAAACTCACCATCCATCACTTGCGTGGGATGCTGCCGTGGCAACAGTGGCCGACACCTCCTCTGGCCTACTGCGGACGATTCCCCATCCCCTTCGAATCCATCACCAGTGACCAGGCTTTCAACCAAGACTTGGAAATCCTCCTCCTCGTTCCCTCAACCTGGCTGTTTCTTTGCACCCCCCCCACCCACCTCTCAAACCCTCCCCTAACTTTCTCCCCTTTGTGAAGCACCTTGGGACATTTTTGCTCTCTTGAACAGCGCTATACAAGTTTGTTGTTCCCTTTCCTTCCCAAAATAGAATGGATTTGCCAAACAGTGATTCATGAACGCAGTTCTCCTCTAACACAAAAGCACCACTAATTCTAATGCAGTGTCCTCTGGTGGTTTAAGAAAGCACTTTTAGGCAGACTGATGTTGACCTCGCTGTGATCTAACTAGTGAATATAATGGCTCAATAGTACAACAACAAGAGTTTCAATTGACTTTGTGAAGCACAATAGGACCGCCAAAGGCCATGGTTCAAGGGACTTCTGCAAGGAGTTTCCCTTTCACAGTATCCTGTGAACAGGAGTGGGAATCTAATGTGCCATTTGCATTTGTGTATTTTATGTTCAGAGAGTTGCTGCTACTTTTCATTATGGCACTTAGAAAATATCAGTCGGAGAGGTATTATCCAGTGTATTTTTCCCCTTATTGGCCCTGGGTTTTTTCTCTCTCGCCCAGGAGATTACATGGCTGCGGGAGGGTGAGGCGGGAGGTGTGGGGCACGGGAGTGAAGAAGTGTTCAGTTATAATGGTCTGGCCATCATGTAGACTTGATGGACCAGCTAGTCCTTTCCTGCCCATCAATTTCTCACTGGCACTGTGCAAATACAAATGCTACCAGAATAAACACAATCTGTCTATTAAACCAATTTGTGCTCGGATCGAGCTGAATTATTCATTTTGACCAACTATTTTTTTTATTTTTTTTTATATAAAGAGGACAGAGCAGGGAGAGGCCCAGGTTTGAGGCCTGTCAAGTCTTGATCTGAGCTTCGTTGAACAGGGAGGTGCCGAATGGAGGCTGCAGCACCCAACATCATTGCTGGGAGAGGGGAGAGGAGTGAGTCATGTCTGGGTGGTCCTTGACAAGAGCCTTCGGGGGTAAAGGTGGCAACTTTTTTTTCCTTTATTCATTCACGGGATGTGGACCCCATCCCTAATTGCCCTTCATCGAGTGGGGTCGCTGGGCCATTTCAGAGGGCTGTTAATAGTCAACCACATTGCTGTGGGCCTGGAGTCACATGGCCGGGTAAGAACGGCATGGGATGTGGGCATCACTGGCAAGGCCAGCCTTTACTGCCCATTCCTAATTGCCCTCGAGAAGGTGGTGGTAAGCCGCCTTATACAACTGAGTGGCTTGCTGGGCCACTTCAGAGGGTGGTTAAGTGTCAACCACATTGCTGTGAGTCTGAAGTCACATATCGGCCAGACCGGGTAAGGGCAGCAGATTTCCTTCCCTAAAGGACATCAGTGAACCAGATGGGTTTTTACAACATCCAATAGTTTCATGGTCACCATTACTGATACTAGCTTTTTATTCCAGATTTATTTAATTTACTGAATTTAAATTCCCCAGCTGCCGTGCTGGGATTTGAACTGACGTCTCACGGATTATTAGTCCAGTAACATAACCACTATGCTACCATACCCCTTAGGGACAAGTTATGCCGCATGTGTCAGGCCATCAAAGAGGAAAAGAAGGGATTAAGATGCAAAATAAAAAAGGGGAAAACTTTCAAACCCCCAGAATGTTTTTTAAAATGTTATCTCCCAAACCCGCGACCTCCACCACCTAGAAGGTCAAGGGCAGCAATATGTTTGTGCGTGGAACACCGTCAGATCCCCCAAGAGCATTTCTTCATCGTCGCTGGGTCACAATCCTGGAACTCCCTCCCTAACAGCACCGTGGGAGCACCTTCACCGCATGGACTGCAGCGGTTCAAGGCGGCGGCTCACCACCACCTTCGAGGGGCAACTAGGGATGGGCAATAAATGCCGGCCTTGCCAGCGACGCCCACATTCCCGAGAATGAATAATTAAAAAAAATATTTTGTAAAAGCTTGTAAAATGACAATTGTTCCCAACTATCTTGCCAATTGATATGCAAACTGCTACTTAGCTGTTAAGAAGACAATTAGACTGCTGAGATTATAGGACACTCTACAATTAGTATTCCCTCTTTATATTACTGTATATAAAAAGCAGCTGACCATCTATGTAACTGCTTTTTCCAAATAGAAAAATGTAACAGTTGTTGGCAAATTCCTTCATTCTTAAGATAAACATTTATTCCAATATACAATAAATTGTTTAAAACCATTAATTTGATTTAAGCCTAGAAACTGCTCTTGCGATTGTTCGTGGACAAACATTAAAGAGCCGCAGATGATTGCTTTGTCTGCTAGTTTAATGTAGATGCTAACAGATTAATGCCTGTGTTAAAATAACAGAGAGAGGATTGTCTAATAAACGCATTTGGCGTTTGTCCACTAGTATCACCAGCAGTGATTTCTAGGCTCGGATTCTGTTACTGCATGCAGTAGCATGCTACAGAAGCAGTGACTTATACAGACATACCTGAAAAGTTTCTTGTAGCGAGCATTGTAGTCAGAATTGCACCCTGAATCAGAAAAGATTGGTCAGTGAACCTGCCCACATTTTCCTTATACACCTGTATCACTTACACTTAAAACAGAACAAAAATAGATATTTAGCCCTTAACATGAGTAAATAAAAACCGATCAATGCCGTCTTTTAAAAAAAGTTATTTTAGTAACTAAGTTGTTGGAGACATTTTCTAGTTCTTATCAGCCATGGCTCAGTGGGTAGCACCCTAGCCTCTGAGTCAGAAGGTTGTGGGTTCAAGTCCCACTGCAGAGACTTGAGCACAAAAATCTAGGCGGACACTCCCAGTGCAGTGCTGAGGGAGCGCTGCACTGTCGGAGGTGCCATCTTTTCGGATGAGATGTTAAACTAAAGTCCTGCCTGCCCTTTCAGGTGGAAGTAAAAGATCCCACGGTCACTATTTCGAAGAAGAGTAGGGGAGTTCACCCCGGCATCCTGGCCAATATTCATCCTTCAACCAACACCTAAAAAAAATTATCTGATCATTATTCACATGGCTGTTTGTGGGAACTTGCTGTGTGCAAACTGGCTGCTGCACTTCCGACATTAACACAGTGACTACACTTCAAAAGAACTTAATGGGCTGTAAATCGCTTTGGGGCATCCTGAGGTTGTGAAAGGCGCTATATAAATGTAAGTTCTTCCTTTTCTTGAGGTCGTGACAGTAACAAAAGTCCGAGCTGGAGCGCATTAAATTCTATCTATTTCTGAAAAATAAGCTTCAATTAATCTTTTCAATGTGATATATAGCCATTAATTCTAGCGCCTCCAGTCTTGTAGATGATATTTTATCCAGTTTAAAGAATTAATTCTGCAGAAATACTGTATGCCGCTAATCTTTTACTTGCCTTGTGTCTCACAATTTCAGACCTGTTACCCGTATCCACACTGCATTGCCAACATAGGAATTGCTAGACGAAAAAAGACAGAGGTCCCTCTAGTTCGCCTTCTACCATCTCCAACAATAATGGAGTTGTTGACTGATCATAGCAATCAATACCAACTGCTTCCACCATCTCCCCCAGGGAGCTTGTTCCGTAGATTGACCACGCGCTCACTGAAATATTGTTTCCGCAGCTTAGTTTTAGAATCAATTATCCTCTTTTGTTCTCAGCCAATTCTTCCCTGTCCCCCAATTTCTTGCTTAAGTAAGCCTTGACGTGGTGTATCGGTGGGTTGTTTGGCCATAGGGAAAATACAGCTGGGCCTGATTCTGTCCTCACCCGACGTTCACACAGGGGGGTAGGTCTATCAGGGGTCACTAAATAACACTTGGGATCAGGATCAGTTTGAGAATTTGAATTCAGTTTACCTGGGACCAGTAAAAGTGACCGTGAAGCTGTCGGCTTGTCGTAAAAACTCAACTGGTTCACTGATGTCCTTTAGGGAAGGAAATCTGCCGCCCTTACCCGGTCTGGCCGATAATGTGACTCCAGTCCCACACCAATTCTTAACTGCCCTCTGAAGTGGCCGAGCAAGACACTCAGTTCATCACAGTGGTTTAAGAATAAGGCCCACCACCACCTTCTCAGGGTAATTAGGAACGGGCAATAAATGCTGGCCTTGCCAGCAACGCCCACTTTCCGAGAATCAGTCTTTTTTTCACACCCTAGCTGATTCTTCCCCCCTCCCTCCACCAAAACCCAATTGTAGTGTCACTCCTCCACACTGGCAGAGATCAGAAATAGAGCCTGGGACCAGCATGGTCTGAATGTCTCAGCTACTTGCCAACTAAAATCCATTAATGATCTCATAGATGGGCTCAAGATCATTCGATGTGATGATAATATTTTTTATTGTTACTAAAGGGGATCACTAAAAATAAATGATGAACAGTATGGTATTAAAAAAGAGTTTATTATCCTCTTGCTTTTCCTATATTGGTCATGCAATTTGGATCCTGAATAGCCGAGAATGGTGCCACTGATCAAAAGCGTTCTTGGTCATCCCCAATGAATCCTTCAACATGATTGAAACGGTGGTGGCAGAGTAGTCTAAAAGCCTGAAATCCAGCCTGCTGCACATGGGGTATGTGTGAAGCCAAGGAATGAGAAGTATGTAATGAGCAGGTTATCTGAAAGTCCAAAGGTGAGATGACGGGACTGTTGGTGGGAAGGCCCGAATGGAAGACCGCCAATGGGCAGAGCGCAGTGAGAAGATCTCATCATTCATGGGCAGTTTGCTTACAACTAAACAACAACAACTTGTATTCATATAGCGCCTTTAATGTAGCAAAATGACCGTTTTCCCTCTTGAAGTCTCCCTGTGCCATGCACTTTCTCCAGCTGAGCTGGAGACTTGGGGAGGCGCTCCTCGATAAAATAGCTGCGACACTGTTCATGCGAGCAGGCCACTTGTGAGAAAGAGCTGGATAACTTGCTTAAAAGATACAGCAAGGCACGTGCATTTAGCTAATTTGGTGTAGGACCCGGCAATTTTGTGGAGGTATCAGTTTGGTAGCGCTCTCGCCTCCAGACCAGGTGGTTATTTCTGTCTTGCACATGTATTGAAATCTCACCCCAGTGCAGTGATACTGGGAAAAAGATGGAGACACTGTGCATGAGCGAGAGATGAAACCAAGGTCTCGTCTTCCTGTCCTGTAGAGCCCATGGCACCAATCATGAAACAGTACAAGAAACCCTGATGTCCTGGCTAACACACTTCTACCAGAAAATCCTTCCTGGTGACGTAAGAAAACTACTAGGCACTTGGTCTAAGCGTTAAACAAAGCTTTAATCAACTGTTTTTCAACATGAAGATCTAGTTGTGTCCTTTACTAATTCCTGGTAAAGAATGTCCTGAGCAAGCTGGGCCCATGCCCGAGTATTTATACTCTCCCTGGACAGCGCCACCAGCAAGCTGCCCAGTATCATTTCTTAAGTCATTTCCACATGAATGACAAGATTCATGTCACCTGGGTTTCAGGTTAAGAGAGCCACTGGGCAACACGGTTAAATACCTAATATTTAAATATTACCACCACTCACCTTGAGTTTTCTTCTGGCATTGAACTTCCTCAAACATTCGACGGTTTCCTGACGGTGCATCATTGATGCTACAGTAGAACGTTGCTGAAAAAATGTACAGTGATGTTTAGCGTTAATCGGGTCAGCATATAGCAAAAGAAACCCCCCCCCCACAAATAACACAAATTTCTGACCAGTTAAACCAGTCCATTACTGTCGATGGTGTGTCCTGTGGGAAATACTCAGCCGAACATTTTGACGGCCATTTGTAATCGGCAATACACCTCTTTAATGACCATCACAGGAAGATGTGACCATAGAATACGCAGCACAGAAACAGGCCGCTCGGCCCAACCAGTCCATGCCGGCGTTTATGCTCCACTCGAGCCTCCTTCTGTCTTTCCTCATCTAACTTTATCAGCTTAACCCTCTATTCCCTTCTCCCTCGTGTTTATCCAGCCTCCCCTTAAATGCATCTATACTATTCGCTTCAACCACTCCCTGTGGTAGCGAGTTCCACATTCTCACCACTCTCTGGGTAAAGAGGTCCAGCACTGTATCTTTATACCGAGTTGATGCACTTTTAGCTGTGAAAGATGATTTACTTGGAAGGGGGTCTAATTGGCCTGATCTTAAAAACAGAGGACACACTGACCACAGTAGAGGGCCAAACTAAGAAAAACAAACCCAATGAACGTACAACGGATTAAGAATGACATTTGCTATTTTAACCTTAAGGGTTAGTTTATAAAGTTGGGACTGGTACTTACGCAGACCCATGGGTGTTTCAGGGCCTCGGTTGCGGTTATCCTTTTGGCTGGATTGATGGTCAGCATCTGATTGATCAGATTTTTGGCTTCGGGGGTAACGGTGTCCCATTCTGGAGAGGGAAACTACCACAAAAATGGAATATAAATGAAAGCGAGAGTCTGCTGCCCAATCGAGGCGTGCTGGACGCAAGATCAGGGACAACAGTTAACAAGAGATCATGGAGGTCGTACACAAAAGGTTAAAGTGAACTATTACAGACAACCTAAGAGGGAACGTTTTGCATGCAACGTAGTGAAGTAGAGAGTTGGAACGCTGTCCTTTCAACTCTGGTAGATCAATCTGAATCTAGTTCAGACTCATGGGTCAAAAATTCTGCTCCTCTGTTTCATCATTGTTAAACCTCCTATGTGCAATTTGTTACGGTAGATTTACTCCAGCCCCGGTCAACTCCATGCAGCTGCTCGTCATTTAGTATTCGAGGGGAAAGCTTTGTGGGGCTGGATTATGTCCCGCTGACATGGGTGCAATCACTCAACTGCAAAGGTGGCAGGGTGAGAGAGATAGGCCCACATTTCTTTTGGCGTGGACTATGCTCCCTCTTTCCCCCCCCCCCCCCCCACTCCCACTTCTGGGATTTCCCCTGATGTCCCGAACTCACGACCGACCCTCTGAACATTGAGTCAACTGTTCCATCAGTTGCATGAAACATCCCGTAATTTAGCATTAGGCAAACAAATCTATTGAGAGGGGCAAGAAATATGCCTTGCATGAGAAATGCAACTGACAGGGCCCAGCCTAGGGTGTGCTATTGGTTCGGGAGTATATTGTTAGTGTGGCTCATGGATGTTTGGTGCGGTCATTGGGAGAAAGGTTGTAAAAATGTAGCATGCCCACAACTGAAATCCCTCCGCAAGGACATCAATACATAGTAACAAAATAAATAACTTTATATCTTAAAAGCAATTGGAACCAAATAAAGCCCGTAGCCAATCAGCAGGAGAATTGGCTTTGTAATAAAATGCTTGGGAAACAAGCCCGGATTGCCTAATATGCAAATACACCTTCTAGGGTTCTGAGGAATGTTGTTGGCCAAGACTTTGGCTGATGGTCCCTCCTTGAAGCAGCATGTTTCTCCTGATTGGCCGCGATGTGAAGGGAGGCGAGGTAGCGAAGGGGGAAGAATAGTTCAAACTGACGTGACCATATTGTCTTTACTGCGGCAGTGCGACCTGTTGACTGATCATAGTGCCCCACTCGCAGAGGCGGTGGAGATGTCTTTCACCTGGAGCTCGCTGGCAAAGGTGACTACACAGAACCGGTAGCCCCTTGCGGGAGGACTAATGGGAATGGGTAGAAGGGGAAAGGGTGGCCATAATTAACGAGCTTACTTATTTGTAATCAGTGTGAAACTAGAGCTCCGTTTTAGGTAGAAACATTTCAAGGCCGAAAGGAGGGAGAAATGGAGAAGCATTTCCTTGCGAGAATGCATGGGCATAAAGCGGGATGCCCGAGAAACATTTTGCCCTCACCAAAGAGAGTTTGAGGAAATTCAAGGACAATGGAGTCATTCCCTAGTGTGGATATTTTCTCGCATTTTTTCTACCAGGGGCTGTTGTTGGTGTGTGAGGAATAGCTGCGTTAAAAAGGCTGGAAAGCACAGCTGCCCATGAAGCACAACGTGTTCGTATGGCATCATTCTGTCTGGTATTTTAAAAAAACAGATGTCACCCCATTTATTTTAAATAGGTTATCGCCCACATTAAAATAGCAGAAAGAAGGTGGTCGCACAAGTGCACTAAATATCATTCAGTAACCTCACCTAGAATCATTTCTAGATTTATAGTTTTTTAAATCTTTTTTTAAATTCTGCGTCGCAACTTAACAAAATGTGGGGAAATCATTTCTGTCGCTCCACTCTTCCCTCTCGAGCGATTTCTCCAGGAGTATCGGTTTCGCGTGCGACGGCAAGGGACCTTCGCATTTCACTTTCTTTTTAAAAAAAAAAAAAAGAATTTTTCCATTTCAGCAAAACTTTCCCCCCCCCCCCCCCCCGAACATCCTGGGAGAAAATGCTGCTGTGAGCGAGTGCAGATTATTTGGGAACAATGGGCAATGGCATTGAAAAGGAAAGGAAAAGGACATTATCTGTCCAAGTGTCACCGAGGAACGAGCCTCGTGAGAGGCAAGAGCATAGCAAGGGCGACAACAACCTCACTCACAAACTGGACATTCCCTGATGGCAACGGGAGGCAAATCCCGTGGGAGTGCAGCGCTGTAGCACTGCAATGCGCTCCTCGATTACAGAATCAATAGCTATAGATTGCTCTCGGTCTTAAAAATAAAAGATGAGTTTCTCCCCCCACCACTTTAATTACAAATTCTTTACACCAATAATTGTCTTTATCACTGAAAACTGAGTAACTGAAATATATGCAGGGCCAGTAATAAGCTGGAGTGCTGGGTGAATCAATGCAGCGTTGCACTTGAGTGGAGTGAAGATGCAATTAAGGTGCTGCTTTACATAAGAAAAGGGATAGAGTGTGACATGAATCAGTCAGTCATTCATGAAAGAAAGACTTATGAAATAATACTGAGCGGCCTGTGGGTGGCACTGTCCAGGGAGAGTATAAATACTCGGGCACGGGCCCAGCTTGCGCAGGACATTCTTAACAGGAACTAGTGAAGGACACAACTAGACCTCCATGTTGTAAAACAGTTGATTAAAGCTTTGTTTAACGCTTAGACCGAGTGCCTAGTAGTTATAGAAACATAGAAGATAGGAGCAGGAGTAGGCCATTCGGCCCCTCGAGCCTGCTCCGCCATTCAATGAGATCATGGCTGATCATCCAAACTCAGTACCCTGTCCCTGCCTTCTCCCCATATCCCTTGATCACTTTAGCCTTAAGAAATATATCTAACTCCTTCTTGAATATATTTAATGAATTGGCCTCAACTGCCTTCTGTGGTAGAGAATTCCACAGGTTCACCACTCTCTGGGTGAAGAAATTCCTCCTCATCTCTGTCCTAAATGGCTTACCCCTTATCTTTAGACTGTGACCCCTGGTTCTGGACTCCCCCACCATCGGGAACATCCTTCCTGCATCTAGTCCTGTTAGAATTTTATAAGTTTCAATGAGATCCCCTCTCATTCTTCTAAACTCCAGCGAGTATAAGCCCAATCGACCCAATCTCTCCTCATACGTCATTCCTGCCATCCCAGGTATCAGTCTGGTGAATCTTCGCTGCACTCCCTCCATGGTAAGAACATCCTTCCTCAGATAAGGCGACCAAAACTGCACACAATACTCAAGGTGTGGTCTCACCAAGGCCCTGTACAACTGCAGCAAGACATCCTTGCTCCTGTACTCGAATCCTCTCGCTACGAAGGCCAACATACAATTTGCCTTCTTAACCGCCTGCTGCACCTGCATGCTCACCTTCAGCGACTGGTGCACAAGGACGCCCAGGTGTCGTTGTACTTCCCCTTCTCCCAATCTATTGCCGTTCAGATAATAATCTGCCTTCCTGTTTTTGTCACCAAAGTGGATAACCTCGCATTTATCCACATTATACTGCATCTGCCATGCATCTGCCCAATCACCCAACCTGTCCAAATCATACTGGAGTTTCTCGGCATCCTCCTCACAGCACACACGCCCACCCAGCTTTGTGTTGTCTGCAAACTTGGAGATATTAGATCGAGTTCCCTCGTCTAGATCATTAATATATATTGTGAATAGCTGGGGGCCTAGCACCGATCCCTGCGGTACCCCACTAGTCACTGCCTGCCACTCGGAAAAAGAGCCGTTTATTCCAACTCTTTGCTTCCTGTCTGCCAGCCAGTTCTCTATTTTCTTACGTCAGAGTGCAAATCAAGAGGTTGTTTTGTGGATCTGCTGGGTATTTGTCACACTCCATTTGGAGCAGTGCGTGCGCCTGATCACAGGAGACATGATTGCTCGAGAGGATACAGAGGCGAGGACTGAAGGTGATTCCGGACATCCTGAATCAGTTATGAAACGAGGCCGGTGAAGTCTGGCTTCCTCTCTCTGGGAAAGAGGAGACCTTGGGAATGAACCAACGGAACTTTTTAAGGTTATGAAGGCGCGTGACAAAGCTGACACGGGAACGGTTAACGGCAGCAAAAACCTTTAAAATACAGTTCAAAATTAAAATGTTCGGAGTGGGAACGGAAAGCAGGGGTCTTTGCTGACGGCTGCTGACTTGTGGGAGAGGTTACCCTGCAGGGCCACTGAAGCGGACAGTACAAGTAAGTTCAGAGGGCAACTAGACGTGGTTCTCGAGACAGAATGGATTGAGAAAGTAGATGAGGTTAACATCAGTCAAAAGGGATGGGGCTTGTTCGGCCTAAACATCTATTTCTGTTCCTAAAAATTAAATTAATTGACCGGCAATCGAGATTCAGAATGATTTATCCAGAAATAAATGTCAGATTACAGCAAATGCTTAAGTAACCTTTCATTTTTGCCCCTCTGTTTCGCTGTAAAAACCTTAATGTCTATCATATGAATACAATGCCAGGTAATTTTAAAAGTGTGTTTTATTGCATGGGAGAGGAATACATTGCTTCTTCTCCCTCAGTGCGACAGTGAATGGTGCAATAATATAATGATTACACATGGCCCGAGCAAAGTGAGATAAATCAGAGAGCTGATGAATAATGACACTTTTCCAGTGTTTCAGGGTAGAAGTGAAAAATCTAAACCCTTGTGGGCTGCGCAGTTTTCTTTTAAGTAACTTGCCAATGGGAAAATGGATTCCAACATACTAAAATTGAAACATAAGAATATAAGAAATAGGAGCAGGAGCAGGCCATACGGCCCCTCGAGCCTGCTCCGCCATTCAATAAGATCATCGACCTCAACTCCACTTTCCCGCCCGATCCCCATATCCCTTGATTCCCCTCGAGTCCAAAATTCTATCGATCTCAGCCTTGAATATACTCAAAGACTCAGCATTCTCAGCCCTCTGGGGCAGAGAATTCCAAAGATTCACAACCCTCTGAGTAAAGAAATTCCATCTCATCTCAGCCTTAAATGGCCAACCCCTTATCCTGAGACTATGCCCCCTAGTTCTAGACACCCCAGCCAGGGGAAACAACCTCTCAGCATCTACCCTGTCAATCCCGCTCAGAATCTTGTATGTTTCAATGAGATCACCTCTCATTCTTCTAAACTCCAGAGAGTATCGGCCCATTCTACACAATCTCTCATCATAGAAACATGTATTAAAAGGGTGCATTCAAAATAGAGTCAACTCCTCCAGCTGGTGGTTGGGAGGGTCTTGTGCGAGATGAATGCCCACTTTCTGGTGAGCTAATGGCACAAGCTGCTGCTGGTTTTTGCCATCTCGCTCAGGAAAGCCACAAACTGTTACTGAGCTGGGCATTTCTAACAAGTGGAGGGGTTGCCTTATAAGGAAAGGTTGAGCCTATACTTATTGGAGTTTAGAAGAATGAGAGGGGATCTTATTGAAACATATAAGATTCTGAGGGGGCTCGACAGGGTAGATGCAGAGGGGATGTTTCCCCTGGTGGGGGAATCTAGAACTAAGGGGTATAATTTCAGATTAAGGGAGCACGCTTTTAAATCGGAAATGAGGAGGAATTTTTTCTCTGAGGCTCGTGAATCTTTGGAATTCTCTTCCCCAGAGAGCTGTGGAGGCGGAGTCATTGAATATATTCAAGGCGGAGATAGACAGACATTTGAGCTACAGGGGAGTCGAGGGTTATGGGGAGTGGGCAGGGAAGTGGAGTTGAGGCCAAGATCAGATCAGCCGTGATCTTATTGAATGGCGGAGCAGGCTCGAGGGGCCGAATGACCGACTCCTGCTCCTACGTCTTATGTAAGGGTAGCTCGCCTGGCAAGCAGAGAAATGTCACACTAATTAGGGCGGGCACTCTTTGGAGACATATTGTGGGGGTAGGGGGTACAGAGAGTGATTCTTTTACTCTGCATCTAACCATTCCCGCAGCCAACCTGGAGAGTGCCTGACAGACACCGAGTGGCCCATTGTGACAATGGCGGTGACAAGTTGACGAGGCTGTTCGAAAAGTATACGCGATCCTGGGCTTTATATAAAGAGGCGGAGATTACAAAATCGAAGGAGTTATGCTGAACTTTTGTAAATCACTGCGTGGGCCTCAGCTGCAGTATTGCGTCCAATTCTGGGGACCACACTCTAGGAAGGACGCGAAGGCCTTGTAGCGGGTGCAGGAATGAGATTTACCATGGATGAGGGGCTTCAGCTACGTGGAGGAATTGGAGAAGTTGGGATTGTTCTCCTTAGAGCAGAGAAGGCGACGGAGAGATTCACTAGAGCTGTTCAAAATAACGAGGGGTTTTGATAGAGTAGATTCGGAGAAACTGTTTCCACTGGCAGGAGGGTCGACAACCAGAAGACACCGATTTAAGAAAAGTGGCAAAAGGGCCGAGGGGGGGGAGAGGTGAGGAGAATTTGTTTTACGCAACGAGTTATGATGATTTCGAATGCACTGCCCGAAAAGGGTGGTGGAAGCAGATTAAATAGGGATTTCAAAAGGGAATTGGATATATATATGAAAAGGGAAAAAAATTGCAGGGCTGTGGGGAAAGAGCAGGGGGGAGTGGGACTAATTGGAGAGCTCTTTCAAAGAGCCGGCACAGGCACAATGGGCCGAATGGCCTCCTCCTATGTTATAAGAATCTACGATTTCTCAGCACAAACATCCCTCACTTTGATGAAAACAAAAAAAATGGATCCGGAAAACAATTTAAAAATACGAGCAAAAATTCCATTAAAAATTTCACATGAGGGAGAAGAATAATTGTCTCCACTAGCGAGACTAACTGGATAACTTAAAAGCAATTTGACACCTGTGAGTTATAGCGAGTCTCATGATTGCCCATGACATCATTTGTGCTGCACATTTAAAATATGTTTTATTAATAACTTGAGTTTATTTATGACACGACAACTGTGGAGACGTGGCCAGCTTCTCCACCGTTCCCAGACCATAAATCCTAGATTGGAGCGGGGACTCACAGAAGGAGGCCATTCAGCCCATCGTGCTTGTGCTGGCTCTTTGAAAGAGCGATCCAATTTAGCCCCACTCCCCCCTGCTCTTTCCCCATAGCCCTGCAAATGTTATCCTCTTCAAGTATATATCCAATTCCCTTTTGAAAGTTATTACTGAATTCGCTTCCACCACCCTGTCAGGCAGCGCATTCCAGATCATAGGATATATGGCACAGAAACAGGCCATTCGGCCCAACCAGTCCATGCCGGCATTAATGCTCCTCTCGAGCCTCCTCCCGTCTTAACAACTCGCTGCGTACGACAAATTCTCCTCAGAAAAAGAACCCACGGTTCAATCAGACTACAAAACACCCGTTTCCAAAGATAACGGGCCCAATTTGAGGCCTACTTGTACTTACATCATAAGCTCCAGCCTTAATTTGTTGATAAAGTTTATGCTGATCCTCATCCCAGAAAGGAGGATAACCCACTAACAATATGTAGAGAATGACACCTGAAAGAAACCACAAGTGAATAAACAACGTGTTAGCATATTCGTCTGTCAGATGAAACTCGTCAGACCACATTTTATTGCCCCACTTCGTATCCTTTTAGTTTCAGCTCTGCCGCCCGCCCTGTCGCACTATCCAAAAGCACCGAGCAAGCTGCACTGCCACTGTACCTAGCGCATGCACTGGATAGGGCGCGAAGAGTCGACAGAACTCACCTAACGGGAGTAAGTGAGCGCGTGAATGCAAATCAAAGCTGTGACACCAGCTCACAGCCCGCGCTTGAGTCCAATATTAGAGTGCTATATTCTCTGGCGTTTAGAAGAATGAGAGGTGATCTCATTTGAAACATACAAAATTCTTACAGGGCTTGACAGGGTAGAGGCAGGGAGGATGTTTCCCCCTGGTTGGGGAGTCTAGAACCAGGGGTCACAGTGTCAGAATAAGGGGTCGGCCATTTAGGACTGAGATGAGGAGAAATTTCTTCGCTCAGAGGGTCGTGAATCTTTGGAATTCTCCACCCCAGAGGGCTGTGGAGGCTCAGTCATTGAGTATATTCAAGACAGAGATCGATAGATTTTTGGATATTAAGGGACTCGAGGGATATGGCGGAAAAGTGGAGTTGAGGTAGATGATCAGCCATGATCTTACTGAATGGCGGAGCAGGCTCAAAGGGCCGAATGGCTGACTCCTGCTCCTATTTCTTATGTTCTCATGAACTCAGGGCTTCCGATAAAGTTTCAAATTTGTTTTAACTAGTACGTAAGTCAACCCCACCCCAGCATTAAAAATTAATGGGTGCTTGTTGAAGGCACGGGTGACAGTATTTTGTTTTTGAAGTCCCATTACCTCGAACCCTATGGATTAAAATCCCAACTCGTCGACTTCTCCACTCACCACATGCCCAGATATCAACTGGCTTTCCGTATGGATCTTTCCTTAAAACCTCCGGGGAAAGGTATCCAGGAGTGCCTGCAAACCCTGTAGGGGGGGAAAAAATGTTCAGGCATGATTTTTTTTTCCATCTCAACATTTGTTCACCTGCTGAAACCTTGCACATTTACAATAAATTTGTTCCGTGTATTGAATGTAGCACCTGATCTAACTATTTTTTGCCTCACTCGATTGCTCTCACTTAAAGTTAATGATCAGAACATCATTACATAGGATATACAGCACAGAAACAGGCCATTCGGCCCAACCAGTCCATGCCGGCGTTTATGCTCCACTCGAGCCTCCTCCCGTCTTTCCTCATCTAAATCTATCAGCATAACCCTCTATTCCCTTCTCCCTCATATGCTTGTCCAGCCTCCCCTTAAATGCATCTATACTATTCGCTTCAACCACTCCCTGTGGTAGCAAGTTCCACATTCTCACCACTCTCTGGGTAAAGAAGTTTCTTCTGAATTGCCTATTGGATTTCTTGGTTACTATCTTATATTGATGGCCTCTAGTTATGCTCTTCCCCACAAGTGGAAACATTCTCTCTCTGTATCCATGCTATCAAAATCTTTCATAATTTTAAAGACCTCTATTAGGTCACCTTCAGCCTTCTTTTTTCAAAGAGAAAAGAGACTCAGCCTGTTCATCCTTTCCTGATATGTATACCCTTGCATTTCTGGTATCATCCTTGTAAATCTTCTCTGCACCCTCTCCAGTGCCTCTATATCCTTTTAATAATATGGCGACCAGAACAGCACACAGTACTCCAAGTGTGGTCTAACCAAGGTTCGATACAAGTTTAGCATAACTTCCCTACTTTTCAATTCTATCCCTCTAGAAATAAACCCTAGTGCTTGGTTTGCTTTTTTTATGGCCTTGCTAACCTGTGTGGCAACATTTAGTGATTTGTGTATTTGTACTCCGAGATCCCCTTGTTCCTCTACATTGGGGCTTTATTTGACTAAGTTACTTGGCATTTACGAGGGCTTATCACGTTGTCAAAACTTTTCATACAACCAAGTACGTTGAAGAGCAGTGACTGTTGTGTCGGCAAATGCAACAATATCCATGAAGATGATGAGGGAGGGTTCATCGAAGAACATGGTGAAGTAAAAGGCAATGTGAGTTCTGAGGCGGAAGAGACTCTGAACAACAAAGGGGGAAACTAATGCAGCAACAAGGTGGTCGAAGAAGTAGGTTTTGATGCGCTTCGTAAAGGAGGAGAGAGAGGTAGAGCAGCAGAGGTGTTTAGGCAGGGACCCCCAGAGCTGAGGACCGAGACGGCTGAAGGCGTGTGAAGAAAATGAAGAAGCTTACAAAGAAGTCAAAAGTGATCAAGATCCTACAAGCAGCAGCGAGTGGCTGTGTTTGTCAAGGTAAGCGGATGTTAATACTGGGAAATGGAGCTCCATTCTCTCGGAATTCTCAGCAGTTGCTTTGTTTTGTACGTAGCAATCGGCAGTCATGTGCATCTGCAAGACATTCGCACACGCGAGATCTTGATGCAACTCACTGGTCAGGCCTCAGTTGGAGAATTACGTCCGACTCTGGGCACCACACTTCGGGAAGGACGTGAAGGATTTGGAGAAGGTACGGGGAGAGTTACCAGAAAATGGTACCAGGGATGAGTGCCTTCGGCTATGTGGAGAGACTGGAGAAGTTGGGATTGTTCTCCTTAGAGCAGAGAACAACTTGTATTTATATAGCGCCTTTAACGTAGTAAATGTCCCAAAGCACTTCACAGGAGTATTAAAAGACAAAAAATTTGACACCGAGCCACATAAGGAGAAATTAGGGCAGGTGACCAAAAGCTTGGTCAAAGAGGTAGGTTTTAAGGAGCGTCTTAAAGGAGGAAAGAGGCGGAGAGGTTTAGGGAGGGAATTCCAGAGCTTAGGGCCCAGGCAACAGACGGCACGGCTACCAATGGTTGAGCGATTATAATCAGGGATGCTCAAGAGGATAGAATTAGAGTGCAGATATCTCGGGGGGCTGTGGGGCTGGAGGAGATTAGAGATAGGGAGGGGTGAGGCCATGGAGAGATTTGAAAACGAGGATGAGAATTTTGAAATCGAGGCGTTGCTTAACCAGGAGTCAACGTAGGTCAGCGAGCACAGGGGGTGATGGGCGAACAGGACTTAGTGCGAGTTAGGACACGGACAGCCGAGTTTTGGGTGATCTCAAGTTTACGTAGTTTAGAAAGTTAATTGGAGATTTAATAGGAGTTGTTCAAGATTATTAGAGGTGGTGATTGTGCAAATAATAACTGTTTCCACTGGCAGGAGGTAACCAGAGGACACAGATTGAAGGCAATTGGCAAAAGAACTGGAGTGGGGGGGAATGGGGCGGTATAAAGAGGTTCTTTTTTACATTGCGTTGTTGTGATCTGGAATGCACTGCCTGAAAGGGTGGTGGAAGCAGGTTCAATAATAACCGGATCTCTACTTACAAAGGAAAAACATGCAAAGCTAAGGGGAAAGAGCAGGGGAAGTGGGACAAACTGGATCGCTCTACCAAAGAGCCGGCACAGGCATGATGGACCGAATGGCCTCCTTCTGTGCTGGAAGACTCTATAATGATATTGGTATGATATTTAAATGATCAGAAATGCAAAGCAACCGCGAGTGGCATATTTCTTTGAACGCCGATAACCTCCACCCCAGAATGATGATAGACATGTTCACGGCCGATTCCTCACATGGTGAATATTCAGATTCAGCAAGACAGCCGAGCGTAATCAGAGGTCCCGTTGCCCCGGATCTACAGTGGTATGGGCAGAGGCCTGATCGGAGGACCCAGACCCGTCATCACAGCCACCGAGAGGTTAGGAAGGCCTGGATAGATAGGGGGAGACTTCACGCGGATAAGGGGATAGAATAGATTGTGGTTGCTCTTTAAGATCAAGGAGTCGCTGTGTAACAGGCAGCTGAGCCTTGCAGATCAGGAGGGTCCCAGGTTCAATGCCAAGTCTCTGCTGAATTACCTGGAGCTAAGAACATTTCTGTGGGAGGGGGTGGGGGGGTGGAGGTTCTCCTCATCTTCTGACCTAACTTGGACGGACGATCACAGAAACATAGAAGATAGGAGCAGGAGTAGGCCGTTCGGCCCCTCGAGCCTGCTCCGCCATTTAATAAGATCATGGCTGATCATCCAAATTCAGTACCCTGTCCCTGCTTTCTCCCCATATCCCTTGATCCCTTTAGCCTTAAGAAATATATCCAACTCCTTCTTGAATATATTTAATGAATTGGTCTCCACTGCCTTCTGTGGTAGAGAATTCCACAGGTTCACCACGCTCTGGGTGAAGAAATTCCTCCTCATCTCTGTCCTAAATGGCTTACCCCTTCTCCTTAGACTGTGACCCCTGGTTCTGGACTCCCCCTGCCATCGGGAACATCCTTCCTGCATCTAGTCTGTCTAGTCCTGTTAGAATGTTATGTTTCAATGAGATCCCCTCTCATTTTTCTAAACTCCAGCGAGTACAAGCCTAATCAACCCAATCTCTCCTCATACGTCATTCCTGCCATCCCAGGTATCAGTCTGGTGAATCTTCCCTGCACTCCCTCCATGGCAAGAACATCCTTCCTCAGATAAGGTGACCAAAACTACACACAATACTCTAGGTGTGGTCTCACCAAGACCCTGTACAACTGCAGCAAGACATCCTTGCTCCTGTACTCGAATCCTCTCGCTATGAAGGCCAACATACCGCCTGCTGCACCTGCATGCTTACCTTCAGCGACTGGTGCACAAGGACACCCAGGTCTCGTTGCACTTCCCCTTTTCCCAATCTATCACTGGAGACCCTGTGGAAATGGTGGGCGATCGGGAGAACCCACCCCAGAAACTCAAGGTGCTGAGGTGGCAACGGAGACACTGCGATTTGCCGCAGTGGCTGGAGAGGACAAAAATCGATCAGCCTACTCCTGATCATAGTCCAGTAACATCTGCGGGACAGTGGGCGCATCGGGTACGGTAGCATAGCAGTCATGTTACTGGATTAGTAATCCAGAGGCCTAGACTAATGATCCAGAGACGAGAGTTCAAATCCCACCACGGCAGCTGGGGAATTTAAATTTAGTTAAGTAAATAAATCTGGAATAAAAAGCTAGTGTCGGTAATGGTGACCATGAAACTACTGGATTGTCGTAAAAACCCACCTGGTTCACTAATGTCCTTCAGGGAAGGAAATCTGCCGTCCTTACCCGGTCTGGTCTATATGTGACTCCAGACCCACAGCAATGTGGTTGACTCTTAACTGTCCTCTGAAATGGCCTCGCGAGCCACTCTGTTGGACCAAGCCGCTACAAAGAAGTACTCCCACTGTGGGAGTACCTTCACCTCACGGACTGCAGCAGCTCACCACCACCTTCTCAAGGGCAACTAGGGTTGGGCAATGGCCAGTGACGCCCACATCCCATGATAGAATAAAAAAAATAGGTGCTGGATGCCAAGATTAGGTTTTAACGGTGATGCACCCCATGGTCAAACAGCCTGCTGACACACACTATCTGGACTCGTAAATAGAGAAGAGCTACAGGAGAGACCACCACACACGGTGCCGTTAAGAACAGTGGGGCATGCGTGGGGGAGAAAAATAGTTAGAAGAGTTAAGTGCTGATGGTTAAGGCATCAGAGTTCAAGGCACGATGGGCTGATTGGCCTCCTTCTGTGCTGTATCATTCTGAGTCTTAAAGCAGTAGATTGAGAAAGCTTAAATAGGAAAGCTTGAGACATCAGGTCGAGAAAAGGTCTCGAGATTCTATGGCAATCCGAGAATTGGATAATTAACACTCTTGGGTTATGTTGTGAGCACTTTAAACCTGTCCATAACCTGTGGAAGCTAAAAGTGCCACTGAATGATATATGTGCACCAAAGCAATCGGTCATTACGCTGACAAGCAATGAGTAATAATCACATTAAGTGGCCCCACAGTATTAGAGAGGTCCTTAAATATTAATTAAACCCCATTTAGAAATAAGTGCCAGAAACAGGTGACAAAGTCAGAGAGGCGGATTGTGATTTTGTGTTCAAAGTGCGTGGCACATGAATGAGCTGTCCCCTATCCACAGATGGTTTAACGTTGTCGATTCATGGCTGTAAATAAATATAAATACAAATCATGCATTATGAGGGGTTTCGATAGAGTAAACAGGGAGAAACTGTTTCCACTGGAGACTGTAACCAGAGGAGACAGATTTGAGGTAAATGGCAAAAAAAGCCAGCGAGGGGGACAAAGAGAATTTTTTTTTTTTTTTTTGAACACGAAGAGTTGCGGTGATCCGGAACGCGCTGCCTGAAAGGGCGGTGGCAGCAGATTCAATAGTAACTTTTGAAAAGGCAACTGGATATTTACATGAAGGGGGAGAAAATAGCAGGGCTGCGGGCAGTGTTCCCCCGATGGTGTGCGGCCGTGCACCAATCGCGAGGCCCCGCGCAGGCCCCTCACCAGCCGCCGCCGCTGGAAGAGATGGTTAAAAACCCGTAATTTAAAGGGCCCGTGCGGGGGGGGGGGGGGGGAAACAAAATTAGAGGGAACAGCGGCAATGGGGCAAGAGCAGGTGAATGAGACTAATCGGAGAGCTCTTTCACAGAGCCGGCGCAGGCACGATGGGCCAAATGGTCTCCTTCTGTGCTGTACGATTTTAAAAAATTTCATTCACGGGATGTGGGCGTCTCTGGCCAGGCTGGTATTTATTGCCCATCCCTAATTGCCCTTGGGAAGGTGGTGGCGAGCCGCCTTATACGACGGAGTGGCTTGCTGGGCCATTTCAGAGGGCTGTTAAGTGTCAACCACATTGCTGTGGGTCTGATAACTTCAAAGATTCGATTTGAACTGGGGCCCTAGATATGCAGAGGGAGGGAGGGAGGGATGACTCGTGTACCCTGCAGTGGGCTCCCTGCGTACATGACCTTTCAAGAGCACCAGTTTGTCAGTAGGTGGAAGCTATATAGAGTCGTGCTTCAGTCACCAGGTTTGCCTAAGGCAGGCGGCTGTTGAATCAACTGGACAAATATTGAAAGGCTAGCCATCAGAACCAAACCGGGGGAGGTTTTTGAAACAAGTAACCCTGCTCAAAGGCGGTTACTTAGTGCAGGTGCAGGGTATCTCCGCCTTGTTGATCTTGCCCAGATGCTGCAACCACACCTGGCGGCTGGCTACACAATGCAGGCCGCGTTTAATTAAAAGGAGAATAGCACTCGGCCGGAGTTTGGGGGCGGTGGGGTGGGGAGGGCATGCTGTTCATTTAATGTGGAGAACCGTCTCCCCTCACACCTCAATTCTGAAGAAAAGGTGCTGCTTGATTCAGGGTTCTGCTTAACCAATGCGATCACAGGGAGTGGTTCAGGCAAACAGCATTGATGCATTTAAGGGGAAGCTAGATAAGCACGTGAGGGAGAAAGGAATAGAAGGATATGTTGATGGGGCGAGATGAGGAAAGGTTTGTGTGGAGCATAAACACAAGCGTGGACCAGTTGGGCGGAATGGCCTGTTTCTGTGCTGTAAATTCCTGGGATGGCAGGACTGTCGTATGAGGAGAGATTGGGTCGACTAGGCCTGTATTCACGAGCGTTTAGAAGAATGAGAGGGGACCTCATTGAAACGTATAAAATTCTGACAGGGCTAGACAGACTGGATGCAGGGAGGATGTTTCCCCTGGCTGAGGGGTCTAGAACAAGGGGTCAGTCTCAGGATACGGGGTAGGACATTTAGATGAGGAGAAATGTCTTCACTCAGAGGGTGGTGAACCTGTGGAATTCTCTACCACAGAGGGCTGTGGAGGCCAAGTCACTGAATATATTTAAGAAGGAGATAGATAGATTTCTAGACACAAAAGGCATCAAGGGGTATGGGGAGAGAGCGGGAATATGGTATTGAGATAGAGGATCAGCCGTGATCATATTGAATGGCGGAGCAGGCTCGAAGGGCCGAATGGCCTACCCCTGCTATTTTTCAATGTTTCTAAATACTATGTCAAAGGGGGCGGATTTAACTAGAACACTGCATTACATCACAACAATGACTGCACTTCAAAAAGTGCTTCATTGGCTGTAAAGCGCTTTGGGACGTCCGGTGGTCGTGAACGGCGCTACAGAAATGCAAGTCTTTCTTTTCTTTCATTAGGCAATAAATCCTGGAATTGAACACTGTGCTATATCATCAATACACTTGGTGCGTTCGAATCGAGTATCTCAGTCTGCCGCTTTGACCAAGGTGTTAACCCATTTCAGGCTCATGCCTCTCTTGAAATAGCGCTCATGCAGAATGTGATACAAGATCATGGTTGTTCCGGATAAGGAAAGCCATTCAGCCCATCTTTATTCAGCAAAATCCTATGGTTCCCGTCCACCCCCCCCATTGCAGAACCCAATAGTTTATTGAATGCTACCAGGTTTTTGCTATCTGGAGATCTTCCATATGTCAATCCCTGTTTGAGGCAGAATTTCCAGAGATTGCTCCTTTATTTACCTTTTACTATTTCAAAATTGTCTCCCCGTTTTCTGCTTCTGAAATTTAATGTAAAGTAATATTTTTTTTTTTTTTGGAACTGAGGCGTTGCCGGACCAGGAGCCAATGTAGGTCAGCGAGCACAAGGGTCAATAACATCCTTCGAGTGAATATAAAAATTCACCCATCATCAAGCACATCACCTGGGGGGTCCCCCTCATGTATCCGACAGAGGTCACCTCACCAGTAACACTGGCAGATTCCTGGGAGCAGGGCATTTTTTTTTTTTTTTTATTCGTTCATGGGATGTGGGCATCGCTGGCAAGGCCAGCCTTTATTTCCCATCCCTAATTGCCCTCGAGAAGGTGGTTCTGAGCCGCCTTATACAATTGAGTGGCTCGCTGGGCCATTTCAGAGGGCAGTTAAGAATCAACCAAATTGCTGTGGGTCTGAAGTCACATATCGGCCAGACCGGGTAAGGGCGGTAGATTTCCTTCCCTAAAGGACATTAGTGAACCAGATGGGTTTTTATGACAATCCGGTAGTTTCATGGTCAACATTACTGATACTGGCTTTTTATTCCAGATTTATTTAATTAATTGAATTTAAATTCCCCAGCTGTTTAATTAAAAAAAAAAATTCCGGATTCACCATTTCCTTAACTATCTTAAATCCCTCACCTCTTGGATACCTCCTCTACAGGGCAAGAGAGCTCAGGATTCTCCGGTCTTTCCTCATCACAACTTGCATTTATACAGCACGGGAAAATGCCCCAAGGCGCTATCAGGCAAAACTAACTCAAGACTTTTGACACTAGGGATCAACCTCGTGACTCTTTTCGGCACTGCCTCCAGCAGGAGATACGACCGTGTTAAGTGTCACATTGTATCACAATGCAGCTGCGGTCTGTGGTTTATTGCACCGACAGCCACATGTCGCTCAGTGTACACCAGCCTTAACACGGGCATCATGATATTCATGTGTTGAGGCCCGTCGAATCTAACCTTGAATGTACCAAGGCCACTTCTACTCTGAACGCTGTTCAGGTAATTACTGCCTCAGCTCCCGCTGTCTGCGGAGAGTTTTGATTGCAACACCAGAGAGAAAGTAAAGCATTGTGTGAAATTTATACTGTCGGCTGAAGCTCCATCCCTGCTGCTACTGTAAGTTAAAGCCCCATTTACCATGCTCGGGGCGTGTGACTACGAAACTGGCCGCTGATCGGGACTTTAAGAACACAAGAAATAGGAGCAGGAATAGGCCACTTGGCCTCTCGAGCCTGCTCCGCCATTCAGTAAGATCATGGCTGATCTTGAGCTCAAAGCCACTTCCCCGCCCACTCCCCATAACCCTTCACTCCCTTATCTTGCAAAAATCTGTCTATCTCCACCGTAGATGTATTTAAGTACTTTGCACCCTGCCCTCTTGCTGAGACACTGAATCTTGTGTTAGTTCTTAGTGCTACCAGCAGCTTCACTGACAACAGTTGTGTGCTAATTATCAGTGTCTTTCTTTGACTTTAATGAATAACACAAGCAAAATAAATCAGTTTGGTAAATCATTCTGCTGCACAATTGTTGTGACTAGAGAGAGAGTATTAAGTTAAATGTTTAAAAAAAAAAATCTGACAACTGGTTTCAATCCAGGAAAGACTTGTATTTATATAGCGCAATATCCCATGTCACAAAAGCCTCAAACACTGAATACTCGGCAGGGCAGAGCCTGGCGCCATATAGGCAACCGTGACAGCCATTTTGCACACAAGATCCGCAAAAAACCTGCAATGAGATGAATGAGGGAGGAATGTCGGCCAACACACAAGGAGACCTCCCTGTTCTTATTTGAATATTGCTAATGGGATCGGTGATGTCTACCTGATCCAGACGAGGTTTGGGTTTGATGTTTCAGGCAAAGGATGGTGCCTCCGACAGTGCGGTGCTCCCTCAGTACTGCCCCTCCGAGAGTGTGGCGCTCCCTCAGTACTGCCCCTCCGACAGTGCGGCGCTCCCTCAGTACTGCCCCTCCGACAGTGCGGCGCTCCCTCAATACCGCCCCTCCGACAGTGCGGCGCTCCCTCAGTACCGCCCCTCTGACAGTGCGGCGCTCCCTCAGTACCGCCCCTCTGACAGTGCCTTGTCTGATGGTTGAGCATACCAGGAAATCACGAGCATGTTGCCGACAACTTTCCAACTATTAAAATGAGTGGACGGGATTTGCCATTATGTGCAGCCTGCGGAACGCTCCTGGATGGTCCTTTAATGCATCGACATTTACTCAGAATGTTAGAGACCAGTGCATGGGCTGGTATAACATGGGTCTATAGTGTACCATGGGCTAGTATAACATGGGTCCATAATGTACCATGGGCTGGTATAATATGGGTCTATAATGTACCATGGGCTGGTATAACATGGGTCTATAATATACCATGGCCTAGTATAACATGGGTCCGTAATGTACCATGGGCTAGTATAACATGGGTCCATAATGTACCATGGGCTGGTATAACATGGGTCTATAATGTACCATGGGCTGGTATAACATGGGTCCATAATATACCATGGGCTAGTATAACATGGGTCCGTACTGTGTTGTGGGCTGGTACGATGTGGGATTGTACTGTGCTTTGGGCGGGCTATTCAAATAGCACAGCTTAAACTAATCCTGTACTCGCCCAATATCCACACAATAACGTGCTTTAAGTCCCAAGGCGCTACACACAGCTGTAAGAGTTAGAACAACAAATGCTGAGTCAAGGAAGGGGATATTAGGAGAGGTTTTAAGGAGGAGAGGGAGGCAGAGGGGGTTAGGGAGGGAATTCCAGAGCTTGGGGCCTAGGTGGCTGAAGGCACGGCCGCCAATGGTGGAGCGAGGGAGGGGAGAGCATCACTGGCAAAGCTTTGGGAAGGATACCAGCCCATCAGCTCAGGCAGGACACATGTAGCAAGATGTATGGTCAGGAATAGACCAGCTGATCCATTGAGAATGTGGTGGGGAGCCACCTTCTTGAACCGCTGCAGTCCGTGTGGTGAAGGTGCGTCACGATTCACAACACCACCCCCCTTCTTAGGCAGTCCCTTGGAACCGAGGATGACTTGCTTCCACATTAAAAATTAGTTCTCAGGTGACTGATGAGTCCAATGCGGGACCTACAGTCTCTGTCACAGGTGGGGCAGAGGGTGGTTGAAGGGGTGGGTGGGGTGCTTGGGTTGACGTGCGCTCCTTGCGCTGCCTGCGCTTGGCTTCCGCTTGCTCCCGGCGAAGAGACTCGAGGTGTTCGGCGCCTTCCCGGATGCTTCTCCTCCACTTTGTGCGGTCTTGGGCCAGGGATTCCCAGGTGTTGGTGGGGATGTTACACTTTTTCAAGGAGGCTTTGAGGATGTCCTTGAAGCGTTTCCTCTGCCCACCTGTGGCTCACACCACCAGCAGCAGCTGTGTAATCTTCTGGGAGAGGCCAAAAAACAGATGACAAAAGCCAAAGCCAATCCAGACCCACAGCCATGTGGTTGACCCTTAACTGCCCTCTGAGATGACCGAGCAAGTCACTCAGTTGTATCAAACCGCTACAAAGATGACAAGTTGCAGCGGTTCAAGAAGGCTGCTCACCACCACCTTCTCAAGGGCAATTAGGGATGGGCAATAAATGCTGGCCTTGTTAGCGACGTCCACATCCCAGGAACGAATAAAAAAAAAATGGAAGGCTAAGAAAATCTGGACGGTATCCTGGAGCGAGCATTATTTTCCTCTTCCTAGCCAAGGGGGTGCAGTGGCTAATTGTAGCATCTTGATCGTCCCCCTGGTTGAGATCAGCTGACTCCGAGTTGACCATGGACCAAACAGGGAGCCATCCAGATCTACAGGGCTCAGCTGCACACCGAGTCACGGGGGAGTCTCCCCTTCAGAAAGATTTTAATTATGGATTTAATTAGTATTAACACTTCCAATTTCAGTTATTGCATTTAATTAAATTACAAACAGAGTAAGCCGATTAACTCAGGGTCAAATAACATGGAAATGTAATTCTTTCTTCATTAGCTTTCATACAAGGAGATTACGGAGTGATTCCCTTCCTTTCTCCTCAGCAGATGGTACATCTACTCACAGCTCTCCCATGGAGTTGCTCATGGCAAGTTTGGGGATATGACGATTTGAAATGGGGCAGGGTCTACACAAATGGGGAGTCTCTGCCACTTGGGGTGATCCAGGACAAAGTTTGTTTGATCGGCACCCCATCCATTGGCTTGAAGACCCACTCCCTCCACCACCGCTGTACCGTCTCTGCAGTGTGTACCATCGAACAGGTGGCATTGCAGCAACTCGCCAAAGCTTCTTCGGCAGCACCTCCCAAACCCGCGACCTCCACCATCTAGAAGGACAAGGGCGGCAGGTGCGCGGGAACACCACCAACTCCAAGTTCCCCTCCAAGCGCGTTCCTTCATCGTCGCTGGGTCAAAATCCTGGAACTCCCTCCCTAACAGCACTGTGGGAGCACCTTCACCACATGGACTGCAGCGGTTCAAGAAGGCGAGGCTCACCACCACCTTCTCGAGAACAATTAGGGATGGGCAATAAATGACTACCTTGCCCGCGTCCTGAGAATAATATAAAAAAATAAACTTCCCTGGAAGAAACAGCTGCTGGGGAAAGGAGGGTCACGACTGACTAATTAGTTGCGGTTCTGCAAGTTGATTGGTCAGTGCATCACACAGTGCTGCTGGAGATAGGTAGGTTTCTTTCATTCTGATACACTGAATCTTGAACAGGAAAATCCAGTGGTGAAATAATGCGATTTGTCGGTTGCTTAGTCACGTTGCTGCAGGGTGCAAGTTTATTTTTTCAATTTATTAGGCAGCTGTAAACACTTATTTCTGCTATGTAGCTTGCAACAACCTAGTTAAAATGATTCTCTTGCACACCAGAAGTCTGACTGGATGCTTTCGGTTAATAGTTTAGCTGCAAGATATCCAGAAAGTCACTGTTGGCAAACACAGCTGGATTTGCATCTAGCCTGGACCGCAGCTGACTGCAAGGGTCCTGACTGAAATGAATGGGCGGTTCCAACGCACTCTAGTGGCGGGGGGGGGGGGGGTCGTCAAAACTGCCCGTAGGAAAGGACTAATTAGGACAGAGTTAGCAGTCTCCATCAGAGAGGCCACACGGCAACAGTGAGGAGGAGGCCGCGGTGAAGAGGGGGACGGAGCGGCTGAGGGACATCGTGCTCCCACTGCCACGGGAAGCCATTGTATTGACTCTGAACGCGGCGCTGTATGTATAGCTGACGCGTCCCTACGGGGAACAAGCATTCCATTGTACTTGTTACATATGGCAAATAAATCTAATCTGAATCTGAATCTTGCTCGGACTACTCGATATACTTGACATCCAAGTTGAGTGCATGCTGGAGCAGAGAGACTTGGCTCCGACTCTCCGTCCCTGATCCCAGCAACAAACCTATCGTTGCTGGCGCCCTCGTGGCCGTTGCTGGGTTAACTGAGCTGCAACCATTGAGCTGCAGCAGACGGAACTGGTCTCAGGGCGCAGCCGACAGATAAACCCAGCAAATGCTGTAAAGAGACGTTCCCGTTAAGCCGCGCGGCGGTCTGGAGGTCCCGCGCAGGCCGCTCACCGGATCCATGGAAGGAGTTCAGCGAAGGTTCACCAGGCTGATACCTGGGATGGCAGGAATGACGTATGAGGAGAGATTGGGCTTGTACTCGCTGGAGTTTAGAAGAATGAGAGGGGATCTCATTGAAACTTATAAAATTCTAACAGGACTGGACAGACTAGATGCAGGAAGGATGTTCCCGATGGCCGGGGAGTCCAGAACCAGGGGTCACAGTCTAAGGATAAGGGGTAGGCCATTTAGGACAGAAATGAGGAGGAATTTCTTCACCCAGAGAGTGGTGAACCTGTGGAATTCTCTACCACAGAAGGCAGTGGAGGCCAATACATTAAGTATATTCAAGAAGGAGTAGGATATATTTCTTAAGGCTAAAGGGATCAAGGGGTGTGGGGAGAAAGCAGGGACCGGGTACTGAACTTGGATGATCAGCCATGATCGCATTGAATGGCGGAGCAGGCTCGAGAGGCCTACTCCTATCTTCTATGTTTCTATGTTTAAAACGGAAAAAATGGAAATTTGAACGGGCGGCGCAGCCCGTTAATAAGGGGCAGCGCACCCGAAAAAAAATTAGAGGGAACATTGACAGCAGGTCCATCAACTTCTGAAACGGAAAAGGTTCAACATTTGAGGCAAAACTAACCAGGTCGAGACCCAAAATGTTAAGCTGTCTCTGCTCTTTCCCAGTGCTGATGGGACTGCAGTGCATTTACAGCATTGGCTGCTCCTGGCATGTGGGTTGGATCGCACTGCGACGCTTGTTCTCACAATCCAAAAGCACACGCACCCAGCAGTAAGTTTGCTGCAGGATTTTTTTTTAACCGACGAACAACCAGTTTCTGTAAAATGTGTCTGTGACCCAGTAAGTCTGGAGTTGGCGATTTACTAATTCTCTGTGACCGTGGATCTTTGCAGAATATGAGACTGTACATATGCCCTGTGAATTTATTGCTTATTCAGTAAATAGGCAAATAATATCATGTAATAATACCCCACGGACTGCAGCGGTTCAAGAAGGCGGCTCACCACCACCTTCGAGGGCAATTAGGGACGGGCAATAAATGCTGGACTTGCCAGCAATGCCCACATCCCAGGAATGAATGAACAAAAATAATTGCCTTAGCTTGGGATTTTAACATACCTTGTTGCTTCCTTGCACCCAATGAGCATACAATGAATGATTAATGGTTACTTTTATCTCGATTTATACAAACACCAAAGAACCATAGAATAGTACAGCACAGGAGGCCATTTGGCCCATCGAGTCTGCATCATATCTATATAATGTACTAAAACGCTTATGCCTGCATTCAGGTCCTGCCTATGAACCTTCATTTCTGTTATCACCTTTCTGTTGCTCTTTTGTGTCAGCTTTTTTAATTATAAATTGCTCTGTCTAAATTTATAATGGGAACTGCCGATGTGAATACACAAATCACTAAAAGTTGCGACACAGGTTAGCAAGGCCATAAAAAAAGCAAACCAAGCACTAGGGTTTATTTCTAGCAGGACAGAATTGAAAAGTAGGGAAGTTATGTTAAACTTGTATCGAACCTTGGTTAGACCACACTTGGAGTACTGCGTGCAGTTCTGGTCGCCATATTATAAAAAGGATATAGAGGCACTGGAGAGGGTGCAGAGAAGATTTACAAGGATGATACCAGAAATGCGAGGGTATACATATCAGGAAAGGATGAACAGGCTGGGTCTCTCTTCTCTTGAAAAAAGGCTGAGGGGCGACCTAATAGAGGTCTTTAAAATTATGAAAGGTTTCGATAGAGTGGATACAGAGAGAATGTTTCCACTTGTGGGGAAGAGCAAAACTAGAGGCCATCAATATAAGATAGTCACCAAGAAATCCAATAGGGAATTCAGAAGTAACTTCTTTACCCAAAGAGTGGTGAGAACGTGGAACTCGCTACCACAGGGAGTGGTTGAGGTGAATAGTATAGGTGCATTTAAGGGGAGGCTGGACAAGCATATGAGGGAGAAGGGAATAGAGGGTTAAGCTGATAGATTTAGATGAGGAAAGACGGGAGGAGGCTGGTGTGGAGCATAAACGGCGGCATGGACTGGTTGGACCAAATGGCCTGTTTCTATGCTGCATATTCTAAGTAAAAACTTATATGCTGCATTAACTGCATATTCTAAGTATGCCATAATTGCACCCTCCAGCCAGCGGTGGTGCTGTAGAGCCTTGGTTTGGTGTCTCCCAGCTCCTCGGCCTATACTGCAGAAAAAGCCCTAGGCTCCAACCAACTCCACCTCCCCACTTCCCAAACTGCCCTCATTTTTGATATTTAACCATAAATAATAATATAAAATCAAAACATTATACATAAAGGAAGGGCAGAATGTGTAACTTTCAATTAGGGGCTGAATTGCATCCGCAAACCCTGGTCCAACTATCCCCCTCATTCTAATCCCACCTCACCCGATGACAACACTTGGGCTATATCCTCCACGTGCGCTGCCGTGGGACGTTGGCCAGGACTATCCTATAAAATGACAGATTGAGCATTACACAAAGTACTCGCGCCCTCGGAAGGCGTCTCATCGGCTTTCACATTCTGCCGCTACAAATCCGAGAAGGCTCAGGGACTTACCGAACCATGCCTGCTGGTCTCCTTGTACTTCAATCGCCAGTCCGAAGTCGGCCAGCTTCACGGCCGCGCTTTTACATTTACTGGCAAGCAGCAGGTTCTCTGGCTTCGAGGTGGGAATCCAAATGCCGTTATCGGGAAATGATGGAATGAATAATAAAAGTAATTAATCACCAAGCAAAATACAAAGCAGGAGCTGCAACACTTCATAAACACTTGTCGACAGTTAACTCTGATGCATCACTAGCACTGCATCACGTCTTAAAATGGGTCAAGCCCTCTATGGCCATAATGCAAATGATATTCAGCCATGTTGGCTTACTTGGCGTCCTATTATCTGATCCATAAGTATTTAAAGTTCTGATTGTTGTATTGTTAATGATTTTGATACTGACATTTTTAGCCAATTAGCAAAATAAACACAGATTTTTTAATTTATTGTTTCTTCCCCCCGCCCCCCCACCCCACCTTGCAGCCCACTCGTGGCCTACCCAGGCCCTTCCCTCTCGGGCAGGAAGTTGAGGAGATTGTGGTTGTCCAGGTCTCTCCATCAATCCCATTCCACGGTCAGCTGACGGGAAAGGGGCCTGGTGTTTATTTCTCCCCCCCCCCCCACCCCGTCACCCCCTTGGATTTGGGCAGGGCTCCAACCTAGTGGCCGGACCAAGAACCAACAACTTCTGACTTCCACCTGAGGGGGCTTCAAGTTAACAGTTCATGCTTCGGGGCCCTCGACTCCCAACAGGACTGGGAGTCCAAACACTTTGAGCTGCTCAAGAAAACGTGGGCAAGCAAGTTAAAGAGAGAGGGGGCACGCTCGATTATTTCACCCGCAGGAGAGGAAAAAAGTGAATCAAACCACTGCGCCTGCCAAAAAAATAAAAGTGGGCCACATACTGACCAGTATTACAGCGAGTGCCGCTGATGATTTCATCTACAGTTACGACAGTCATTTAACCCTTTGAGCACCAAACGCAGCTTTTAGAATCCGTGTCTTCCAATTGTACACCACCACCGAGTGCTGTCTGCGGTATTCCAAAGCTCACAAGAGCTGATTTGGAAAAGTGGGGCTGTTTCTTGACCAACATAATAATCTAAATGGAGCAATTTCCCTCCCTCCCCTAAAGTCCAGTGCAACTGAAGTCCTCGAAGGGTTAATGCAACGAGAGGCGAAGGCCCCATCAACGCCACTGGGTGCAAAGCCACCACATGCACACTAGGGGGCACAGCAGTTATGCATTTGTACCGGCGGCCTTGCAAACAGGTTCAGGACTGGAGAGTGTCAGCTCGTTTGACTTCTAGACGTAGTTGTTTCTCTTCTTGCCGCATAATATGCAATTAAAAATACAAATAACAATCCTGAGGTACTTTGGCGTGTTCTCTGCGACTTATTACCTGGATGTTTCCAGAAATTTTACTTTCCCAGCTAATTCTGTGTGCAAAAAAATGACAGTCTTACAATCAGCCTTGTGCTTCCCGAGATAACCGGCTTGTTATGTTACGCTTGATAATTATACCCTGTTATGGTTTAGTGTCGAATAGCCCTACTCGCAAGACTGTATCGCTCATTTTACATAAAAGGTTTTTTTTAAACTGGTTTTAAAAACAGCCTTTGCGTTTAAACACCACCTTATCGCGTCTCTCGGGGTTACCACGGGAGCACAGAGGCTGTTATTATGTAGGCGAAAGTGACAACTCATTTTGTGCATGGCAAAAATCTTGCAGACAGCAATAAAACGAAGGGCCAGTTAATTTGGGGGTTTTTATTTTTGGGTGGTCGCTTGAGGGAGGGCTATTGGCCAGGACACTCGGAGAGCTCCCCGCTCTTCCACCTCAACATCCCACCTGAAGGAAGGCGGCTCTCAACCAGCACGCATGTGGGATAACGGATTCTTTACGAGAATATTTGACTGAAAAGATAATCATGGACACTCATAATTGACCCACCATCAATTCTCTAGAAGTTACATCAACACCTAAAAGCACCTCAGGATTCATTTTTATTCATTCACTGGAATGCAGTTTAGTATCTATTCTTTTTGCTAGACAGTGATTAAATCTGGCAAATTACCTTTGAATGCATGTAGCACATGTTTTATGAAAAGCACATCAATTGAAGTTGTTTCGTTGGCAGTACAGCGTTAGCACTGTACTCCAATTATATGCTAATTGAACGACAAGGTCAAAATGAATAGAATTTGGACTAATCAATTTAAAAGACGTGGGGTGTGCGTGCGCAAGGAAGACCTCCCGGGTCTCATGCGACAGTCCGTGAAGAAATACGAAGCCAGGCTCCCCAGTCCTGCCCCGGTGCAGCTGGCGTGACTGTTAGAGAACGAAGGGGCTGTCAGGAGATTATTAAACGTGACAGACTTCAGTGGAGACTGCCCCTCCCGGCATGGGGAGGGAAGGCGGCAGGGCAGCCCGCCTGATACGCGCTGCTAATTGTTACAGTGCTTCCGCGGCGCGAAATAAAAGCCCAGACCCCCGCGGGAAAGCTTCTCGGCCATTGCTGCTGATTGTGGTGCGAGCAAGGAGGCATCCGAGCATGCACTCTGGGTGAACCAGCCTGCTGACTGCAGTCAGCTGCCTGTCATGAAGTATAACTCATAGGGCCTGTGGGATGGGAGTGATACCCGTGCAGGGAATTTCAAGCCAAGGGTTCTTAACATTGCAGGGCAACAGACAACATGCGGTAAGGTTACGGTGCACCCACGTGAGATGATTGCACCCTCGTGCCTTTTTTGTTAGCGGATACTGACCTTGAGGTCTCTGTGCACTATGTCGTGTTGGTGAATGTGATTAACACTTTCTAGAATCTGATGAATACACTGACTGTAAAACAAAGGGGAAGGGAGGCGATAAAGGGAAGGGGGGGGGCGGTGTTGGAAGGAAGGAAGGGGTGATGGACAGTAGAAAGGGTGAGGGTTAAGGAGAGGGATTGGGGGAGGAGGGAGAAACCATAGGTTCCATCAATACCAAGGCAGTGCAGAGACAACAAACTGGCACAGTGAAGAACAGTACATATGATTCTTGATCTTAATAAGACAACACTGATATCTGGCATATGTATTCCTTAACAAACCCATAGAGAATGCAGTCTGAGGAATCATAACAAATCAACTGTCCTATACGATTCCTGTAGAGTTATTAATCTTCCTTAATTTATTACAGCTCTCCAGTCAGTGTTCCAAGGCAGATATGGGCTGTGTCAGGCAATTAATAGAACAGATTTGCTCATTTCCAGATATTTCTCCCATGATGTATTGCACTGCACAGTTCACATCCTTCTGCGGTTTGGACCATCACTCCTTCCCTTCGAGAATACCGCCGGCAGTTTACGAATAAATAAACACAAAGTTCTGAGCTTGGACGAGTTGAAAAATTCACAGGTATTTAATCCTGCTGAACTTCTAAGTTCTGACGACAGGACTTTCAACATAGAACACTGTCCTTACCAGTAGACACAACAGAAATGTGTAGGAAGAGGGGCCTCAGGTACTTGTTATTTAAGTACTGCACACGGGCAAGGCTTCGAGAGCCCTGGTATCTCCTGGAACACCCTGGGGATCGAGGGACCTCAGCCCCCTAAACTGGAGCCCCCTTACTCCAAGGTTCTGAGGAGATCCCAAGGTCATCAGAAGTCTGTTCATCTCTCAGCAGATATTGATTTTGTTTTATTGACATTATTGCTGTCGCTGTACTCCCAATAAAATAATATTTTCTGCAATGATAGAACTTCGTCCTTTTGGGGGGTATTTATGTTGGAGGCCATGAGGACAAGTCCTTGGGATTGGATCATGAGTCACAGTGGGCACACACACACACACCTTGGAAAACCACTATTGTCGAGATACTTCCGTGGAAATGCGGCCGATCACTGGGGCCTCAGTCTCGGGCCCTGCCAGCATCACCGTGGGAACGCTGGGCAGCTCATCATGAGCCAGGCGTTGGTTCCCACTCTGAACGATGCTTTTATAGCTGTTTCTATACACTGCCGCACAGCTCAATAAATAAACATATGAAACGACACACGGCAAGAGTTATTAAATGTAGCAGTAAGATATTAAAATTGAGGAAAAACCATCAAATGTTTCACCCTAATCATTTTCACAAAGAAAGGCTTGCATTTCTGTAGCACCTTTCATGACCACCGGATGTCCCGAAGTGCTTTACAGCCAATGAAGTACTTTTGAAGTGTAGTCACTGCTGTAAAGTAGGAAACGCAGCAGCCAATTTGTGCACAGCAAGCTCCCACAAACAGCAATATGATAATGACCGGATCATCTGTTTTAGTGATGTTGATGGAGGGATAAATATTGGCCTAGGACACCGGGGAGAACTCCCCCTGATCTTCTTCGAAATAGAAGTTTGGACTTCCCTCCCTAAACCTCTCCGATCTTTTACCTCCACCTGAGGGGGCAGACAGAGCCTCGGCTTAACGTCTCAGCCGAAAGGTGAGAGAATCTGGAAGGAACCAAGGACCTTGAAATACCATATTTGTAATTCTCTACCATAAAGATGCAAGAAAAAAAATGGTAAACTCACTCTCGGAACATAGGAACAGGAGGTGGCCATTCAGCCCCTCGAGCCTGTTCCGCCATTCAATGAGATCATGACTGATCTGTGACCTAACTCCATATACCCGCCTTTGCCCCATATCCCTTAATATTTTGGTTAACAAAAATCTTATCAATCTCAGATTTAGAATTAACAATTGACCCAGCATCAATTGCTGTTTGCGGAAGAGAGTTCCTGCATTCTAAGGGAAACAATAACAAATCAATTGACAGAACGCAATACAGATGAAAGGGAAGAACAGATTTTGCAAGAATTCAAAACTGACTAAAAATCCTTGGAACTGATCAGTCACTTTATTATATATTAAAAATATAACAGAAAATGCTGGAAATACACAGCAGGTCGACAGCATTAGCTGTTTTCATTGCAAATTTATTTTTCAATTACTTTTTTTTTTTACATTGGCCACAAATGAATAACTTTCTTGCATAAAATTAGCACAATATTGTCATACCTACATATTACCTCAAGCATCAACCGCTGGTGTACTTACAACATTGAACTTTACTATCATAATGAATTTATAATATTAGATTAGATGAATTTCAAGCTCTCAGCAAAAGCAATCACCAGGGTAGGAATGATCTAATGATGTATATAACATGATATTCCCGCTGAGACTTTGGATGTGTCATCTGTGGAATGTGACTGCTCACAGTGTGGGTTACAAGTTTGGAGCTTCATTTTATTTACCTTAAAAGTGGCGGGGTCGGAGAATTGAGGAGGATAAAGCTTCGAGACCTCCTCAATTCTCCGACCCCACAGAGGACCCATCCAAATGTGTCCAACCTACAATTGGTTGTCCGCCCCTTCAGAGACTGAGTGGTTAGGGTAGCATCCCTTCTTCCCTTTCTTCTTGTATCTCTTTTTTACGATCCTATATTCTCAGGATCCCATGCAGTGGGCATGGATCATATGGAATGTTTTTTCCTCCCCCCCCGGGGAGGTTCATCTGTACAGAATTTAATCTATGAATTTATCATCTTTCTTGCATAGAATTTACAGCACAGAAACAGGCCATTCGGCCCAACTGGTCTACATCAGTGCTTATGATCCACACCAGCCTCCTCCCACTTTACTTCAATCTAACCCTACCAGCGTATCCTTCTACACTATTCCTTTTTCCTTCATGTGTTTATCGAGCTTCCCCTTAAAGGCTTCTATTCCATTTGCCTCAACTACTCCATGTGGTAGCGAGGTCCACATTCTAACCATTCGCCAGGTAAAGGAGTTTCTCCTGAATTCTTTTTTGGATTTATTAGCGACTATCTAATATTGACAGTCCCCCCAGTTTTGGACTCTGCCACAAGTGAAGTTGTGTAGTTGAGTAGGACCCTTTATTCTACCCCAGAGGGCTGTGGAGGCTCAGTCGTTGAGTATATTCAAGACAGAGATCGATAAATTTTTGAATATTAAGGGAATCGAGGGATATGGGGATAGTGCAGGAAAGTGGAGATGAGGCAAGATGATCAGCCATGATCTTATTGAATGGTGGAGCAAGCTTGAAGGGCCAAATGGCCGACTCCTGCTCCTATTTCTTATTCCTCCTGTCTGCCTATAAAGTCAATTTTGCTTTATCCAGGTGATGGGACCCGAGTTTGACTCTGGTTTCATGTGAAGCGGGCAAGGTTCAAGGAATTCTGGAACGGTATTGAATTCAGATAAAAGGCCCTAGCTGGAATTTTTGAAAAGGTTTCTCCTCAGGATAGATTTGGAGTCAGCTCCAATGCCAGAACTTGGGAATTCTACAAAGGCTCCTTTCATAAACCTGGTTTACAGGGAACTATCCTCTACTTAATCCAACCCCGACAAGGCGGAATGATGTTGATCAATGGAACTAGCTTTTAACCCTTAATCAAACAGGGCTTGTTGGTAATGACTGCATGTTGAGGGGTTCCATCCTCCCCTATCTGATATCAGACGGCAAATATCTTCAGTTCAGAATAAGTCTGTTGCTGGGATTGTCTCAGTTCTTAAAGGTGGTGAAATAATCTCTTCTTGGACCTTCCTTAGAAGCATGTGCACTTTGCGACGGTAATGTTCGATTGCAGGGTGGTGTTGCAAATTTTTTAAATCATAATTATGACGATTTTGAGCCAGGACTTGAACTTGGTGAGGTTCAAGTAACCCTTGAACCCACAGGCCTGAAAATGGACAATCTACCAATAGAAATTAAGGGCTCTCTCTCTCTTTCATTCATGTGTACAGGCCTGGAGGATCATTGCAACTGGTGGCAATGAAATAAACTGCAGAAAAATCACCTGCAGGCACCTTATAAGGAAGAACAGAAATGTGGTTTATGTGGGACTGGATAGCATTTCTTAAATTGACAGTGTTGTACGGAAGGCTGATATTTAGACATATTTAGTAGACGAGAATCCTATATATATAAAATCAAGTGTAGCCATTGACCAAATAATATTACCCATAATTACTCCTGGGTAACTAAAAAGCTAAGACTTGTTCAAAATGCAGCTGCGAAGGGCGGTCAATAGTAGTTTTGACTAAGTTTTGATAACAAACAGCCACAGGCTGCGAGTGAAGGTTAAACTGCTAAAAAATAATATATGATGATGATGCCAAGTAGAAATTAGAATTCGCTTACCAAAACTAATTGCAACGATATTTAAAAAATAATTAGTATAAGGACATAAAATGAGAGAGATCATGGAAGTTAAGGTATTTATCTGGTAGATTAAAGTGAGATAGTCTGGATATCTCAAGACTAGTGAAACAGTGCTGATATGGGCCCTTGGTATAAAGGCCTTGAAATTAAACAGACTATGATAAATTCCAATGGGGTGAAAAACTATAAACAAGATAACACTGAACATGGCAAAGTTGATGGAAAAATACTGGAAAGGCGGGATACTACCTTAGTCTGAGTGACGATGGTATTTTGACCATTAGAACCAATTATAAAAGGTGATTTTGTTAAAGACCATATATGGACACTGGCCAAATGAACTGTTGATAAGAAAAGGGTTAAAACCTCGATACTCAAAGAACTACTTTACACAGACGTACTGCGAGAACAAAGGAACAGACTTAAGACGACGTCATCTGTGTCCGGGAGGTTCCAGAGACCGAGGGCTGCGAGTTACTCATTAAAACTATCGCCTAACATTAAAGTATATTACGCTGTATGCTTAATAAATCTTGATCTATTGCTCATACTGGCTGCTGCCTATTGGTGTCTTGTCCAAGAACTCCAGAGATCATTAAGATCTTAGTGTCTACTCATGATTTTCCTTCAATTCGATGATGTTTTAACATAGAATATAAGATCCGAATAGGAATAGACTTCAACTATTTCTCATTCTGCTTACACAGGAGAAAATATAGAAGAACAATAAAAAATTTAATTATTTGACACCTGTATTCAATGTACCCACAGGGCCTATTATGGTAGCTAAGCACTTTAATATTTTCAATGACGTCTTAAGACGCATTTTCTCTCTCTCCTGGCATTATCAATGTCATTTGTGGTATGACTCAGAATTAAAACAATGAGGGAAGACTATGAGGCGCTGGTTAGGCCACAACTGGAGTGCTGCGCCCAGTTCTGGTCAGCACACTTTAGGAAGGATGTGAAGGCCCTTGAGAGGGTGCAGAGGAGATTTACCAGAATGGTTCCAGGGATGGAGGATCTTAGCTACAAGGACAGGTTGGAGAAGCTGGATTTGTTTTCATTACAGCAAAGGAGGTTGAGGGGTGATTTGATCGAGGTGTACAAGATTATGACGGGTTTGGATAGGCTAGACAGGGAAAGGCTGCTCCCACTAGTTGATGGTACAAGGACTAGGGGACATAGATTTAAAGTATTGGGCAAGAGATACAGGGGGGGGGGGGGGGAACGCGAGGAAAATCTTTTTTACGCAGCGAGTGACGAGGACCTGGAAGGAGCTATCAAATCAGTCCCACTCCCCACTGCTCTCTCCCCATAGCCCTGCAAATTTTCTCCCCTTCAAGCATGCTCCAACTTCTGCAGACTGCAGCTGCTAACCGTTATTCCCATCGCATGGGAACACCACCACCTCCAAGTTCCCCTCCAAGTCACACACCATCCTGAGTTGGAAGTATATAGGCCGTTCCTTCATCGTCGCTGGGTCAAAATCCTGGAACTCCCTTCCTAACAGCACTGTGGGAGCACCTTCATCACACGGACTGCAGCGGTTCAAGAAGGCGGCTCACCACCACCTTCTCAAGGGCAATTAGGGATGGCCTTGCCAGCGACACCCAGATCCCATGAACGAATAAAAAAAAAAGTATTTATCCAATTCCCTTTTGAAAGTTATAGAATCTGCGTCCACTGCGCTTTCAGGCAAAGCATTCCAGCTCATCATAACTCGCTGCGTAAAAAAATCTCTCATCTCCCCTCTGAATCTTTTGCCAATTAGTTTAAATCTGTATCCTCTGGTCATCGACCCTCCTGCCAGTGGAAACAGTGTCTCCTTATTTACTTTGTCAAAACCCCTTCATAATTTTGAACACTGCAATGAAAACTCCCCTTAACCTTTAAGGAGAACAATCCCAGCTTCTCTCATCTAGTGTCTTTACGTTCAGTGTGCGCTATTCACAGGCGACACCGAACGATTCCGATCATCGCGTGGTGATCACTGCTAAGGCGACGTAAAAGACACCCCAATGGTACAGAGCGGCGCAGCCGCAGAAGAGTCCAACCAGCCTCAAAAATAAGACGTTATGAAGCAAGCTCAAACTTCTGCACATTGGAGCTGCTAACCGTTTTTCCCATAAATGGAAAAAAAGTCACCATGCATTCCAGCTCAATGACGAAAGACCAGTCTGGAATGGGGAAACTTCAATTTTATCTATGTTTTTTTTTGTTGCAAATTATACCAATTTTGTGCAATTGGAATTGTTTATGTATTGGCTGTTCTCCCATGGCATTGCCCGCACTCAGTTGGAAGTTTGTTTTTATTCGTTCACGGGATGTGGGCATCGCTGGCAAGGCCAGCATTTATTGCCCATCCCTAGTTGCCCTCGAGAAGGTGGTGGTGAGCTGCCGCCTTGAACCGCTGCAGCCCGTGCGGTGAAGGTGCTCCCATAGCGCTGTTAGGGAGGGAGTTCCAGGATTTTGTCCCAGCGACGATGAAGGAACAGCCGATATATTTCCAAGTCAAGATGGTGTGTGACTTGGAGGGGCCGTGTCTGAATCCAGTGCCTAGGTCGATGCCGGATGGTCCGTCCGGTTTTATTCTCGTTTTTCCTAGCGGTTTGATACAACTGAGTGGTTTCCTGGGGCATTTCAGAGGGCAGTTAAGAGTCAACCACATTGCTGTGGGTCTGGAGTCACATATCGGCCAGACCGGGTAAAGACGGTAGATTTCCTTCCCTGAAGGACATTAGTAAACCAGATAGGTTTTTACAACAATCCGGGAGTTTCACGGTCACCATTACTGATACTAACTTTTTATTCCAGATTTATTTAATTAACTGAATTTTAGACCCCAGTTGCTGTGGTGGGATTTGAACTCATTGTCTCCGGATCATTAGTCCAGGCCTCTGGATCACTCGTCCAGCTACCATACCTCGAAGATACGCTGTCTTATAATGACGGGAGTGTTGTACCGCATTATTCCGCAGCCATGCTTCACATGTGTGACCCCTTCACATCCCAAGGTCGAATTGTGAATAGGCACATCCTTAGGTCAATGAGGGGCTAATAGCTGTCGTTGAGAAGGGTTTGCAGAGCAACAGGTGCCCATAGGTTTCCGGCTCTGGGTTAGAAGAAACCAGCTTTTTATTTCTCCTCTTTTTGATACCTTTCATGCTTTGAAGGATGACAGACACACACACTGGATGCAAGACTTCTATTACGCGGAGAGACTAGAGAAGCTGGGGCTGTTCTCCTGAGAGCAGAGAAGGTTAAGGGGAGAATTAATAGAAGTGTTCAAAATCAAGAAGGGGTTTTGATAAGAGTAAACAAGGAGAAACTGGTTCGAGTGGCAGAAGTGTCGGTAACCAGAGGACACAGGTTTAAGATAACTGGCAAAAGAATCAGAGGGGAGGTGAGGAGATTTTGTTTTACGCAGCGAGTTGTTGTGATCTGGAATGCGCTGCCTGAAAGGGCGGTGGAAGCAAATTCAATAGTAACTTTCAAAAGGGGAGTTGGATAAATACCTGCAGGGAAAACATGTGCAGGGCTATGGGGAAAGAGCTGGGGGGAGTGGGACTAATTGGAGAGCTCTTTCAAAAAGCCGGCACAGGCACGATGGGCCGATTGGCCCCCTTCCGTGCTGCATTATGCAATGATTCTATACACATGTAAGGAAGAATGAAGTAAAAGTTACTAAATTATTGATCTTAAAGTATCAGAATTGGAAAGCCGAGTTACACCTCGGCCAACCTCAAAGCGGACGGTAGAAACAGCAACGATGGGGCCGCTTGCGTCACGCAGAGTTAGAATGGGTATTGTAGTTTATAAAATGGAGCATTAGGCTCGTGTCTGTGACGCGGGTTTTAAGGGTTCACGCGGGCCCTTCTGTGCACAAGATTGTCTCACAGCTGTAAGATTAAGAAAATGCTACCATCTTTTGTGGAGGAATTGAACTTGCTTTTTCCTTTCTTTGACACGCCAATTCTATATTTCTATTTTATTATAAATCAAAAGCCCTCGTCCTCCCAGCTGTGTGCCGCCCCCAATTGCAGCAAGTGCCACGTACAAACACAGATTGAGTTTGGTTGCCATGGCAATAAATGCTGCTGATTAAATCCCTTTTTGTTCTGCTCGAGTTATTTTGATTTATTTTTCTCAGTCCTTGTTTCTCGTGCTTCAGCATTAAAGGCACGTTTTTGCGGACTTAAAAAAAAAGCGTCCATAATCTAATCCCCCCACTTTAGTTCAATGCCGAGTGTCTCAGCCGTGAATTAATTGGGCAAATGTTTTCTTTGATTGCCTTCCTGTTTGAAGTGTATTGCTGGTTTCATTGTACGTGTACAAATTCAAAGGGCATCTTTCAAACAGCGTATGTTTGGGGAAAAAATGGTTGACCTCCATTTTTGGCACCACTTCAGGCGGTAGAAGTCGTCGGGCCCTTTCGTGCAGAGATATTTTGCCAAGATGTCTTGCTCCTTGATTTAAAACATGAGCTGCAAGCAATAACGGCCGATTTGCCAATCTTCCTACTTAACCGTTCATCAGCAATTCAAGCTCAACAAAAACATTGAAGCAAAGGATGCTTCGATTCCTGAGATAGGCTGTGTTAACAGGGCGGTGGAAGCAGATTCGATAATAACTTTCAAAAGGGAATGGGATAAATACTTGAAGGGGGGAAAGTTTTTTTCGCAGGGCTGTGGAGGAAAAGGGAGGGGGGGGGTAATTGGGACTAATTGGAGAGAATCTTTCAAAGAGCTGGCACGGGCACGATGGGCTGAATGGCCTCCTTGTGTGTTGTATCATTCCATGATTATCTCTCTGTAATATGGTCATGGATTGGCTTTGGAGGCTTTGGAGGCAATGGCCACTGGACAGCTCATGAATACTTGTGCTGGATATACTCTCCCGTTGCACTGGAAAGGGAGAGGATAACATAAGAATTAGGCCGTACGGCCCCTCGAGCCTGCTCCGCCCCTCAATAAGATCATGGCTGATCTTCGACTTCAATTCCACTTTCCCACCTGATCCCCATATCCCTTGATTCCCCCTAGAGTCCAAAAATCTATCGATCTCAGCCTTGAATATACTCAAAGACTCAGCATTCACAGCCCTTTGGGGCAGAAAATTCCAAAGATTCACAACCCTCAGTGAAGAAATTCCTCCTCATCTCAGTCTTAAAAGGCCGACCCCTTATCCTGAGACAAGGCCCCCTAGTTCGAGATACTCCAGCCAGGGGAAACAACCTCACTGCACAGCAGGGTGGCGCAGTGGAAGCATGCTGGGCCCATAACCCAGAGGTCGATGGATCAAAACCATCCTCTGCTATTTACATTCTTAGTGTCAGCTGTGGCTCAGTGGGTAGCACACTTGCCTCTGAGCCAGAAGGTTGTGGTTTCAAGTCCCGCTCCAGGGACTGGCGCACATAAAGCTAGGCTGACACTCCCAGTGCGGTACCGAGGGAGTGCTGCACTGTCGGAGGTGCCGTCTTTCGGATGAGACGTTAAACCGAGGCCCGTCTGCTCTCAGGTGGACATAAAAGATCCTATGGCACTATTTTGAAGAACAGCAGGGGAGTTATCCCTGGTGTCCTGGCCAATAGTTATCCCTCAACCAACATAACAAAAACAGATTATCTGGTCATTATCACATTGCTGTTTGTGGGTGCTTGCTGTGCGCTAATTAGCTGCCGCGTTTCCTACATTACAACAGTGACTACACTTCAAAAAGTACTTCATTGGCTGTAAGGCACTTTGAGACGTCCGGTGGTTGTCAAAGGTGCTATATAAATGCAAGTCTTTCTCAGCATCTACCGTCAATCCCCCTCAGAATCTTGTATGTTTCAATGAGATCACCTCTCATTCTTCTAAACTTGAGAGTATAGGCCCAATCTACACAATCTCTCCTCATAGGACAGCCTCTCATCCCAGGAATCAATCCAGTGAACCTTTGTTGGACCGCCTCCAAGGCAAGTATATCCTTCCTCAGCTAAGGAATGCATTAGTGCTTTGGATGTAGGCCCTTAGCCAGACCCCAGTTACGAAGGGTTCACACCCAAAACATTAACATTAGTCTTTTCTCTTTACAGATCCAGAAGGTTCTGCTGTGCATTTCTATTTTAGGAAATTTAGTATTTTATTATTGGATACCAGCAATTTATGACTGAGTGTCTCTTTTTATAACACTTGCTCAATTTGTTGTCACTTTGTTAATGATAGTTGAGGTAGTCACAGTCTAAGGATAAAGGGTAAGCCATTTAGGACTGAGATGAGGAGGAATTTCTTCACCGAGAGTGGTGAACCTGTGGAATTCTCTACCACAGAAGGCAGTAGAGGCCAATTCATTAAATATATTCAAGAAGGAGTTGGATATATTTTTTTAGGCTAAAGGGATCAAGGGATATGGGGAGAAAGCAGGGACAGGGCACTAAAATTGGATGATCAGCCATGAGCTCATTAAATGGTGGAACAGGCTCGAGGGGCCGAATGGCCTACTCCTGCTCCTATCTTCTATGTTTCTATGCAAACGTGACAACAGACTTTGCAGGCGATACTTTCAAGTGTGACCATTCTTGGTGTGGGAAGCAAGACTTTTATATTATGCCCAGATAGATTTGAATTCTTTAAAAAGCGAGGCGGGTGGGGTGAGGTTTGTAGTACACGGGAGTTCTATTTCGGCGACGGGTATTCGTCGTGGATTCACCCTCAGCTCCGAAATCCCACTCTTGGATACAAGCACTGAACGCATGCGTACGGAATTCTTTCCTTTGCTATTTTGATAGAAACATAGAAGATAGGAGCAGGAGTAGGCCATTCGGCCCCTCGATCCTGCTCCGCCATTTAATGAGATCATGGCTGATCATCCAAACTCAGTACCCTGTCCCTGCTTTCTCCCCATATCCCTTGATCCCTTTAGCCTTAAGAAATATAGAAACATAATGATGGAGGCGCCTACTTTAAGAAGGTTAGTGCCTCTGTCAAGATGACAGAGGGAGCCATTTCGCACAAGCAGTGTGCCAGAGACTAGCTGCCAAGCCCAGATTCTCTGGGGCTGAACGGTGATTTTTACCGTCCTGTAGAGTGGTGATTCACGACGGGCAAAACGTGAATTCATTCTCGACAGCTGGGACAGTATTTACAAACTCATTTAAAAGCTGCCTTAAGAGGCAGGGCTCCATCTGTGTTGCATAACAGACAGGATATCTCACTCTTGATGCTGGGGTCAGTGTGCACTTTAACTTGTGGGAAGGGCTACAATAACTCAGTGCTTCTACACTCCCGAGTTATGGGCATCTTGCCTCTCATGAAACAAAGTCCGGAGACTCACCATTAGCAGCGAGGCCCCCGCTTATTGCATCTGAAGGGTAACTGAGGTTAAACCTCAAATCTTCAGTGCATTTCAGAAATAAAACATTTCCTTGGGTTTAATTTGCAGTACAACAGGATATATTTTTTCGCAGACCATTTTGGGGGGGGGGGGGGGGGGTCACATCATGTATTGCGAACATTCAGGAGGGCAGTCAGGAAGTACATTTCTCCCCCACACAAAGGGTAGTCGAAATCTGGAAGTCCCTTCCCCTCCCAAAAGGCTGCATGCTGGGGGTCAATTGGCACTTTCAAGACTGAGATCACTAGATTTTTTAGGGGGCAACGAGGGATATGGAGCAAAGGAGGGGAATCGCAGTTAAGATGCAAATCAGCCATGATCTAAATGAATGGCGGAGGTCTGAGGGGCTGAATGGCCTCCTCCTGTTCCTAAATTGTTCCCACGTGACTGTCCCACTAACTAAACAACAGCAACAACGTGCATTTACATAGCACCTTTAACGTCGTAAAACATCCCAAGGCGCTTCTCACAGGAGCGTTATCAAAATCTGAGAGATATTAGGGCAGATGAGAGGTCGGTTTTAAGGAGCGTCTTAAAGGAGGAGAGAGAGGCGGAGAAGTTTAGGGAGGGAATTCCAGAGCTTAGGGCCCAGGCAGCTGAAGGCACGGCCACCAATGGTGGAGCGATTAAAATCAGGGATGCGCAGAGGCCAGAATTAGAGGAGCGCAGATATCTCAGGGGGTTGTGGGGCTGGAGGAGATTAGAAATAGGGAGGGGTGAGGTCATGGAGGGAGTTGAAAACAAGGGTGAGAATTTTTAAAATCGAGGCGTTGCTTAACCGGGAGCCAATGTCGGTCAGCGAGCACAAGGGGTGATGGGTGAGCGGGACTTGGTGCGGGTTAGGACACCAAAGACAAAACTTGAGGATGACGAGGCAGGATCAATGCTCCAATCGGCTCCTGAATGGTTGCCTGGAGAGAAAGGCTCGTTTCAATGGGTTCTTGAGCGGCCATCTCCGACAATTAAACCACAGGGGCTGGAGGCGGAGGGAGGCAGAAGCCGCCTTCCTGAACAGCTGCTTTCACCGTCTAAAGACAGAGAAGGCCGAGAGACACGGGAGGCTGCTGTTTGAAGAGTGGTGGGAGCTGGCAAAAATGCAGAGTTCACAGCTGGAGAGGAGGAACTGTCTGCTGAACTGTTACATAGATTGCACCGCGCTAGTCTGGAGGAACAGACTCAATACTGCGATAGACTGCAACACAGAGTTCACAGACACTCTGATGGGCTGCAAGATTCCTCTTCTCCTCCCTTCCTGGAGAGAATTGTTGGACAAGATGACAGTACTCCAGGTTGTTGAGATGCCCCTTTTTGCCATCAACTTTACCTTTGGTTTATGTAAAAAAAAATTGTTTTAAAATCACAATTTAAAGCTCTACTGATCCAACGTTTCATAAACTGTGGTAGAATTACACAGTACATTCTTTCAATATAACCGTCGGAACAGCAGGAGGCCATTCAGCCCTTCGAGCCCGTTCCGCCTTTTAATTACATCGTGGCTGACCTGTGTCTTCTCTCCATTTGGGCATCATTTTAAAAGGATTATTCTTTTTTCTTTTATGAAGTAAAACACGGCAGTTGCATTGTGCATTTGTGTCCTCGCTAAATTCTGGCCCCCCGCCCCAGAATCAGTGAAATGATGTTTCCCCAATTCTTCCCTCACCATTTAAAAAAACGTGGTATCGACAGTCGATGAGAAGGCCCAGCCCAGGTACATCGGCTGTGGATGTTGGCCCACCAGGTGGCACGCTTGAGCAGTAATGGAAGGGATTTCTCTCCTCCCCCACCCCACTCCAGGGTAATCTGGTCTAGATCGGTAAAGGTGCCCACCAGGGCAAGTCCAATGCCAGCTAACCTGGGGCCTTCCCTTTACCAGGCCTTCCTCAGTTCTAAAGGTTATAATGCGGCGATGTACTGCAGCTTTAAGAATGGCTCTTTCAAAGCTAAAACCTTTAATTAATGATTTAGAAACTCCTTCATGCGTTTCAGGTCATGTCATGAACCGACTAGGACTTTGCCTGTGGATAAATATAATGCATGAAGGAATTTCAAGCCATAAGTGGGCCTTCTGATAAAGTAAGGGACAGGGTATGATGTCCACCTTTGAAATGAACTGTAAAAAGCCTCTATAGATGTGGTTCATTCTCCAAGACATGACAACTTCACACAACAATGGACTGGAATTTGAAGTAACTGTGAAGAAATGGCCCCGATTTTAACTCCAGGTGGATTCCCCGCTCAGGCCCGAGTTAAAATTACAGTCGGGTCTCAATTATGTCATCGGGCCGCAACGTGCCTATATTAAGAAGGACCCTGTTGGCTCTGGGCGCCTGTCCTCGCTGCCTGCTCAGGAGAGCAGGTTAAAATTGCAGATGTTGCGATCACGGCGGATTTCGGACTGGTAAGAACCCAGGGCAATTTTAACTGCCCGCCAGGTTTCTTCTAAGCAAGTAGGGTTAAAATTGTTCCCTTTGTGTTTGAACACGTGTGATTAAAACAAACAACCTGATTATTTATATTGTTAAGAATTGCCCCTTGTGAAACAGTTAGCAAGCAGAAACATTCGTGGAAAAAATTTTGTATTGGTTAAAAAATCCATCATTTATAACCAGTACGTTTTTAAACCAGGCGCACCTGCGTAACATGCTCGGTTGTAATAATCTGGCGAGCCCATTAGTTTTAGTAACTTGCCCATTTGAGGCCATTGGCAAAAGAAACATGGGGAGGTGAGAATTTTGTTTTACGCAGCGAGTTGTTGTGATCTGGAATGCGCTGCCTGAAAGGGCGGTGAAAGCAGATTCAATCGTAACTTTCAAAAGGAAATTGGATAAATACTTGAAAAGGAAAATGTTCAGGGCTATGGGGAAAGAGCAGGGGCGAGTGGGGCTAATCGGAGAGCTCTTTCAAAGAGCCGGCACAGGCACGACGGGCCAAATGGCCTCCTTCTGTATGATTCTACCTTTAGTTGACAATTCCCCGTTGGGAAAAATAACATCTTGGGTCAGGGTTGCAAGTTCCAGCTCATTTGGTCTCTTGAGAAAGGTTAAGGTTTCCAAGGATGTAATATTCCTAATCACAATCTCAAAACAAAGAATGAGAACAAACCGAACAAGTAGCAAATGCCACTCTAAGTCATAATTCTGAAAAGCTCTCCTAATTATTACAAACATGAATTGTAGTTGATTTAAAAAAAAATTCTTGCTACTTGCTTATGGTACTAATACTTCTACCACCTAGAAGGACAAGGGCAGCAGGCGCATGGGAACACCTCCACCTCCAAGTTCCCCTCCAAGTCGCACACCATCCTGACTTGGACATATATCGGCCGTTCCTCCATCGTCGCTGGGTCAAAATCCCGGAACTCCCTCCCTAACAGCACTGTGGGAGCAACTTCACCTCACAGATTGCAGGGGTTCAAGGCAGCGGCTCACCACCACCTTCTCGAGGGCAATTAGGGATGGGCAATAAATGCTGGCCTCGCCAGCGACGCCCACATCCCAGGAATGAATATAAAAATAAATGAGCTGCATTGTAGCGGGTCCCAGTCAGTCAGCCCAAAGAGAACCTGACAGGGCAACTCTCGGGAGTTGTGGCTGGTTTTTCCTTCTGCTAGCTGATCCCCTGTGGTGTTGCTCACAGATCATCTGGGGTTCCCTTTAAGGCCACCTATACAAACACATCTCGAGGTCGACTGGAGGCTATTTGCTGGGAGCAGATGGGACAGCGGCCTGTAAATTCCTGGCTTCTACCTTGGGGAAACAGGCGGGCTCTCGAAAGTCAGGTAAGCCACCAGGGAAAGGACTGTGTCTTTTTTAGGTTTGTACTTTTGACACCTTGATTTGTGACAACTGTCGCGCGATAAGGTGCACGCTGGAAACGAGACTTTACAGGTAACGTATGATTTAGTCCTCTCCGATCAACTCTGGGTAGCAGTATAGCCCAACCAAATTGGACTCCCTGATCAAAGGGCATCACGGTTCCTGCAATTACTTCGTAATATCTTGCGTGTGGGGAAACAGTTTGTGGCTCGGAGGTAGAAGGACGAAACAAAAGCAACTCACTTGACATGTCACGTCGCAGCCATGGTTCCTCTGATAGGGTGAGAGCAATCCCGGTTAATTAGAAACTGTTCCAAACTAACGACATCTCACTGAAACGTTAGTCCTAGGGTTGCAGGAGTCACCTGGAACATGGCCTACTGTCTTCAGCTTGTGTCTTACTAAATGCCACCAGTCACTTAAGTGCAATATTCCTGTACCTTTGTCCTACCTTGTGATCAATACATTCATTATTACTATGGATTTTTTTTTTTTTTTTGAGAATAGGAATTATCTTGTCAAAAGAAGAAGGATCGCTCTTCTCTCTCAGTCTAGATGGTCCATAATAACGTGTGGTAAATAATGCAAACTGGACTAAACACTGCATCATCTTGACTAGGTGGTAGTTCTCCCATTTCTTTACATAAGTCTTTATTCACTTCCCTATCTCCATGCCATCTCTTATGACTGGTTCCTGGGATGGGGGGATTGTCCCATCAGGAGAGATTGAGTAGACTAGGCCCATATTCTCTAGAGTTTAGAAGAATGAGAGGTGATCTCATTGAAACACACAAAATTCTTACAGGGCTCGACAGGGTAGATGCAGGGAGGAAGTCTGTCCTCCGAAGACCTGCAAACATTCCCTTGCAAGGTCAAGAAGCATCTGGCTCTCGGCCGATACAGCTGGCCGCGGGTCCCAGAATATCCGCATCTTCTCAGCCATGAGGAGAGCCAAGGACCGTGAGAGTTGGAGATGTACAATCCACCAAGCAACGCTCTGAAGGAGCATGCTACAATGGTGATGAGGATGATACACCGCTATGACAGGCCAAATGGCCTCCTTCTGTGCTATAAATTCGATGATATAACCGGATTAATGCTTTTCTTTTTTAAAAAGTGCACAAAGGAATGCGTTACCAATAAGGGCTTGTTGGCTAATACCACAAAGGCTATTACTTTGGTCAGTGAGTGTTGCTAGGCATCATCATGGGAACAGGAAGGCAGATTATTATTTGAATGGCAATAGATTGGGAGAAGGGGAAGTGCAAAGAGACCTGGGTGTTCTTGTGCACCAGTCGCTGAAGGTAAGCATGCAGGTGCAGCAGGCGGTTAAGAAGGCAAATGGTATGTTGGCCTTTGTAGCGAGAGGGTTCGAGTACAGGAACAAGGATGTCTTGCTACAGTTGTACAGGGCCTTGGTGAGACCGCACCTTGAGTATTGTGTGCTGTTTTGGTCGCCTTATCTGAGGAAGGACGTTCTTGCCATGGAAGGAGTGCAGCGAAGATTCACCAGGCTGATACCCGAGATGGCAGGAATGACGTATGAGGAGAGATTGTGTCGATTGGGCTTATACTCACTGGAGTTTAGAAGATTGAGAGGGGATCTCATCGAAACCTATAAAATTCTGTCAGGACTGGACTAGATGCAGGAAGGATGTTTCTGATGGCCGGGGAGTCCAGAACCAGGGGTCACAGTCTAAGGATAAGGGGTAAGCCATTTAGGACTGAAATGAGGAGGAATTTCTTCACCCAGAGAGTGGTGAACCTGTGGAATTCTCTGCCACAGGGGGCGGTGGAGGTCAGTTCATTAAATATATTCAAGAAGGAGTTGGATATATTTCTTAAGGCTAAAGGGATCAAGGGATATGGGGAGAAGGCAGGGACAGGGTACTGAATTTGAATGATCAGCCATGATCTCATTGAATGGCGGAGCAGGCTCGAAGGGCCTACCCTGCTCCTATCTTCTATGTTTCTATGATGGCTCTACATCTACCTGGGTGTTTGCTGATTGACACCCACTGCTCAGCCATTCTTGCCCCGAAACCCTTTCTCTTGTGATGGTCAACAATACATCCCAACAACCTCTCGTCAGTCCTCTCAATCCTCTTCTTACTACCCCTTATTTTGCACATCCTCAGTCTTCCGATTACAGTTACCTATGGATTCGAGGTATAACTGAGGCAGTCAGAGTTTGGTCCAGACCTTACCTTGTACGTTCGCCATCAGTGCACAGGACTAAATAAACCCAGTCTTGATACAAATGAAAAACGCGAAGACCACGAGACACGACGACTGTATCCACGAACACCTAAATGTAACAGCAAGCTGACAAAATGCTCATCGGCTCCTGGGTTTCAGGTCAATCATGTCGGGAGAAACATTTGGATTGTGCAAGTAGCCTCCAGCCCAAAAATTTGAGCCAATCTTTGTAACCTGCCCTGAACCAGTACTTCAGACATTTTCCTGGGTTTCTGAAGATCGACAAACACCATGAAAATGTCTTTGTTTCCTGTTCAGTCAGCATCATTAACAAAGCTCCTGGGGGAGAAGGAAAAAAAGACAGCATGGAGTCCAGCATACTTGTTGGGCTGCCTACCTTGCATCTGCTTCACTGTAGTATTCCCTGGCCACAATGTCTTCAAACAGTTCTCCGCCAGTGACCCTACAAATTCAAATTAAAAAAAAAAATGCAGACATTGAAGAGAGTGAAAGCAGCAATCAGAGGAGCACGGTGATTATACCTGACTGCGCGCGTTGGTAGACATCCCTCCCACACACTTTCAATCGTCCCAGCAGCGTTCCTAAGCAATTATCTGGCCTACATCAGCAACACTGTTAATCAAGCATCTGTGGCAAGGATCACCAAATCCTCAGCTTATTCTGCCCTCAGCTCTCTCTCTCTCTCTCTCACTCGAGCATCACGAGATGTACTTTCAGCAGTGGTATTACTGATTATTCTCAAGGCCAATGTGAAATAGAGTTTCAATCCTCAATCATGTCTCAACAATTCACGGAGAATTGAAGTTTGACTCGACAAAATCATTTCACTGAACATTATGTATGCCCCGTATTATCATGAACGAATCAGCATAAGCCCTTCAGCTGTCTCTGTATTTACAGAGGCATGTTCCAAGATGAGAATTTATTATTCATTATCTTCTACTCCACACAGATGAATTCCTCTCAGATCAAGGTTTATTACAAGAAACAATTGAAGTGTCTGTTTCCTTACAATCAGCGCGGAATGATGACATGGCCGGTGTTCCTTGAATCAGGTAGCGGCTTCAAGCCGCTGCCAACCAGCTCCAGTGCGGGCAGAGAGGCGCCCATTCTGAAACGAGCTAATATACACAAACAGAAGCCGTCGGAAATGCCTAAAAACAGATCGGGCAGCGTCTGGAGGAGAGAAAAAAAGACAGGGATTCCCGCGGACTCTCCCGAGCTCCCGTCCTAACTTAGCTTCTGGGCTGACCGCCTCAGGACCAGCAAGGGCGCCCCCCCCCCCCCCGGAGAAACAGCGTGAAGGGCTAGAAACGGCTATTAGTGCCGTTATTCCAGTGTTTCCACTGATTCGCCCTCTAAATGTACAGAGGGAGATTAGGAGAATCCGGCAGAAGTTCTTCATGGTATTTTGGGTGGAACCCTCAGCACTGTTCTGTTGCGGAGCCAGCCTGCCTTTCCTCTTTCTGTTACAGTTCACATTCAATATTTTTACCCCTCCTTACTTAAGAACATAAGAAATAGGAGCAGGAGTCGGCCATTCAGCCCCTCGAGCCTGCTCCGCCATTTAATGAGATCATGGCTGATCCGATCTTGGCCTCAACTCCACTTTCCCGCCCGCTCCCCATAACCCTTGACTCCCCTGTTGCTCAAATATCTGTCTATCTCCGCCTTGAATATATTCACTGACTCCGCCTCCACAGCTCTCCGGGGAAGAGAATTCCAAAGATTCACGACCCTCAGAGAAAAGAAATTCCTCCTCATCTCCGTCTTAAATGGGCGACCCCTTATCCTGAGACTATGCCCCCTAGTTCTAGATTCCATGACAAGGGAAACATCCTCTTGGCATCTACCCTGTCCAACCCCCTCAGAATCTTATATGTTTCAATAAGATCACCTCTCATTCTTCTAAACTCCAATGAGTATAGACCCAGACCTTACCTTGTATGTTCACTGTCAGTGCACAGGACTAAATAAACCCAATCTTGATATAATGAAAAACGTTAAGACAACAAAACATGATGACTGTATCCATGAGTATATTTGAAATAAACTAAAGCTGGGTCTATGTCTAGGCTTAGTAGTTTCATAAGTGAGCAGTGTCACTTTTATTTTTCAATGTTCAATTAGGTCCGTGACAAGAGAATTTCTTAAGGCGGGGAACATTAACACATTAGGATCTGGGGAGTGGCAATCACAGGTCTTAACAGTTTCAGTACAACCAACGACTGTGGTTCTTGTTTCGGAAATAAGATTACCACAAGAATCAAGACTGACAGCTAACAAGGTTTGATTCTCTCCCTGGCTCACTCCGTATTGTCACCTCGCTCCCTGCTTTCTGAGATCTCCTTCACGGTCTTCTCTCAGAAGGTGCCTTCATCTCACACCCTCACCCTTCCCATATTCTCCCTTCCATCCTGCATAGTGTCTACTGTTTCTCCTCCTGAAAGTAAAGACACCCTCCTGCATGTGGTGAAATGTAAACATAGAAACTAGGAGCAGGAGTAGGCCATTCGGCCCCTCGAGCCTGCTCCGCCATTCAATGAGATCATGGCTGATCATCCAAATTCAGTACCCTGTCTCTGCCTTCTCCCCATATCCCTTGATCCCTTTAGCCTTAAGAAATATATCTAACTCCTTCTTGAATATTTAATGAATTGGCCTCCACTGCCTTCTGTGGTAGAGAATTCCACAGGTTCACCACTCTCTGGGTGAAGAAATTCCTCCTCATCTCTGTCTTAAATGGCTTACCCCTTATCTTTAGACAGTGACCCCCGGTTCTGGACTCCCCGGCCATCGGGAACATCCTTCCTGCATCTAGTCTGTCTAGTCCTGTTAGAATTTTATAAGTTTCAATGAGATCCCCTCTCATTCTTCTAAACTCCAGCGAAGATAAGCCCAATCGACCCAATCTCTCCTCATACGTCATTACTGCCATCCCAGGTATCAGTCTGGTGAATCTTCGCTGCACTCCCTCCATGGCAAGATCATCCTTCCTCAGATAAGGCGACCAAAACTGCACACAACAGTCAAGGTGTGGTCTCACCAAGGCCCTGTACAACTGCAGCAAGACATCCTTGCTCCTGTACGCGAACCCTCTCGCTACGAAGGCCAGAACTTGTTAACCAGGAACGTACCTGTACAGATCCCATCCCTTATACCAGTAGAGTATTTCCTTGCACTCAATGACCGAGATTTCCCACTCATGGGTATCAATGGCTTGCTGTTGGCGTAAATTTGAATTTTTACAGTATTGTGCCATTTTCCCTTGTCGGCCTAGTCTCTGAATATTTATATATCTAGCTGCCAGTTTTTTGCCTTTATTTTTCCCTAAGCTCTGGAATTCCCTCCTTAAATCCCTCTACCTCTCTCTCGCCTCCTTTAAGATACTCCTTAAAACCTACCTCTTTGACCAAGCTTTTGGTCACCTGTCCTAATATCTCTGTGGCTCAGTGTCAAATATTGACTGATAACGCTCCTATGAAGCGCCTTGGGACATAATGTTACGTTAAAGGCGCTGTATAAATGGAAGTTGTTGTTGCTTAACACTCTACGTGGATATCTCCCGCAGAAAGTCAAGGGTGAAATGGTCAGCCCAGAAGTTTGAGGGAACAAATAAAAACAATATGGATCAAAGGCGGGTAAATGAAGTTGAGGTACAGATCAGCCATGCTCTGACTGAATGGCAGAACAATCTCGAGGGACTGAATGGCCTACTCCTTATTCCTGTGTTCCTAATTTTTTTCAATGCCTGCAGCCCCCAAGTGCCATGCTACCGTGGAGCTGGAGAGGAGGTCTGTCCTGTTCTTAAGAAAAAGCTCAGCTTTTCAATGCCAACGCCAACATATTCCACCCCCCCCCCCCGCCAACCCCCCAGAAAATTGGGGGCTGAAAAGTAATTCTGACAACCGGAGAATGACTGGAGATGACGGAATGGATTACCAGGTGAAAGAAATGGGGATTTGGTCAGGGACTACCGTGTAGTTTGGGCACCCCACTATAACAGTGATGTTGGAACTATGGGAAAGGTTCAACAGAGAGCCACAAGGATGAGTCCAGGAATGAGCAGATACAGTTTGAATGGAAGACTTGAACAATTAGGGCTGCATTAACAGGAGCAGAAAAGACCTAAGGGGGGGAATCTAACAGAAGTGATCTAAATTATGAAAGGGAAGGAGGGTAAAGAGTGAAAGATTATTTTGACTGGTCAGCCAATTGGTAACAAGGGAGCATAAGTGTAACTGTTCAGATATTCCATGACACCACTCCAAGAGAGGAGCTGAGAGTCCCCCAGGTATACTGGCCATCATTGCGCCCTCATCCAACAGAACCAAAAACACACGGACTGGTTATTCATCTCATTGCCGTCTATAAAGGAAGAAGGACTTGCATTTCTATAGCGACTTCCACAACCTCAAGAAGTCCCAAAAGCGCTTAACAGCCAATGAAGTACTTTTTGAAGTGCAGTCACTGTTGTAATGTAGGAAACGCAGCAGCCAATTTGTGCACAGCAAGATCCCACCAACAGCAATGAGATACTGACCAGATAATCTGTTTTTGTTATGTTGATTGAGGGATAAATATTGGCCCCAGGACACTGGGGAGAACTCCCCTGCTCTTTGAAATAGTGATATTTTACGTCCACCTGAGAGGGCAGACGGGGCCTCGGTTTAACGTCTGATCCGAAAGACAGCCCCTCCGACAGTGCGGCACTCCCTCAGCACTGCACTGGGAGTGCCAGCCTAGAGTATGTACTCAAGTCTCTGGAGCACGAGTATATCGGGCCTTGCTGCGCGCCATGTCGATCAATGCAAGAACGGTAATCACACTTCAAACCAATTCGTTGTATGTGATGTGTGTTATGAATCTTATGATCCATGAAGAAAGACTCATGAAATAACACTGGACGGCCAGCTGGTGGCGCCGACCAAGGAGTATAAATACTCGGGCGTGGACCCAGCTTGTCCAGGACATTTTGTAAACAGGAACTAGTGAAGTACAACTAGACCTCCATGTTTTGAAACAAGTTGATTAAAGCCTTGCTTTATACTCGAACCAAGTGCGTAGAGTTTTATTACGTCACTGTGCTTTAGGACATCCCAGGAGATCTGAAGATTTGTTGTGTAAATGCATGGTTTCCTTCTTTCTCATCCCTTCAACTCAGAGTGTCTTAGTGTAGTGTCTCCACCGCCCCCCACCCCCAAAAAAAAAGTTCAACTCATTTTTACCCTTGTCAACAAGTAACCATTACTGATGTAACCAATAACTTTCGAGGATAAGGCAATGTCCACCAGCACTAGTACAATTACATCGAATTTACAGCGCAGAAACAGGCCATTTGGCTCAACCGGTCTAGCCACATGAGCCTTCTTCCACCCCTCTTCATCTCACCCAATCAGCATTCTCCCTTCTCCCTCACGTGCTGATCTAGCCTCCACTTAAAATGCATCTATGCTAGTCGCCTCAACCACTCCCTGCGGTAGAGAGTTCCACATTCTCACCACTCTCTTGGTGAAGAAGCTTCTCCTGAATTGCCGATTGGATTGATTAGTGACTGTCTTATATTTATGGCCCCTAGTTTTGGTCTCTTTCCGCCCCCCCCCCCCCCGCCCCGCCCCAACAAGCAGAAGCCTCAAGTGAAAAGAAGAAGACTGAAAGATCCTGCTGACGTTAGCGGACGAACATGTCACATGTTTGTAAGAAGTCCCTCGCTGATGGGGGTTAACCCGTTTATTTTGAATGGGTTAAACGACTCTGTCAGAAGTGTGGACCAAAGAACATCGGTGCACTTAATATTCGCCTGTTAATATTGTCAACAAGTTCCTTGTCTGTGAACGGGTAAAAAAGTTATATCCATTAAGAGGAATGTGAAGGGAGGGAAGTGTACTTTAAATAGATTCCATTTCTTTAATAGATTGACATCAGAGTTAGCAGAATGATTTATGAAATTTCAGTTTCTGCTTCAATGACTATTTATGGTGTGTCTTGGAAACCATGGGAGAATCGAAGGCAGAAATTCCAGCCGTCCCTCTCTCTGCATGTTGGGAGATTGGATCCTTTGATACTACTGTTCCTCGTCTTTCCCCCACCCCCCCCATCCCCTGCCTCTCTGTTGCCCAGGGCACTTAAAAACAAAGTCTTTGTTTTATCTTTCATCTTAATCTTGTTTTTTTTTAATACATGGCCCTACCTTGAATCCCTGCACAGTTCTCAAGAGGGAGCCTCACATTGTGCAGCAGCCGATAGTGCAAGGCTGCTGTGCGTCTCTCACACAGCCAGGAGGGCATCGCAACAAAACAAAACCGAGCTAGATTCACGATTCGCTTTCTTGAACAGTTCGGTTCGCCTGTTGTCACAACCTTCAGGCTTTTGCACAGCAACGAGAAGAGTAGAATGCTCACAAAAGGGCGCGGGGCAGCATATTTCTGTTGCGCTACTTTTAAACAAACGGACCCAAATTGTTGTGTGAACATGTTAAACCCAATGACATAAAATAAAACATATCCTTTGAGCTCGAACATTCAGTCGCTTCGTACAAGTAGTCTGTTTTCTGTCATTCAAATCTATCAAAGATTTAAGTCAGCTCTTATACGGGGGATACGGTAGCACAGTGGTTATGCCACTGGACTAGTAATCCAGAGGCCTAGACTAATGATCCGGAAATATATGAGTTCAAATCCCACCACGGCAGCTGGGGAATTGAAATTCAATTAAATAAATTTAGAATAAAAAGCTAGCATCAGTAATGGAACTATCGGATTGTTGGTAAAATCCCATCTGGCTCACTAATGTCCTTTAGGGAAAAGGGAATCTGTGACTCCAGACCCACAGCACTGTGGTTGACACTTAACTACCCTCTGAAATGGCGGCTCACCACCACCTTCTCAAGGGCAATTAGGAATGGGCAATAAATGCTGCCCTTGCCAGCGACGCCCACATCTCATGAATAAAAAAAATACTGGCACTTTATTGCAACACAAGATGACAACACTACGAACAATAAATTTCTCTATTAAGATTTGGAATATAATTAACACTAAACAAGAAATTATTTCTGAAACACAAATTTTCCCTTCGAGTTCCATCCTCTTTCCTCCAATATTGGGGCAATGGTTACATAGCTATCCATGTACCTAGCTCAAGTGGCTTTCTGTGTATGTGAGCCTCGGCAGTGATAAAGTGGCTATTCAACCACGATGTGCTTCAACCACAACCCTATTCTCTGCTGTTGTCCACAAACATGACCCTTATTTCGGGGTTTCGCTGGATAGCAATCAGATGCAAGAGCCTTGGCTGATTCTTTTCCCGCCCCCCTTCGCTAGCTACTGATTGTTCCACTCCTGCTGTTGCATTGGCTGGGACCGGGTAACAGTATAGACCAAGGCTCAAACCTGGGTGAGTCCGCTGTGGCTCAGTGGGTAGCACACTCGCCTGAGTCAGAAACTTGTGGGTTCAAGTCCCATCCCCATATCCCTTGATCCCTTTAGCCTTAAGAAATATATCTAACTCCTTCTTGAATATATTTAATAAGTTGACCTCAACTGCCTTCTGTGGTAGAGAATTCCACAGGTTCACCACTCTCTGGGTGAAGAAATTCCTCCTCATCTCAGTCCTAAATGGCTTACCCCTTATCCTTAGACTGTGACCCCTGGTTCTGGACTCCCCCGCCATCGGGAACATCCTTTCTGCATCTAGTCTGTCTAGTCCTGTTAGAATGTTATAAGTTTCAATGAGATCCCCTCTCGGATGGAGTGCAGCACTGTCGGAGGTGCCGTCTTTCGGATGAGACATTAAACCGAGGCCCTGTCTACGCTTTCAGTAAAAGATCCCATGGCACTATTTCGAAGAGCAGGGAAGTTATTCCCGGTGTCCTGGCCAATATTTAGCCCTCAGCCAACATAACAAATACAGATTATCTGGTCATTATCACATTGCTGTTTGTGGGAGCTTCCTGTGCGCAAATTGGCTGCCGCGTTTCCCACATTACAACAGTGACTCCACTTCAAAAAGTACTTCATTGGCTGTAAAGTGCTTTGGGCCGTCCGGTGGCCGTGAAAGGCGCTACAGAAATTAAAGTCTTTGTTTCTTTCTTAGTTCCCAGTCTGGGCTGCATCGAGTGGGACTGCTGAGGATGGATGAAGGGAACAGTCACTCCTGGGCAGGTCATGGCTTCAGGGAGCAGGCAAGACACCTGCCCCATCGTCTACCAGAGGAATGACGAACAGGACACATTCTAGATGATGGAGGCGGTGGGGGAACCACCTAGAAATATCTACAGAATTTTTTAAGTGTGAGAATTGGGAGCTTTAGGGTACAAAATAATGAACAGAAATCATAGAATGATACAGCACAGGAGGCCGCCATTGTGAAAGAGCTATCCGATTAGTCCCACTCCCCTGCTCTTGCCCTGCAACCCTGCAAATTTTTCCCCTTCAAGTATTCAACCAATTCCCTTTTGAAAGTTATTCTTGAATCTGCTTCCACCGCCCTTTCAGGCAGCGCATTCCTCGCTGCGTAAAAAAGTTTCTCCTAATCTCAACGCTGGTTCTTTTGCCCATCACCTTAAATCTGTGTCCTGCTGGTGAAAATGCTTGGCTTCCACTGCGGAAACCACGTCAGCAGCACAGACTACAAGATGATTAAACTCTGCAACAGGTCTGCTTGATCCTACTGGTTTTCAATGATTAAAAAGTTCAAGCAATACACATCTGTAGCGTGGAGATCACGGCAAATGGATCCATAGGTCAGTCACAACAAAGCAGAAGGTGGCTGTGACGGATGGTCGTTAACTGATTAACATGGTAGCGATGATTTAAATTGTTGCATTTGACGGGAGTAAATGAGAAGCAAAATTGAGAAGGAAAGCTCCTCGCTCGAATACGTTACCTGCCTCTACCATGAGGCAAGAATCCCAACGGTCTGACACCTACTGACCTGAAACGCTGACTCTGTTTCTCTCTCCACAGATGCTACCTGACCTGCTGAGTATTTCCAGCATTTTCTGTTTTTATTACACTAAATATAGTTTTTCCCGAATGACTTACTAACTCCTCCCGCAGTGTCAGCCATGGCTCAGTGAGTTGCACTCTTACCTCTGAGTCAGGAGGTCGTGGGTTCTAGTCCAGAGACTTGAGCACAAAAATCCAGGCCGACACTCCAGCGCACTACCGAGGGAGTGCTGCACTGTCGGAGGTGCCGTCTTTTGGGTGAGACGTCTGCTCTCTCAGGTAAAAGATCCTATGGCATTATTTCCAAAGAAGAGCAGGGGAGTTCTCCCAGTGTCCTGGCCAACATTTTATCCCTCAACCAACATCTAAAGCAGATGATCTGGTCAGTTACGTCATTGCTGTTTGTGGGAGCTTGCTGTGCGCAGATTGTCTGCCACGTTTCATAGGATTACATAGGATATCCAGCACAGAAACAGGCCATTCGGCCCAACCAGTCCATGCCGGCGTTTATGCTCCACTCGAGCCTCCTCCCGTCTTTCCTCATCTAACCCGGTCAGCGTAACCCTCTATTCCCTTCTCCCTCATATGCTTATCTAACCGCCTCTTAAATGCATCTATACTATACGAGTTCCACATTCTCACCACTCTCTGGGTAAAGAAGTTTCTTCTGAATTCCCTATTTGATTTCTTGGTGACTATCTTATCTTGATGGCCTCTAGTTATGCTCTTCCCCACAAGTGGAAACATTCTCTCTGTATCTACGCTATCAAAACCGTTCATGATTTTAAAGACCTCTATTAGGTCACCCCTCAAGCCTTCCCTTTTCAAGAGAAAAGAGACCCAGCCTGTTTATCCTTTCCTGATAGGTATAACCTTGCATTTCTGTTATCATCCTTGTAAATCTTGCCTGCACCCTCTCCAGTGCCTCTATATCCTTTTTATAATATGGCGACCAGAACTGTACGCAGCACTCCAAGTGTGGTCTAACCAAGGTTCGATACAGGTTTAGCATAACTTCCCTACTTTTCAATTCTGTCCTTCTAGAAATAAGCCCTAGTGCTTGGTTTGCTTTTTTTATGGCCTTGTTAACCTGTGCCGATACTTTGTGATTTGTGTATTTGTACTCCGAGATCTGTTTGTTCCTCTACCCCATTCAGATTCTTATTTTCCAAGTAATATTTAACCTCCCTATTTTTCTTATCAAAATGTAATACCTCACAATTATCTGTGTTAAACTTCATTTGGAGTTCTTTGAGGATGTAACTAGTGGAGTAGACAAAGGGGAACCGGTAGATGTGGTGTATCTGGATTTTCAGAAGGCCTTCGATAAGGTCCCACACAAGAGGTTGGTGAACAAAATTATGGCACATGGAATTGAGGGTAATATACTAGCATTGGTTAACAGACAGAAAACAAAGAGTAGGGATAAACGGGTCTTTTTCAGGATGGCAGGCTGTGACTAGTGGGGTACTGCAAGGATCAGTGCTTGGGCCCCAGCTACTCACAATCTATATCAATGATTTGGATGAGGGGACTAAATGTAACATTTCCAAATTTGCTGATGATACAAAGCTAGGTGGCAGTGTCAGTTGCGAAGAGGATGTGAAGAGGCTTCAAGGGGATCTCAACAGGCTCAGTGAGTGGGCAAGAACATGGCAGATGGAATATAATGTGGATAAATGTGAAGTTATCCACTTTGGTAGAAGAAACAGAAAGGCAGAGTATTTCCTAAATGGTGAAAGATTGGGGAATGCAGATGCTCAAAGGGACCTGGGTGTCCTTGTACATGAGTCACTGAAAGTGAATGTGCAGGTGCAGCAAGCCATTAGGAAGGCAAATGGTATTCTGGCCTTCATTACAAGAAGATTTGAGTACAGGAGTAAAGAAGCCTTACTCCAATTATATAGGGCCTTGGTGAGACCACACCTGGAGTACTGTGTACAATTTTGGTCTCCTTACCTAAGGAAGGATTTACTTGCCATAGAGGGAGTGCAACGAAGGTTCAGGAGATTGATTCCTGGGATGGCGGGGACTGTCGTATGAGAAGAGATTGAGTAAACTAGACCTGTATTCTCTTGAATTCAGAAGAATGAGAGGGGATTTCATTGAAGCATACAAAATTATTACAGGGCTTGATAGGGTGGACGCTGGGAGAATGTTTCCCTTAGCTGGGGAGTCGAGAACCAGGGGCCACAGCCTCAGGATAAAGGGTAGGCCATTCAGGACTGAGATGAGAAGAAATTTCTTCACACAGAGGGTGGTGAATCTTTGGAATTCTCTACCCCAGAGGGCTGTGGAGGCTCAGTCATTGGGTATATTCAAAACAGAAGTCGACAGATTTCTGACTAGTAAGGGCATCAAGGGATATGGCGATAGGGCCGGTGAATGGAATTGAGGCAGAAGATCAGCCATGATCTCATTGAATGGCAGAGCAGGCTCGAAGGGCCGAATGGCCGACTCCTGCTCCTATTTCTTATATTTGCCAATTATATGCCCATTCTGCAAGTTTATTAACGACTTCTTGTAATTTCTTGTTGCAGTCCTCCTCAGTATTGGCTCCCCCCTCCCCCCAACCCCCCCACCAATTTGGTGTCATCCACAAATTTAGAAATTGTGTTTTTGATTCCAAGGTCTAAATCATTAATATAAATTGAGAACAACAGTGGTCCCAGCACAGATCCTTGTGGAACACCACTTCCCACCTTCTGCAACTGTGAATAGCTACCCTTTACCCCTACTCTCTGCTTTCTGTCTTGAAGCCAGCTAGCTATCCATTCTGCTACTTGTCCCCTGACTCCACATTCCCTGACCTTGTTCATCAGTCTATTATGTGGTACCTTATCGAAGGCCTTTTTAAAATCTAGATAAATTACATCTACTGCATTACTCTCTGCCACCTCTTCCAAAAATTCAATTAGGTTGGTCAAGCAAGACTTTCCCTTTTGAAATCCATGCTGACTATTTATTATATTTTTCATTTCTAGATGTTCTTCTATTTTCTCCTTTAGTAGGGATTCTGTTATTTTTCCTATCACTGATGTTAAGCTGACTGGTCTATAATTCCCTGGACATGTTCTATCCCCCTTCTTAAATAATCGGTATTATGTTAGCTATCTGCCAGTCCTCTGGCACTACACCTTTTTCCTAAATATGTGTAGTAATGCCTCTGCTATTTCTTCCTTAGATTATTTTAAAATGCATGGATGTAATCCATCTGGACCAGGGGTTTTATCCTCTGAGTTTCATGAGTTTATTTAGTATATCTCCTCGCTTTATTTTAAATGCAGTTAACTCATTACTAATCTCATCATCCGATGTCATCTCCACCTGCTCTACGTCCCTGGTAAATACTGAAGCAAAGTAATTATTTAATATCGTTGCCATCTCTCTATTGCTGCCTGTGGTATTATCCTCTCCATCTCTTAGTGGCCCTATTCCCATCCCGACCATCCTTTTTTATTTATGCGCCTGTAAAATATTTTGCTATTTTGTTTTATGTTCCTTGATAATTTAATTTCATAGTTCCTCTTTGCTTTCCTAATTTTTTTTGACTTCTCTCCTAATCCCTCCATATTCTCCCTTAACATGCTCTTCCCTGCTGTCCATGTACTTAATGTATGCCTCAATTTTCCCTTACGGCTTTATTCATCCACAGTGTCTCATTAGTGTTTAGTGTCTTCTTGTTTATTAGCGGAATATATTTTTCCTGGACTCTTGAACAACATTTTAAATATTTCCCATTGCTGTTCTAGAAACATAGAAGATAGGAGCAGGAGTAGGCCATTCGGCCCCTCGAGCCTGCTCCGCCATTCAATGCGATCATGGCTGATCATCCAAATTCAGTACCCTGTCCCTGCTTTCTCCCCATATCCCTTGATCCCCTTAGCCTCAAGAAATATATCCAACTCCTTCTTGAATATATTTAATGAATTGGCCTCTACTGCCTTCTGTGGTAGAGAATTCCACAGGTTCACCACTCTCTGGGTGAAGAAATTCCTCCTCATCTCTGTCCTAAATGGCTTACCCCTTATCCTGTTTGCCAATACTGTTGTCCATTTTATTTTCCCAAGTTCTATTCTCAGCCCCACAAAATCAGCTTTTCTCCAATCTATTATCCTGATCTTTGTCATACCTATGTCCTTCTCAATTATTATCTTAAAGCATATTATATTATGGTCACTATTGCCTAGATGTTCCCCTACTTTTACTTCCCTTATCTGCTCTGGTTCATTCCCCATGACTAGATCCAATAGCGAATCCTCCCTTGTTGGGCTTTTTACATATTGGGTTAGAAAGGAGTCCTGTAGACATTGTAGGAACTCCATTCCCTTATCCCCTTTACCTACCTCTTCTGTCCAATTAATATCTGGGTAGTTGAACCCCCATGATTATTATTCTATGTTTTTTACTAATTTCCCTAACTTGTCGGCATATTTCTTCCTCCACCTCCCTTCCACTTTTAGGTGGTCTATAGACTACCCCTATTAGTGCGATTTATCCTTTATTATCTTTTATCTCTATCCACATGGATTCTGTTCGTCTTGCTGATAGCTGCGTCACTTTTTTCTACTGCGGTTATGTTATCCCTAATAAGTACAGCTACTCAACCTCCCCTTTTCCCCTCTCTATCTTTTCTACATTACAACAGTGACTACACTTCAAAAGTACTTCAATAGCTGCAAAGCACTTTGGGACATCCTGAGGTCGTGAAAGGCGCTATAGAAATGCAAGTTTACCTTTTGTTTCTTTGTCCTAATTTTGAACACATCTATCAGATCTCCCTTTAACCTTCTCGGCTGTGATGAATTGAAATCTTGGTGAAATAGGCCTTTTCTCCAACTTGCTTTTATCAGATGCGACACCTGCGTTCACAGTTAGCAACGCCCCCTTCGACCTGAAGATAAGCCTGCCGGATTCACGAGGGCTCGCCGACATGCATCGCGAAGCCATAGGGCTAGCAATGATACATTTAGTGCAAGAGCAGTTTATAACGAGGCCTGTCTCTGTGATGGACTTTGTAAGAACTATCATGAAAAATTAAACAGGCAAATGCTCGCAGCCGATTAAACTGCTCTGATTACTTCAAGTTAATTTCAGGTCCGTCTCTGCAGGGTTCAATAGTCACGCAGATAGTTTCATCTGTTGCTATATATTATTCAAAAAAAATCTGAAAGGGAAATGGTTTGAAATGCCAGTCATGGCAGTTGTTGACTTGGAAAGAAGGAACTTGCATTCATGTAGCGCGCCTCTCTGTTCATCATCATCAAAGCAATTCCTAACCCAGCAAAATTACTTTTGAAGTGTAGTCACCATTGTTATGTAGGCAAACATGGCAGCCAATCTGCGCACAGCAAGATCCCAGAAACAGCAAAGGAGATAAGTGACTAGTTCATCTGTTTCTGATGGTGGCGGTTGAGGGAAGAATGTTGGCCAGGACACCTCCTTGATGTTCTCCAAATTATATCGGGATAGGCAGTGTTGGTTTAACGTATCATCCAAAAGACAGCACACCTCCGACGGTGCAGTATTCCCTCAGAGTCAGTCTAGAATAGGCACTCAACTCCTGGATGGGGGTTGGGGGCTCGAACCCACGACATTATAACTCCGAGGCAAGAGTGCTACTAGCTGAATCAAGCTGGCACTTAGAAGTTACACGAGCAATATAATAGCTTATGATAAGCTGAAATGATGCTGGTAAACAGCTTTGACTAAAATCGGATAGTAGCAGACGGGGTAGATTTTCCTGCTTGTGCGCACGAGCGTATTGGAGCGCCGGGGTGCAACGAATGGAGGCAAATCGGGCGGGGAGGACTGGATGACCGTGAGGGAGCCCGGCTGATTTTCTGCCATTTAACTAAATGGATGGAAAATTAGGCAAGCTTTCCTATGGGCATCCTGAGGACATAAAAGGGGTCGGAGAAGAATTTCCCAGAGGCTTGTTCTCCCCCCGCCAGCCCCAAATTGGCCCAGGTGTTTATTCCGGTTTCTCGCCTCTCCCAGGGGATCGCAAGGTTTTGTGTGTGGGCTGGGGAGTGTATATCTTATGATGCACAAGGCATCACAATTCCGTGGGTCAGGCTAGATGGACCAGAGTCATACAGCACAGAAAGAGGCCCTTCGGCCCATCGTGTCTGCGCCGTCCATCAAGCCCTGTCCAATCTAATCCCATTTTCCAGCATTTGGTCCATAGCCTTGTATGCAATGGCATTTCAAGTGCTCATCCAAATGCTTCTTGAATGTTGTGAGGGTTCCTTCCTCTACCACCCTTTCAGGCAGCGAGTTCCAGATTCCAACCACCCTCTGGGTGAAAAAGTTCCTCCTCAAATCCCCTCTAAACCTCCTGCCACTTACCTTGAATCTATGCCCCCTTGTTATTGACCCCGCTACTAAGAGGAAAAGTTCCTCTTTATCTACCCTATCTATGCCCCCATCATTTTGTACACCTCAATCAGGTCCCCCCTCAGCCTTCTTTGCTCCAAGGAAAACAACCCCAGCCTGTTTAGTCTTTCTTCATAGCTGAGGCGCTCCATCCCAGGTAACATCCTGGTGAATCTCCTCTGCACCCCCTCCAAAGCAATCACATCCTTCCTATAGTGAGGCAACCAGAACTGCACACAGTACTCCAGCTGTGGCCTTACCAGCGTTTTATACAGCTCCATCATAACCTCCCTGCTCTTATACTCTATGCCTCGGCTAATGAAGGCAAGTATCCCATATGCCTTCTTAACCACCTTATCTACCTGTTCCGCTGCCTTCAGGGATCTATGTACATGTACACCAAGGTCCCTCTGACCCTCTGTACTTCCTAGGGTCCTACCACTCATTGTGTATTCCCTTGCCTTATTTGTCCGTCCAAAATGCATCATCTCGCACTTTTCAGGGTTAAATTCCATTTGCCACTTTTCCGCCCATCTGACCAACCCGTTTATATCGTCCTGTAGCCTGAGGCTTTCCTCCTCGCAATTTACCACCCCACCAATTTTTGTGTCATCTGCGAACTTACTGATCATACCTTTTACATTCTCCTCCAAATCATTTATGTAGATCACAAACAGCAAGGGACCCAGCACCGATCCCGGAGGTACCCCACTGGACACAGGCCTCCAGTCACAAAAGCAACCTTCGACCATCACCCTCTGCCTCCTGCCACTCAGCCAGTTTAGGATCCAACGTGCCAAGGCACCCTGGATCCCATGGGCTCTTACCTTCTTGACCAGTCTCCTATGCGGGACTTTGTCAAAAGCCTTACTGAAGTCCATGTATACCACATCCACAGCATTTCTTTCCTTCATCCACACACCTAGTCACCCCCTCGAAAAATTCAATCAGATTGGTCAGACATGATTTACCCTTGACAAAGCCATGCTGACTATCCCCGATTAATCCTTGCCTCTCCAAGTGGAGACTAATTTTGTCCCTCAGAATCTTTTCCAATAATTTCCCTACCACAGATGTTAGGCTCACTGGCCTGTAATTCCCTGGTTTATCCCTGCTACCCTTCTTGAATAATGGTACTACGTTAGCTGTTCTCCAGTCCTCTGGTACATCCCCTGTGGCCAGAGAGGTTCTGAAAATTTGTGTCAGAGCCCCTGCAATCTCCTCCTTTGCCTCACACAGCAGCCTGGGATACATCTCGTCCGGGCCTGGGGATTTATCCACTTTTTGGCCTGCTAAAACCGCTAGTACCTCTTCCCTCTCGATGCTAATATGTTCAAGTATATCACAGTCCCCTTGCCCGATTCCTATGTCTACATCGTCTTTCTCCATAGTGAACACAGATGCAAAAATTCATTTAAAACCCCGCCTACATCATCTGGCTCTACACACAGATTGCCACTTTGGTCCCTAATGGGCCCTACCCTTTTCCTGGTTATCCTCTTGCCTTTAATATACTTATAAAACATCTTAGGATTTTCCTTTATTTTGCTCGCCAGTGTTATTTCATGGCCCCTCCTCGCTCTCCTAATTTCTTTTTTAAGTATGCCCCTGCACTTTTTATACTCCTCGAGGGCTTCCTCCGTCTTAAGTCTTTTGTAACTGCCAAAAGCCCCCCTTTTTTTCCCTAATGCATTGTTGTATATCCCTTGTCATCCAAGGTTCCCTTTGCTTGTTGGTCCCCCCTTGACCTTTACGGGAACATGTTGGCGTTGTACTCTCTCTATTTCCCTTCTGAAAGTCTCCCACTGCTTTGATGTGGATTTTCCTATAAGTAGCTGCTCCCAGTCCACTTTGGCCAGATCCTGCCTTATCATATTAAAATCGGCCTTCCCCCAATTTAGAACCCTTATTTCCGGGCCGTCTTTGTCTTTTTCCATGACCACCTTAAATCTCACCGAATTATGGTCACTGTCGCCAAAATGCTCTCCTACTGACACTTCCACCACTTGCCCGGCTACATTCCCTAGAATTAGGCCCAGTACCGCCCCCTCTCTTGTAGGACTTTCTACATGTTGGCTCAAAAAGCTCTCCTGGATGCACTTTAAGAATTCTGCACCCTCTAAGCCTTTCACACTCTGACTATCCCAATTAATATTGGGGAAGTTGAAATCCCCCACTATTATTACCATATTATTTTCGCACTTCTCTGCGATTTGCCGACATATCTGTTCCTCTATCTCCCCCTGACTGTTTGGGGGCCTATAGTACACTCCCAGCAAAGTGCTTGCCCCCTTTTTGTTTTTAAGTTTTACCCATATGGCCTCATTAGAGGAACCCGCTAATATATCATCCCTCCTTACAGCAGTAATTGACTCCTTAATTAATATTGCAACACCCCCTCCCCTTTTACACCCCCCTCTGTCTCGCCTGAAGATTCTATACCCCGGAATACTGAGCTGCCAGTCCTGACCCTCCCTCAACCATGTCTCCGTGATAGCAACAATATCGTACTCCCATGTGTTCAACAACAACTTCAGTTCATCCACCTTATTTGCAAGACTCCTTGCATTAAAATAAATGCCTTCCAGCCTTGCCATATTGCCTTTTGCCTTCACATATTTGCTCTGCCTTCCCAGCTGACTTGTTTTTTCCTCCGTATTTGGCTGTAAATCACCCCCTACTATAGCTCCACTCTGTATCCCATCCCCCTGCCAAGTTAGTTTAAACCACTCCCCCCCCCCCCCCCCAACAGTGCTAGCAAACCTCCCCGCAAGGATATTGGTCCCCCTCTGGTTCATGTGTAAACCGTCCGACTTGTACAAGTCCCACCTTTCCCAGAAGCAGACCCAGTGATCCAGGAAACTAAAGAGGGTCTTGTCCTGTCTGTCATTCATAGAATAGTACAGTAAAAGCGGCCATTCGGCCCATCGAGTCTGCGCCGGCTCTTTCGAAGAGCAATCCAGTCAGTCCCACTCCCCGCTCTTTCCCCATTTCCCTGCAAATTTTTCTCCTTCAAGTTTATCCAATTCCCTTTTGAAGGTTACTATTGAATCGGTTTCCACCGCCCTATCAGGCAGCGCATTCCAAATCCTAACCACTCGTTGCGTTAAAAAGCTTTTCCTCATGTCACCTCTGGTTCTTTTGCCAATCACCTTAAATCTGTGCCCTCTGGTTATCGACCCCTGTTTGTATGTATGCTTAATGAGTAACTAAGGTTCATAAAGTAAGGCACAAGGTTGCTGTTTTTGAACTTAATGTTAGTGAACCAACTAGCAAAGACTTCTGTATGATTATTTGCTTCACCGATAAGGGTGCAGGGTATCTTGACTGTGGTTTGTCACTAAGTATTATTCCAGTATTGTACATAATGGATTTGCTCATAAGCTCCCTTAAATTGACAGCCATTGCTAAACTGGAGGCCATAGTCGCTACGGTCTAAAATTAAAAATGATTGTGTAAATGGGGAGTTTATGTATTTGAAAAGGAAGAAACTAATCCTTAATCCGCTTAATGTAGTACCCCTTAGGATAACAGATACATTCAGGATATTGGGTGTTTGGAATATAAAGAAGGATAATCTTTCTCTTTCCTGGGTTCAGTGAAACTTCGTTTTCAAATTCTGAACCAGGCATCTGGGGACACGTGAGGTTCTGATTTTGAGGTACTTGCTACATCTAGGTTTGAAACCACCCCAGGTATTTCAGGCGATAGGAGTCTTTCAATATCCCTTTCTGGAAAGTTCCTGATGGGACATCCCCTTCTTCTCCTCCTTTATGAGGAGAATTTAAAAAGGCATTTTTTTTATTTGTTTATGGGATGTGGGCGTCGTTGGCAAAGCCAGCATTTATTGCCCATCCCTAATTGCCCTCGAGGTGGTGGTGGTGAGCCGCCTTCTTGAACCGCGCTGTAGTCCGTGCGGTGAAGATGCCCCCACAGTGCTGTTTGGGAGGGAGTTCCAGGATTTTGACCCAGCGACAATGAAGGAATGGTGAGATATTTCCAAGTCAATATGGTGTGCGACTTGGAGGGGAACTTGGAGGTGATGGAGTTCCCTTGTGCCTGCTGCCCTTGTCTTTCTAGGTGGTAGAGGTCGCAGGTTTGGAAGTTGCTGCGATGTATCTTGTAGATGGTACACTGCAGCCACGGTGCGCCAGTGGTGGAGGGAGTGAATGTTTAAGGTGGTGGATGGGGTGCCAATCAAGCGGGCTGCTTTGTCCTGGATGGTGTCGAGCTTCTTGAGTGTTGTTGGAGCGTAGGCAAGTGGAGAGTATGCCATCACACTCCTGACTTGTGCCTTCTAGATGGTCGAAAGGCTTCGGGGAATCAGGAGGTGAGTCACTCGCTGTAGAATACCCAGCCTCTGACCTGCACAAACCAGCTCGTATGACACGCTGGTGCCACTTGCGAATTCTCCCACATATCCTGGGGCACTATACGATGCCATTTAAGTAGGAACGAGAAAATACATAAAAACAACAGCCGTCAGAGATATCGGGAGTTCCATGGTATAGTCAGGCTGTCTAATTCTCGCCTGCATTGGCTTCTACCGTCTGAATGTTCATTTGCTTATTAAGTTTGCAATACAAATACAATTTAAAAAATATATGCAGCAAATCCACATATCAGCATCCCAGAGAATGTCAGGAGAAAATGCAGAGGTGTGAGTACCTCTCGCAGCTGTCAAAACCGAAGCAAACTCATCAAGTTATTAATACAATGGAAGAACATCAATACTGACAAAAATACCCTCAAAACAAATCAGAAACAGGTTTATTAAAATCAAGTTGAAACTTCCCCATTACGCTATGTTATTTTCCACAGTATTTGGATTTCAATTCTGATTACTCTAAATTACTCGTAACACGGGTTCTGCTCAACCTTTGCCATCATCCAAACAGCCAATAGCGTTGTCGTCTCCAGGAAGCTTTTTGTCTGCCTCTGCCCCGGCCTCAGCTCACCTGTTGAAACCCTCGTCCAAGCCTTTGTCACCTCCAGACTCAACTACCCGAATGCTCTCCAAGCCGGCCTCCCATTTACCACGCTCTGTAAACTTCAGCTCATCCAAAACTCGGCTGCCCGCATGCTATCCCGCACCAAGTCCCGTTCGCCCATCAGTGCTGCGCTCGCTGACCTAGATTGGCTCCTGCTACCCCCAACGCCACCAATGGAAAATTCTCACCCTCATGCTGAAATCCTCAAGGTCTTGCCCTCCCCATCTCTGTAACCTATGTCAGACTGACAATCACCACCTCAGCTCTCCGTTCCTCCAACTCTGACCTCTTACGCTGCCCCTTCCCTCACCTCTCCATTGAGGTGAAGATTCACCAGGCTGATACCTGGGATGGCAGGAATGACGTATGAGGAGAGATTGGGTCGATTGGGCTTATACTCGCTGGAGTTTAGAAGAATGAGAGGGGATCTCATTGAAACTTATAAAATTCTGACAGGACTAGACAGACTAGATGCAGGAAGGATGTTCCCGATGGTCGGGGAGTCCAGAACCAGGGGTCACAGTCCAAGGATAAGGGGTAGGCCATTTAGGACAGAAATGAGGAGGAATTTCTTCACCCAGAGAGTGGTGAACCTGTGGAATTCTCTACCACAGAAGGCAGTAGAAGCCAATTCATTAAATATATTCAAGAAGGAGTGAGATATATTTCTTAAGGCTAAAGGGATCAAGGGGTATGGGGAGAAGGCAGGGACAGGGTACTGAATTTGGATGATCAGCCATGATCTCATTGAATGGCGGAGCAGGCTCGAAGGGCCGAATGGCCTACTCCTGCTCCTATCTTCTATGTTTCTATGAGGGCCGTGCCTTCAGCTGCGCAGACCCCAAGCTCTGGAATTCCCTAAATAAACCCCTCTGTCTCTACCTACTCCTTTAAGACTCTCCTTAAAGCCCACCTCTTTGACCAAGAATTTGGTCAGCCTTCCTAATATCTCCTCCTTTGGCTCAGCATCCATTTTTGTCGGATGACTCCTGTGAAGAAACCTTGGGACATTTTTCAATGTTGAAGGCGCCACGTAAGTGCAAGCTCTTGTTAGCATTTTACAGAATCCAATTCTAAGGCACAATTCTGGCAAATATACGTCTTTTCAAAATAAAATGCATCACAGCTAAAGACAAGAGCTTCCCTCCATTCTACTCCTCCTTTATGTCGTGTGTGGAGGATCAAAGTGTGGCACCGGAGAGCGCGCTTGGACAATGGTTCAATTCCGTGCCAGCTCTCTCGGGCACAGGTGGCCAATGGCCTGGAGATACGTGGCGAATAGATGAAATAAGGAAAGGCATTTCAGAAAGATCACAAACATAAGGGCAGGGAAGGGATGACATAGAAACATAGAAGATAGGAGCAAGAGTAGGCCATGCGGCCCCCCCGAGCCTGCTCCACCATTTAATGAGATCATGGCTGATCATCCAAATTCAGTACCCTGTCCCTGCTTTCTCCCCATATCCCTTGAGCCTCAAGAAATATATCTAACTCCTTCTTGAATATATTTAATGAATTGGCCTCAACTGCCCTGTGTGGCAGAGAATTCCACAGGTTCACCACTCTCTGGGTGAAGAAATTCTTCCTCATCTCAGTCCTAAATGGCTTACCCCTTATCCTTAGACTGTGACCCCTGGTTCTGGACTCCCCTGCCATCGGGAACATCCTTCCTGCATCTAGTCTGCCTAGTCCCGTTAGAATTTTATAAGTTTCAATGAGATTCGTCCCCCCCAGTTTATCCTTCCATGGAAATCTAGCCAGCTCCCATCAGAGCGTCTATCTGCCTCTTGAATGATTCCAGAGTTTTTGCCTCCATCACCTTATCCCATTCCAGCATCGGCCGCTGTGTGTGTGAAGAAATGCTTCCTACATCCGACCTGAACGTGCCCTTTCTCACTTTACGCTCAGGTCTCCTTGCCCTGCAGTCGTTTGGCCCCACCAAGTCTACCATTCCAAAGATCAAGTACAATCCAGTCCATCACGAGCCCTCTGCCCCATTCACAGGAACTCCTCGGGAAAGGTTCTGCAAAGTATCTCCCTGCCTTGAGAAAAGGCTGAACTCCGTTGACCTATCTAACCTTGCATCCTTCAGGTGCAGATAGGAGAGAAAAGAGTTAGAGTAAATATCCTAAAAAGAAAAAAAAAAACCTTCTTTATACCCATAGATTAGAAAGCATTGATTGGGTATCGACTTCACTCTTAAAACCTAATCTAGTCCAGGACAAGCTAATGTAAGCACCCCAACAGTCAAGAGCATTAAACTGTTTCCACTTTCAGTTAATATATGTAAAAAAACAAATCTTATACTAAATCTAATTTAACAATCTGTGCGCTGTGAAATCAGTCAGTGTGGAAAGTGCACAAAATGGAAAAACAAACGGCTGCCTTTGAAGTAATTTATAGGACTACTTGCACATATATGAAGAGATTTGTAGTGCGTCTTCCTTCAGACTGCTCGTTTCTTCCAGCTGTAGGCTATTATGCTACAATGCGTAGCAAGGAGCAACTCCACGTGGGAATACTGACCTAACGAACAAGTCGTCTGCTGCAAGAGACCAGAAGAGTCTGGACTTGCTCAAACGCAACTCAAGACACTTTTTGGCTGAGGCATTGCTTGGAAAAGTGCTTTCACGTTACTCTTTAAGTGCCTGAAATGGCATCTGGGCTACGCGGGGGATGCGATTACAACCATATTCTGAATTAAGTGAAAACAGTTCTGGCCGGAGAGTGTACGAGTTTGCTTTCTCGGCCCCCAATCTGATCGAACTTTGTGGCACACACAGGCAGTACGTTGGTACTTTAAGTTGACCGCTAGCATGGAGTGGTTTAATGGAGGTTCGCGACTGTCATTTCCCACATGGCAAGTTCCTGTTTTGGGCGATGTGGCTTCCACTGGTTCCCTATAGAGGGGGAGGGAGATGGGAGGTGCAACGGGCTAGATACTGTCCTTTCACCTTAGAGACTAATGGGATGAAAGTGCCCCCCTTTTTTTACTAGATGCGAGGACCATGTGTGAACAAGCTGGTTGACCTCCTTGCAGTTCTTGGAAGGCGCGGATCCAAGCTGCCTGTAATTTGTGTAAAAAGAAGCATTTTCAGGCTACGACGATGATTTGTGTAGGAAATGGAAAATGTCATCGTGGTGCAGTTGTCACAGGGCAGAGTGCAAGAAGTGTTCCTTACATAGAATGTACGGCATAGAAACAGGCCATTCAGCTCAATTGGTCTGTGCCAGCATTTATGCTCCACATGAGCCTCCTCCCGCCTCTCTTCATCTAATCCGACCTGAATATCCTTCTATTCCTTTCTCCTTCCTGTGCTCATCTAGCTACCCCTTGAATGCATCGATACTATTCACCTCAACCACTCCCTGTGGTAGCAAGTTCCACATTCTAACCACTCTCTGGGTGAAGAAGTTTCTCCTGAATACCCTGTTGGGTTTATTAGTGGCTATCTATTATTTATGGCCCCTAGACTGCCCCCACAAGTGAAAACATCTTCTCTACGTCTACCCTATCAAAGCCTTTCATAATCTTAAAGGTCTAGGTCACCCCTCAGCCTTACCTTTTCTGGAGTAAAGGGCCCCAGCCTATTCCTTTGTCGGGCCTCCTGACATCTCATTGTGATCACAAAAATTCACAAGCAAAAATACCCCGGATTAAGTTCAAGGTTGTAATCTCATTTTGGTGTACAAGTAACTATTCTAAGCAGTTTAAGCTTCACTTGCGGTTTGACATCATCAGATCCCCTGCATTGGATTGCTGGCTTATAATCGCTTCCTGGAATAAATGTCCACAGCTCTTTACTTACTGAGAATCCCGAGTCGATCACAAAGCCTTTCTCGGCTTTTTACAAATTAAAAAAAATGAGTTACACAGGTAGCATCGCTGTAACTGTTTCCACACTGACTAAATACGTCCTACCTTTGAACTGTAAACTATTTACACTGAAGCAAAATGAAACAGCAATGAGGGCCTAAACCTGTCTCGGTGTAGATGCTGACTACACGTATTGCAGGTGCTGGAAGAGGGAATTGAAAGAAGAACAAAGGATAGAGAACATAGGGAACTATAGACCAGTTAGCCTGACCTCAGTAATGGGGAAAATGCAAGAATCTATTGAGACGTGGTTACAGGACACTTAGAAAATCGCAATACGTTTGGGCAGCATCAACACGGATTTATGAAAGGGAAATCGTGTTCGACAAATCTGATGAGTTTTTTGAGGTTGTAACTAGCAGGGAAGATAAGGGGGAACCAGTGGATGTAGCGTATTTGGATTTTCAAAAAGCATTCGATAAGGTGCCACACAAGAGCTTATTACACAAAATTAGGGCTCATGGGATTGGGGGTAATATATTAGCACGGGCAGAGGATTGGTTAACGGACAGAATAAATGGGATAAATGGGTCATTTTTGGGTTGGCAGGCAGTAACTAGTGGGGTGCCGCAAGGATCAGTGCTTGGGCCTCAGCTATTTACAATCTATATCAATAACTTAGATGAAGGGACTGAGCGTAATGCTTGCAAGTTTGCTGATGATACAAAGCTAGGTGGGAAAGTAAGTCGGGAAGAGGACGCAAAGAGGCTGCAAAGGGATATAGACGGATTAAGTGAGTGGGCAAGAAGGTGGCAGGTGGAGTATAACGTGAAGTTATCCACTTTGGTAGGTGACGTAAGAAAACTACTAGGCACTTGGTCTAAGTTAAACAAAGCTTTAATCAACTGTTTTACAACATGGAGGTCTAGTTGTGTCCTTCACTAGTTCCTGTTAAAGAATGTTCCGAGCAAGCTGGGCCCATGCCCGAGTATTTATACAGCGCCACCAGCAGGCCGCCCAGTATTATTTCATAAGTCATTTCCACATGAATGAAGAGATTCATGTCAGTAGATAAAATAGAAAAGCAGAATTTTTTTTTATTTTTTAAAATGGGAAATGTTGATATTCAAGAGCGACCTGGGTGGCCAGGTTGGGGGGCGAGGAAAGGGAGAGGCCAGGCTTCCTAGTCCTGATCACTATCCGCAACTCCTGGATGTGGACGCTGGGGGGGGGGGGAGGTTCAGGGGGCTGTCTGTGATGCCTCATGCGGTGGAATAGCCTGTTGGCAAGGCTCACACTAATAATGGTCACTTGTGGAGAGGTGCACAAGCTAAAAGAGGAAGGTGGGGAGAAAGTGGCAAAAAAATAGCATTTAGAAAACAGCAAGAAAGGAGAATCGGAGAGAGAGATAAATTTTTGAAGGTACCAATCATGCTACGACACGCACGAATAACATGCAGATCCGCTAGGTATTTGAAGATCAGTCGCTCCCTACAAAACTAAATTTACTACAGGTACACTATCCCTTATCCGAAAGCCTTGGGACCAGCTGAGTTTCGGTTTTCGGAATTTTTCGAGAAGGTATTATTATAAGACCGGAAAATTTGTATTTAATATAAATTTTAAAAGTTCAGGCTACCTCTTGCGACTGTTCCGTGTCTCATTCCCCTTCCTGCTTCTCTGGAAAGCCGTATATCGGCTGACTCCTACTAAGCTGGCCCGCAAATCAGGTCGGGGGTCGGGTGCGGGGGGGGGGGTGGTGGAGGGAAGAATATCGGACGGGCCGCGGTTCAGGCCGGGGGGGGGGGGGGGGGGCGGGGGTTGTCGGGGGGAGAAGAGAATATCGGACGGGCCGTGGTTCGGGTCGGGTAGGGGAGCAAATATCGGACGGGTCGGGGGGGGGGGGGTGGGCAGAGAAAAGAATATCGGATGGGCCGCTGTATTGTTGGGTTCACTCTCCCGGTACCTCCTTCACACTGCCTGGCTCGGCCTGCAATCTCCTACCCAGGAGGGAACTCTGTGACCCTCTGCCCTGCTCAGCGTAAGTCGTGCGCCACTCTGGTCATGTCGTGCGCACGACTTACGCTGAACGAAAAAACTTTCGGTTTTTAGAGGCTTTCGGAAGTTCGGATAAAGGATAGTCTACCTGTATCAACAACCACAGACCTTTCTTTTGCTTAATTACAAGTTCACAAGATAAATGAGGCAGTCCCCTTGACCCAGCTTAACTCATGCACCTCGACAGGCCCTAAACTACTGCAAGGTTTTTGCCCCAACTGGAGACCCTTTGAAGTGATCGTCACTCTCGGCACAGGGAAGAACTCCCCGACATCAGGCTCGAGTGTCGGCCGTGGCTCAGTGGGCAGGGCACCCTCGCCTCGGAGTCAGAAGGTTGTGGGTTCAAGTCCCACTCCAGAGACTCGAGCACGAAAATCTTGGCTGACACTCCCAGTGCAGTGCTGAGGGAGTGTTGCACTGTCTGAGGTGCCGTCTTTCGGATGAGACACTAAACCGAGGCCCTGTCTGCTCTCTCAGGTGGACGTAAAAGATCCCATGGCACTATTTTGAAGAAGAGCAGGGGGCGGTGTCCCCGGTGTCCTGGGGCAAATATTTATCCCTCAACCAACATAACAAAAACAGATTATCTGGTCATTATCACATGGCTGTTTGTGGGGCCTTACTGTGCGCTTTGGGATATCCGGTGGTCCTGGAAGGCACAATATAAATGCAAGTCTTTCTTTCTTTCTTAAATGGGGGGGGGGGGGGGGGTGAAATTGGCCTTGGGCGTTACCGCAGAACGGGTGATAGCGAATCGGCAGCTAGTTTTACATCCCGCCCAATTTTCTTCCTCACTGAATGAAACGGTAAACAAAATTGGGCGGGGCGTGTAACAGGCTGCCGATTCGCCATCGCCCGTTTGACGCTACCGCCTGGGACTGACTTCACCCGCCGTATACCTTAAAATCAGAGATTCTGTCACTTTAGAAGTTGGAATACTATATTACAGAAATAATTACATAGAATTTACATCCATTCGGCTCAACTGGTCTATGCCAGTGTTTTCATCTCACTCTTTCTCCATATCCTTCTATTCCTTTTTCCCCTCATGTGCTTATCTAGCTTCTCCTTAAATGCAGCTATACTATTCGCCTCAACTACTCCTTGTGGTAGCGAGTTCCACAAAGTCACCACTTTCTGGTTAAGGAAGTTTCTCCTGAATTCCTTAGTGGATTTATTGGTGACTCTCTCATACTTATGGCCCCGAGTTTTGGACTCAATGAGTAAATGGCGGAATTAAGTTTGGCCAGCTCCTTGCGGGCGTGAGCCCACAGCATAGAATGGCTGCTGATTGGCTGGAGGATGGCGGGTTTGGGAAAGGGGGAAGACGTCAGACTTGGGAAGTAGGAGAAGCGTGTCTGAAGTTGGGGGTTGATGCACCTGGCTTTGGGCGGTCTTGTGTCTGACCCGAGAGTACGTGACGCTGACACTAGGGGAATGGGTGACATTTGACTTTGACGGTAGCGCGTAATGGGACATAGTTTTACACCTTAAAAAAAAATCAATGGAGGAGAAAATTGGGAGAGGTGTAAATCGAGCGCCTTGTTTTGCACCATCACCAAAGTCAAATTTCACCCCTAGGTGCCCAAAATGCATAAATGTTTCACTTCAAGTCAACAACTTGTATTTATACAGTGCCTTTAATGTAGTAAAACGTCCCAAGGCGCTTCACAGGAACGATTATCCAACACAATTGGACACTGAGCCAAATAATGAGATATTAGGGCAGGTGACCAAAAGCTTGGTCAAAGAGGTCGGTTTTAAGGAATGTCTTAAAGGAGGAGAGGCGGAGAGGTTTAGGGAGGGAATTCCAGAGCTTCGGGCCCAGGCAACAGAAGGCACGGCCACCGATGGTGGAGCGATGAAAGTGGGGGATGCACAAGAGGCCAGAATTGGAGGAGCGCAGAGATCTCGGATGGTTGTAGGGCTGGAGGAGGTTACGGAAATAGGGAGGAGCGAGGCCATGGAAAGATTTGAAAACATGGATAAGAATGTTAAAATTGAGGCATTGCCAGACTGGGAGCCAATTTAGGTCAGCGAGCACAGGGGTGAATAAAATCTTGCGAGTGACCATAAAATTCACCCATGTATCTGATGCAGGCAACTCAACAGTAACTCTGGCAGATTTCTGGGAGCAGGGCAATTTAAAATTCATTCATGGGATGTGGGCGTCGCTGGCAAGGCCAGCAGTTATTGCCCATCCCTAGTTGCCCTTGAGAAGGTGGTGGTGAGCCGCTGCCTTGAACCGCTGCAGTCCGTGAGGTGAAGGTGCTCCCACAGTGCTGTGAGGGAGCAAGTTCCAGGATTTTGATCCAGCGACGATGAAGGAATAACGATATATTTCCAAGTCATCCTTGTAATGGGAAATGTTGCTCAGGGAAAACTGGGAATGGGGTTTGGGGGGGGGGGGGGGGGGCGGGGCGGGGAGGGTTGAAAAAAAATAACTTAAAAGATGAAGCCGAGAACTTTCTACATGGTGTACAACTAACTGCTCCAGTGAGTTGAAACAATGACATTTCGAACAAATTTATCACCAAACAGAACTTTGTCCTACATTTTGCAGGGAAGAAAATCAATATTTTTTTTTTACAACACTCCAACAGCTTGTAACTCAAAATAATAAGCCTTCTGGAACATTCCAAGAGATCTCATTGTTACAGAAACTCCTGCTAGACTGAACCCTCACTGACATCAATAACCACAAGTGCAGCAAAGCTACATTAGCTGTTAAGTCTTTTAATGTTTTTTTTTTACACAGCGGGATTAAATTTCACCCTGCTCCAGAATTTAACCCCTCTGTTGACAACCAACTCTGGGGTTTTTTTTTGTGAGGGGAAGGGGGGATAGACTTCAAAGAGATCTATGAAGTAGAGAAGTTATGCTGAACCTTTATAAAGCGCTGGTTAGGGCAGAACTGGAGTATTGCGTCCAGTTCTGGTCACCACACTTTAGGAAGGATGTGAAGGTCCTTGAGAGGGTGCAGAGGAGATTTACCAGAATGGTTCCGGGGATGGGGGATCTTAGCTACAAGGACAGGTTGGAAAAGCTGGGGTTGTTCTCCTTGGAGCAAAGGAGGTTGCGGGGTGATTTGATAGAGGGGTACACGATTATGATGGGTTTGGATAAGGTAGACAGAGAAAGGCTGTTCCCACTAATTGATGGTACAAGGACTAGGGGACACAGATTTAAGGTTTTGGGCAAGAGTTACAGGGGGATGTGAGGAAAAACTTTTTTACGCAGCGAGTGGTGAGGACCTGGAACTCGCTGCCGACGGAAGTGGTGGAAGCGGAGACGCTCAATGTTTTCAAGGGGAGACTGGATAGGCACTTGAAGGAAATAAACCTGCAGGGCTACGGGGATAGAACGGGGGAATGGGACTGACTGGATTGCTCTACGGAGAGCTGGCACGGACTGGATGGGCCGAATGGCCTCCTTCGGCGCCGTTATGAAAAAAAAAGTGACTGGATCAGTGACTACAGAGAGGACAAGTGATGCGCCCCGGTGAAACTCTCACCGTACTGCACAATGCACCTAATCAGTGTCCCTACTCGCTTTGATTTAGTCTCTGTTAAGGTGCAAATGTCTGCTTCTCTCAGCCCACCGAGGAATGAAGGATGTTTCCAGCCCGTTACTGGCAACACCTGCCTGTATGGTCGGCCAATGTGTTGCTCCGCTAACCGGCAGCTACAAATCAAACTCAGTGCCCGATGAGCTCAGCACTCTACCGATGGCTCTCGCGGGTAATGAGCTGGAAATCTTCCTTCATCTTCGCTCAGAGAGCGACAACGCTATTACTTTAAAAGAAAGAAAGACTTGAATTTTTATAGCGCCTTTCATGACCTCAGGGCGACCCAAAGCGCTATGCAGCCAATGAAGTACTTTTGAAGTGTAGGCACTGTTTGAATGTAAAAACGCAGCAGCCAATTTGCGCACAGCAAGCTCCCACAAGCAGCAATGAGATAAATGACCAGATCATCTGTTTTTACATGCTGGCTGAGGGATAAATGTTGGCCAGGACACCGGGAGAACTCTCCTGCTCTTCTTCAAATAGTGCTGCAGGATCTTTTCCGTCCACCTGAGAGCGCAGACGGGGCCTCGGTTTAATGTCTCATCCGAAAGACGGCACCACCGACAGTGCGGCACTCCCTCAGCACTGCACCAATGTGTCGGCCTCGATTTTTGTGCTCAAGTCTCTGGAGTGGGACTTGAACCCACAACCTTCTGACTCAGAGGCGAGAGTGCTACCCACTGAGTAATGGCTGACAATTATCATGCTGCTGATTAAAATTGAAGTGCTGGGAAAGGGACAAACTGACTGAGGCTGAAAGAAAAATCTCTCTCTGGCCAACTGATCATAGCTTTAATAAATTACTTTGCAACCTTCAAGGTGGCCTTATCTGACATTTGCCCACCAAATTGCTTGTCCCAACTATAGATTATTTAGATTTGCCCGTGTCCTAACTCGCACCAAGTCCCGTTCGCCCATCACCCCTGTGCTCGCTGGCCTACATTGACTCCCAGTTAAGCAACGCCTTGATTTTAAAATTCTCATCCTTGTTTTCAAATCCCTCCATGGCCTCGCCCCTATCTTTGTAATCTCCTCCAGCCACACAAAGTCCGCCCCCCCCCCCCCCACCCCGAGGTATCTGCGCTCCTCTAATTCTGCCCTCTTGAGCATCCCTGATTATAATCGCTCCACCATTGGTGGCCGTGCCTTCTGTTGCCTAAGCCCTAAGCTCTGGAATTCCCTCCGTAAACCTCTGCCTCGCTACCTCTCTCTCCTCCTTTAAGACGCTCCTTAAAACCTACCTCTTTGACCAAGCTCTGCCCTAATTTCTCCTTATGTGGTACAGTGCCAAATATTGTTTGATGATGCTCCTGTGAAGCACCTTGGGACGTTTTACTACGTTAAAGGCGCTGTATAAATACAAGTTGTTGTTGTTGTTAAGTATTGCTTCAAAACAATTTCTTATTTTTGATCGGAGGTCAGTGAGTGACTCGGTACCACCCGGATCTAGCCAAATTGGGTAATTATCAACCCACCTCCCTTTTGCCAGTCATTTCCAAAATAATTGAGTGGATTGTCTTAAAATTATGTATCAATTATTAATGCATGAATTATTCATGCTGGATGATCTGATAAGTAGTATCATCCTCCATCTAAAGTGTTCCCGCTGAACTTATTGAACCAATTCATCATGCCCTGAATAAGCTATAGTTTGGGTGATTTTTCAGGATCTCGGTTTTAAATTGACCCAATATATCATAATATTCTGAGACAGAAATGACTTTTTAATCATTTTTAGTAAATCTGTAGTTCTATTCCAATGTTTTCAAATCTCATGATTCATTTTTAAAATGGAGCTATTTAAGCAGCTCAGCCGCCTTCCAATATTTATTCTTAATTTCAGGGAGGGCAAGGTGCGATACTCACAAGCCTCCCGAGGTGACAGCCGTGGCTCACTCTCGCCTCCGAGTCAGATGGTTGTGTGCTCGAGTCCCCACTCCAGCGAATTGAGCACAAAAATCTAGGTTGGCACTCCTGTGCATTTCTCACCCCTTTTCACACGTTCTCACTAATTGTCTCCCCTTCTCTAGGTGTGAACTCCTTGCCGGCCTACAGTTCTACAGGTCCTTGTACCATCCAGTACCTTGACTAAACGGGAATTATTTATGTACGAGACCGGACATGCTTAAGTCCCACTCCAGAGACTTTTGGGAGGACTAACAAGGCAAGGGAATACACAATGAATGGTAGGACCCTAGGAAGGACAGAGGATCAGAGAGACATTGGTGTGCACGTATATAGATCCCTGAAGGCAGCAGGACAGGTAGATAAGGTGGTTAAAAAGGCACATGGGATACTTATATTCTATGCCTCAGCTAATGAAGGCAAGAGCAGGGAGGTTATGATGGAGCTGTACAAAACGCTAGTTAGGCCACAGCTGGAATACTGTGTGCAGTTCTGGTCACCACACTATAGGAAGGATGTGATTGCATTAGAGAGGGCGCAGAGGCGATTCACCAGGATGTTACCTGGGCTGGAGCGCTTCAGCTATGAAGAGAGACTGGACAGGCTGGGGTTGTTTTCCTTAGAGCAGAGAAGGCTGAGGGGGAACCTGATTGAGGTGTACAAAATTATGAGGGGCATAGATAGGGGAGATAGAAAGGAACTCTTCCCCTTGGTAGAGGAGTCAATAACCAGGGGGCATAGTTTCAAGGTAAGGGGCAGGAGGTTTAGAGGGGATTTGAGGGAAAAAAATCTCACCCGAGGGTGGTTGGAATCTGGAACTCACTGCCTGAAAGGGTGGTAGAGGCAGGAACCCTCACAACATTCAAGAAGCATTTAGATGAGCACTTGAAACGTCATAGCATACAAGGCTATGGACCAAGTGCTGGAAAATGGGATTAGAATAGACAGGCCTTGATGGCTGGCACGGACACGATGGGCCAAAGGGCCTCTTTCTGTGCTGTATAACGCTATGACTCTCTGACTTGAGCACAAAAATCTAGGCTGACACTCCAGTGCAGTGCTGAGGTGCCGGCTTTCGGATGAGACATTAAACCGAGGCCTCATCTGCCCTCTCAGGTGAACGCAAAAGATCCCATGGCCATAGCAGGGGAGTTCTCCCCTGTGTCCGGGCCAATATTTATCCCTCAGTAAACATCGTTAAAACAGATTATCAGGTCATTATCACATTGTTGTTTGTGGGAGCTTGCTGTGCACCATGTTTCCCACATTCCAACAGTGACCACGCTTCAAAAGTACTTCACTGGCTGTAAAGCGCTTTGGGGCCGTCCGATGGTCGTGAAAGGCGCTGTAGAAGGACAAGTTCCTTCTTTCTTGTGGCACCATTCCGAATACGTGCTGTGGTGCAGGTGGTGTGGCGCTTATGACCAACATGTTTCTGGCAGGGGAAGACCACAAGTCCTTTCAGCCCGGCCCATCCAACCATCCCTTTGCTTTCCTGTGCGTTCTCTCCAATAATCTAGAAATTGCAATTGGGGGCAGGGGCACGTGACGCTCCCTTGACCGCTATTTAATGCCAACGTTAATCCACGTCGGGGTTGCCAACCCGCCAGGGTTCATTCCTGGAGACGCCAGGACAAAGTCGAAGCTTTAGGACACGAGCAAACCCAGGAGAAAATAACGCTTTTGTAAAAATTCTCTTTGAACATTTAGTTTTCAAAATATATGGGGTGGTGGGGGGGTAATAAAGGCTGTTTGACTGACAGTCAAGAATGATCCAATCAGGTAATGAAGAGTCTGGTGGCGCCATCCAAGGAGTATAAATACTCGGGCGTGGGCCCAGCTTGCCAGGGACATTTTGTAAGACAGGAACTAGTGAAGTATAACTGGACCTCCATGTTCTGAAACAAGTTGATTAAAGCCTTGCTTTATGCTCAAACTAAGTGCGTACTGAGTTTTATATCACCAGGAATTTTGTCTTTTGCCTTTTTGTAACCCTCATGAAGCGTCCTGTTCAACTGCCTGATGCAGACAGTTGGTTCCAATGGCGCTTTCACCCAACAAAATTATCTGAACTGCATATTTACCTTAGCTTTGCTTATCTTGACTCGGCGCTCCTGGCTCGGGAACGCTGTGTCTACAGACTCAGTTCTTTCCAATTTAATCAAGTCACTTCATAATCTTGTGGAAAAAAAACGCTTCTGTCAGAAAACTCTCAGGGTGCGTGTGTGCGCGCACAGGCATCGAGTTCTGCAGATACTGTGGCGTTCCAACGACACAGCTAACCAACATCACGCCTAGCCCGGAGGCTCGGGGACGAATCTGGAGTTGGGTTGGGGGGGTGGGGTAGCATGTGATGGCTGCTTGGGTTGTTGGGGGGGGGGGGGGGCGGTTGCGTGGGGGAGATGGTCGCGTGGAGGGGGGGGGGAAGAAAGAGAAAGAGAGAAAGAGAAAGAGAGAGAGAGAGAGAGAGAGAGAGGGGGGTGGTCGCTCGGAGGGAGGGTGGGAGGGAGGGGGAAAGAGAGAGAGAGAGATGGCCACGTAGGGGGGGAGGGAGAGAGATGGCCGCGCCGGGGGGGGGTGGGGGGGGAAAGAGAGAGATGGCCGCGCGCGGCCGGGGGGGGGGGGGGGAAAGAGATGGCCGCGCACGGGGGGTGGGGGGAGGGAGAGAGATTGCCGCGCCGGGGGGGAGCGGGAGGGAGATGGTCGCGCAGGGGGGGGGGGCGTGTGTGGTGGGGGGGGGGGGGGTCGGTCGCGTGGGGGGGTCACTCGCTTGAACCCGAATCTGGACTAAAGCTAATTTGGGTTCCTGCAATCGCAGCGTCCCATTCTTTTATCTGCCCTTTTGATTTTTCTCTAGCTCAATTGTTTGGCGTGGAGTACGCAAGTGGGGCTTAGAAACGCGGACGCCGCAATTGGATTAGATAAATCATCTCCTGCTTATGACATAATTGGAACATTAGCCAAAGAACTGATGGCAGTGGCTAACTGGCTGGAGTGCCATCATTCATCACTTAATGTGGATAAAAAACACTTTGGGCCTTTTGAATCCCCTCAGAGACCTGAGTGGGCAATATTCTCACTCAATTACTTAAGCACACATCAGGTGTGTGCATAAGACACACACGTATTGATTGCCCAGGAACGGGACATGCAATATTTGCTCAGTCAGGCCCCCGAGAAACAAGACTTTGTAACTAAATATTTAGGAATATATTTGGAAAACTCATATGACTTCAGTTTCCGTGCATTTGGAAGTCGGTGTGCAATTGCCTGGAAGGTTTTGTGTCTATTTAACAAGGTCAGCTGGTAGCACCCTCGCCTCTTAGTCACAAGGTTATGGGTTCAACTCCCCACTCCAGGGACTTTAGCACAAAAATCTAGGCCGACACTCCAGTGCAGTGCTGAGGGATGTCCCAAAGCACTTTACAGCCAATGAAGTAATTTTGAAGTGTAGTCACTGTTGTAATATAGGAAACGCGGCAGCCAATTTGCGCACAGCAAGCTCCCGCAAACAGCAATGTGATACTGACCAGGAGTGAGGGAGCGCTGCACTGTCGGAGGTGCCGTCTTTCAGATGAGACGTTAAACCGAGGCCCCGTCAGCCCTCTCAGGTGGACGTAAACGATCCCATGGAACTCTTTCAAAGAGGAGCAGGGATGTTCTCCCCAGTGTCCTGGCCAATATTTATCCTTCAATCAACTTCATATAGTACAGATTATCTGGTCATGATCACATTGCTGTTTGTGGGAGCTTGCTGTGCATAAATTGGCTGCCGCGTTTCCTACATTACAACAGTGACTACACTTCAAAAGTACTTCATTGGCTGCAGAGCGCTTTGGGATGTCCTTAGGTCGTGAAAGGCGCTATATAAATGTAACTCTTTCTTTATTTCTATAATTATATTTATCCAGTGGAAATGTATTTGCTGGTCTTGACCAAAACTGGTCAGACTGAAACAAAAAAGGAAGACTTTGCTTTTACATAATGCCTTATCTTGCAAGGTTTTCTTTCTGGTGGTATTGTCTGAGGGATGAACATTGGCAGGGCGCAAGGAGAAAGCTTTGCTCAAATCATGCCATGGGATCTTTTACATCCACTTGAGCAGGCAGACGGGGGTCCCAGCTTAATGTCTCATAAGAACATAAGAAATAAGAGCAGCAGTAGGCCATACGGCCCCTCGAGCCTGCTCCGCCATTCAATAAGATCATGGCTGATCTTCAACCTCAACTCCACTTTCCCGCCCGATCTCTATATCCCTTGATTCCCCTAGAGTCCAAAAATCTATCGATCTCAGCCTTGAATATACTCAACAACTCAGCATCCACAGCCCTCTGGGGCAGAGAATTCCAAAGATTCACAACCCTCTGAGTGAAGAAATTCCTCCTCAGCTCTGTCTTAAATGGTCTACCCCTTATCCTGAGTCTATGCCCCCTAGTTCTAGTCACTCCAGCCAGGGGAAACAACCACCAACATCTTGTGAAGGGTCCCAGACCTGAAACGTTAACTCTGTTTCTCTCTCCACGGATGCTGCCTGGCCTGCTGAGTGTTTCCAGCATTTTCTGTTGTTATTTCAGATTTCCAGCATCCGCAGTATTTTGCTGTTGTACCAGCATCTACCCTGTCAATCCCCTTCAGAATCTTGTATGTTTCAATGAGATCACCTCTCATTCTTCTAAACTCCAGAGAGTATAGGCCCAATCTACACAATCTCCCCTCATAGGACAACCCTCTCACCCCAGGGATCAATCTAGTGAGCCTTCGTTGCACCGCCATCTGAAGGACTCGTCTCTGACAATGCAGCACTCCCTCAGGACCCCACGGAAGTCTCAGCTAAGATGATGTGCTCAAGAGCTCGAGTGCAACCCACAATCTCCGGAGAGTGTGACCAACAGAGCAAGCCGACACATCGAAAACCTCTGCGTTCACCGACTACATGGTCACAGACCCGTCCCGCCTTCCCTGCAAAAATCATTGGCCTGTCTTAGAAAAAATAAAATGGCTCGCATTAACTAGAAGAGTAAAGCTTCAACTTGTCGCAGTGCTAAAAAGCATTAATAATGTCGCCCCACTTTGTTCTTTACTAGACTGCCTAGATAGCACAGGCGCATTTAAAGACAAAGTTGTCTGCTGCTGTAGATTTTAAGATTTGTAACTATTGTGTAACAAATTTGGCCAAATTTCCTTTAATTTTTCTCATTGCTGTTAAATTATTCAATTTAATGTCAAATGAACATAAAATTATCTTTGTACAATCTTTCGAAGCTCTTTCTATAGCAAAAGTATAATTGCAGTTGTGCAGTACGTTCACCTGTGGTAATCTCTTGCGATCTGTATTTACCTATGCGTGTGTATTTTAAGACTTGTTTTTTTTTGATTTTGTAAGCTTTTCCATTGCCTCGGCAACAGAAGTCGTGTCAGATTGGCCTGAAGGACTACAGCAGTCCCCTGTAGGGAGAAGGTACTTTTGTGCTGTTGATTGTAGAAGTTATTATGGTCCTAAAAGTGGCAAATGTGCTGCACAGCCAGACACAGTGAGCTGGGGTTCAATTCCTGCTCTGTGTCGAGTTAGCCAAGGTGGCTTTTGGGACATGGCATTTGTCCTGGGGCCATCTACGAAGGGAAAAGAAAGAAAACTAAAAGCAGACAGGGTTCCCAGAGGTGATCACAATCCAGTGTCTCCTGCTGGAAGATGCGCGCCTTTGAAGGTTTGCCGAGGGCCTGGTTGCGATTCTCCTAGTGGTGGAATAGCCTGTCGGCACTGAATAGGTTGTGGGTTCAAATCTCACTCACTGTCTAGGCTCACCCCGTGAAGAAATTTGGACAAAGCACTGGAGGAGGGCCAATGGCCGAGGATCTATACCCGCGGGGCTTCAACATCTTCAAGAGGGGAGCATGACGGGGGTGGGAGAGAAACTGTAACTAAATGAAGCCGTTAATTTACATCACTTATACATTACATCCCGACAAAAAATAACACCCAGCTCTTACCAATTGTTTGGTATGAAAAACTTTTCATCAAGTCAACATCCCTTTCAAAAGTCCTTAAGGGTGACCCCGAGCTTCCGGCCGCCTGTCACTTTAATTCTCCGCCCCACTCCCACTCTGACCTCGGCCTCTTGCATTGTTCCAATGAAGCTCAGCGTAAGCTTGAGGAACAGCACCTCATCTTTCGATTAGGCACTTTACAGCCTTCCGGACTCACTGAGTTCAACAATTCCAGACCATAACCTCTGCCCCTACTTTTTTTTCCACATGGCAGCTGTCGATCATTCTGCCATCGCCATTTACACTTTATCGAGAGCCATCTTTTGTTTCTTAACTTGCCCCATTACCATCTCCTTTTGCCTTGCACCATCATCCCTTTTGTCTCTTAATCCTATCCTGCCTTCCAGCCTATCACAGACCTTCCCTTTTGTTCTTTCCTCCCCTCCCCCCTTTCCCTGCCCCTACACTTGCTTAAAAACCTTTTACATCTCCAACTTTTTCCAGGTCTGACGAAGGGTCATCGACCTGAAACGTTAACTCTGTTTCTCTCTCCACAGATGCTGCCTGACCTGCTGAGTATTTCCAGCATTTTCTGTTTTTATTTTCCTTTTAAAGGGTTTGAAGCATCAGTGAGATATGTTCCCCACACTGATTAATGGGGTTGACGTAATAAAACTCACTACGCACTTGGTTCGTGTATAAAGCAAGGCTTTAATCAACTTGTTTCAGAACATGGAGGTCTAGTTGTACTTCACTAGTTCCTGTCTTACAAAATGTCCCTGATTAAGCTGGGCCCATGCCAGAGTATTTATACTCCTTGGACAGCGCCACCAGCTGGCCGTCCAGCGTTATTTCATGAGTAGTTCTTTGTGATGATGAGATTTATAACAGGGGTTACTTCTATTTTTGATCTTGCACCATAAAGCCCAATATTCTCAGCGCAAAATATAGAGCAATATCTTTTCCCCCAATCCTCTCTCTCCTCCCTGTCTTCCGTCAAATGCTGCCAAGACTGGAGAAGCTGGGGTTCTTCTCCTTACAGAAGAGAAGGTTAAGCGAGGCGATTTGATAGAGCTGTTCAAAATCATGAATGGTTTTGATAGATTAAATAAGGAGAAACTGTTTCCTGTGGCAGAAGGATCAGTGACCAGAGGGCACTGGCAAAAGAACCAGAGGAGAACATGAAGAAAAAATTCTTTTTACGCAACGAGTTGTGGTGGTCTGGAACGCGCTGCCTGAAAGGGCGGTGGAAGCAGATTCAATAGTAACTTTCAAAAGGGAATTGGATAAATACTTGAAGGAGAAAAATTTACAGGGTTATTGGGAAAAGGCAGGGGTGTTGGATTAATTGGATAGCTCCACCACAGGCACAATGGCCCGAATGGCCTCCCTTCTCTGCTGTATCATTCTATGATTCCAGGCCAGAGCAGGGCTGTCTCCAATGTTCACCAGCTTCCAGATCCGCAGAACGCCGCTGGTTTAGGCGTGCGCACGCAAATCTGCGGAGTCTGTGCGTGCAGAAGCATAACGTGTGCAAATTCAGTCGCCGTTCATGCACGCACAGACTCCGCGCCGCTCCCGTCTCCGTTTCGCTGCCAGGCTTCCCGAGCCCTGGGAAACCTGGCCGGCCAGCGTTAAATTAAAAATCTGGCTCCCAAGTGCAGTGTGGGAGCCTGATTTAAATATTATAATGAGGCATCATGCCTCTCAAGAGCAGGACACCGACATGCCATGCAACCTGATGCCGTAAAAATGGTGGCAAGCGCGTACGCGGTGGATTGGGGTCGTGTTTTGCAATTTTTTATTTTTAACCACCACTACCCCCCTCCCGACCTCAATGAATTACGTTTGTAGAGTAGTCACTATTGTTTGCAGCCAAATTTGTGCAGAGCAAGATCCCACAAACAAGAGAAATAATTCGTTACAAAGCAAAATACTGCAGATTCAGGAAATTGGAAATAAAAGCAGAAAATGCTGGAAACCACTCAGCCGGTCACGCAAGGGTTAACATTCCAGGTCAGTGACCCGTTCGGAACTTGCCGTGAAGGCCACGGACCTGAAACATCAGCTCCGTTTCTCTCTCCACGGAGGTGCTGCCTGGCCTGCACTGAAGTGAGGGAGGGAGGGAGGGAGGGAAGAGTTTAGCCATGGTGCTCCAGCCATCGTGATGTGGGGCGGGCTTGATGGACCAACTGGACGTTTCCTGCGTGCCAATTACAGGAAACTCTTTTTTTTAATCCGGCACCGACGTGGTGCCGGTTGATCAAAAAGTCCGGATTACAGAGAGGTATACTTACCAAGATACGAGAGCCCCGTACACGGCCACAGGTGCAGGAGCCCTGGTTACACGGCACTTATGCAGGAGTCCCGGTTAAACGGCCACAGATCCAGGAACCTCGGTTACACGGCCACAGGCGCAGGAACCCCGGTTACACGGCACTTGTGCAGGAGTCCCGGTTAAACGGCCACAGATCCAGGAGTCCCTGTTGCACAGCCACAGGTACAGGAACCCCGGTTACACGGCCACAGATCCAGGAACCCTGGTTACACGGCCACGAATATATAGTAAAACTTACCTGAACCTACTCCTGAATTTTGCCGGTTAAGAGAGATTTCCGGATATTTAGGTGCCGGTTAAAAGAGAGTTTCCTGTATGTACGTTCGTAAGTCGTAACCCCCTTTCCTCCGATTCGTACAATGGCGTAGCAGCAGATTTATTAAGATGGTGCTCTTTGGGAGTGCAACCACCTTTGGCGGCGGGCTGCGGCTGGGGGGCGGGGGGGGGATAGGCGGAGGGTTAGATTTAGGAAGGATATGGGCAACTCACAACAAACAGTTTTGGTTCTGCAATTTGGAAAGAATGCAAGCTGGGGCGAATAAAGCAAAAGGACTGTGAAGCAGGTTTTCGAACGAGCAGATCCTGTAGTGACCGCACAATGACTACACAGCAGAAACCTGAGAGGCATATCGAGTTCAGGAAGCCACTTTATGTGAACTTCATTGATTCTGTAAAAGCCTTTGCCTCCCCACGTGTACCAAGCACATTGGGATTTAATGGGATCCCTGAAGAATCCTGGAAGCTAACCGAGAACACTTTTAAAGTGAATGCTGTGTCAAAAGCTGAAGAAACATGAGAATAGCTCAAAATTATTGCGGAAGTGAGACAAGGATGTGTTTTATTAATGGAGCTGCGATCCAGTGACTGCTGTGGTGGACTTCACATGGCAAAGAGCTCAAGCTACTTTGGAGCTCGGCATCATTTTGAATTGCACTTTGCTGTTGAAACTAGACCATTAATCCTTAAGTACCATTTGTTGTGCTGTTTATGAACAAATGTTCATCAGAATCTATAAGAAGTTGCTGAGAGTATTGACGATGGAAAAAAAAAAATTATCATTGACAAGGTTTCCAGAGGCATCTGGGATATTATCATTGAGATCTCTGCGCTCCTCCAATTCCGGCCTCTTGAGCATCCCCCGATTTTAATCGCTCCACCATTGGCGGCCGTGCCTTCAGCTGCCTGGGACCCTAAGCTCTGGAATTCACTCCCTAAACCTCTCCGCCTCTCTCTCCTCCTTTAAGACGCTGCTTAAAACCGACCTCTTTGACCAAGCTTTTGGTCACCTGCCCTAATATCTCCTTATGTGGCTCGGTGTCAAATTTTGTTTGACAATGCTCCTGTGAAGCGCTTTGGGACATTTTACTACTTTAAAGATGCAGTATAAATACAAGTTGCTGTTAGTATTGTTGAGGTAATGGCGTGTGAAGTGTTGATGATAAATTAGAGATCATTCTGGACTCTCTAAATAAGTTACGCTGTTGGTTTCAAAGAAGAAACAACTTGCGCCTTATATAGAGCCTTTCATGACCTCGGGACATCCCGAAGCACTTCACAGCCAATTAAGTAATGTTGAAGTGTAGTCACTGTTGTAATGTAGGAAAATGTGGGAGCCAATATGGGTAGAGCACGGATGAGGGAAAAACGTTGGCCAGGACACCTGGGGGAATCACCCCCTTTCTCTTTAAATTGTGCCATGGGATCTTTTACATCCACCTGAGAGAGCAGACGGAGCCTCTATTTAACGTCTCATCCGAAAGACAGCAACTGCAACTCTCCCTCAGTACTCCATGAGCCTAGATTCTGTGCTCAAATCTCTGGAGTCAGTCTCAAACCCACCACCTTCCGACTCAAGGGGGAAGAATGCTACCACCGAGCCAAGGCCGACAGTTGGTTGCATGGAAGAAATGGGTCCCAGAGGAGTCACAGCAAAGGGGAGGTCCGGAGAAAATCTGAGGGTAATTCGGACAATGTTAAATAGGGAAGGATTTGGAGAACAATAGCAAAATACTGCGGATACTGGAAATCAGAAATAACAACAGAAAATGCTGGAAAAACTCAGCAGGCCAGGCAACATCCGTGGAGAGAGAAATAGAGTCAACGTTTCAGGTCGAAACCCTTCGTCAGGACTGAAAAAGCACAGGAAACTAAACAAATTAAAAGGCCAGCTTGGGGCTGGGAAATGGGGATGAAAGCACAAGAGAGAAGACATTAAGAGGTATTCAAAACGAGACGAGATGGTGATAGGACTAGTGGAGACAAAAGACGGCTCTAGATTAGGTGTGAAATGCGCTGGCAGGATTTGGAGAAGGTTGGGCGAAAGCTAAGCTGACATAAAGCGATGAAGAAGTGTAAGGGCAGGGTTGCACGACAGCGAATGCTGGTCCAACTTACCTCAGGATCGTCATGGAATCATCACTAGCAAGGTGATGGTCCATTAACTGGTCTTGTCTTTTAAATTACTCGACTGACATTGCAGAACTCGAGTTAAAAATACATTAAAATGAGAAAACTGACGATGATGAAAAACACACACTTAATTTCCTTAACAGGTATAATTGTGACTCTCTCATGATAACAGGAATTATTAACCTACTGCCAAGAAGATGAAATTATGATACAAAATGAGTGTGCATCATTCCTCTGTTGATTAATTTAAATGCCATTTCTGAGAACAGTGTTGGCACTTGAATTATTCATTCCACAGGCAGTGAGTTTGTGATTCTTGTCCACGGCAAACAATTAACTAATTTGCGGGGTTTAAAAAAAGTATCCAGTTGTTCTTGTGACTTGAGGCTTAGAACCGCGCCTGCCTTCGAACTATTCAAGCTGCCCTGCTTTTTTCACTTATGCAAATTGGGTGTTTAGCATATGAAGTTACTCAGAAAATTACCTTCAATCGAATGATTAGCTGACTACAAATTAGAAACCGAGTGCTCGACATTTCTTCCCCCGCCCCCCCACCAACTGGGTGAAATGCCTGTTTCTGGTCGAGAGGAATCAATGGTGGGAATGTGTGCAAACATAAGCACATAAAAGAAATAGGAGCAGGAATAGGCCACTTGGCCCCTCGAGCCTGCTCCGCCATTCAATAAAATCATGGCTGATCTTGGGTTCAAAGCCACTTCCCTGCCCGCTCCCCATAACCCATCACTCCCTTATCTTGCAAAAATCTGTCTAACTCCACCTTAAATGTATTTACTGACCCAGCCTCCACGGCTCTCTGGGGCAGAGAATTCCACAGATTTATGACCCTCTGAGAGAAGAAATTCCTCCTCATCTCAGTTCTAAAAGGGCGACCCTTTATTCTGAGACTGTGCCCCCCGAGTTCTAGATTTCTCCACGAGGGGAAACATCCTCTCTGCATCTACCTTGTCGAGTCCCCTTGGTATCTTATATGTTTCCATAAGATCACCTCTTATTCTTCTAAATTCCAATGAGTATAGGCCCAACCTGCTCAACCTTTCTTCATAAGTCAACCCCCTAATCTCTGGAATTAATCTAGTGAATCGTCTCTGAACTGCCTCCAATGCAAGTATATCCTTCCTTAAATAAGGAGATCAAAACTGTACGCAGTACTCAAGGTGTGGTCTCAGCAATACCCTGTGCTGTTGCAGCAGGACTTCCCTGCTTATATACTCCAACCCCCTTGCAATAAAGGCCAACATTCCATTTGCCTTTTTGATTACTTGCGGTACCTGCATACTAACTTTGTGTTTCATGCACAAGGACCCCCAGGTCCCTCTGAACTGTAGCATTTTGTAATCTCTCTCTATTTAAATAATAATTTGCTTTTTTATTTTTCCTGCCAAAGTGGATAACCTCGCACTTTCCCACATGATACTCCATCTGCCAAATGTTTGCCCACTCACTTAGCCTGTCTATATCCCTTTGCAGATTCTTTGAGTCCTCTGGCCAAGTGCACAGACAGTCCCTGCCCTTCAAAGCATAGGAAACATAGGAACAGGAGTAGGCTGTTCAGCCCCTTGAGCCTAATCCGCCATTCAATTCGATCATGGCTGATCTGTACCTCAGCTCCATTGACCCGCCTTTTCTCCATACCCCTTGATACCCTTACTGAACAAAAATCTATCAATCTCAGTCTTGAAAGCTCCAGTTGTCCCCCGGGATCCAATTGACCCAGCCTTTTGGCGGAGAGAATTCCAGAGTTCGACTACTTTTATGTGGAAAGTGTTCTTCCTGATTTCCCTCCTGAAAGGCTCAGCTCTAATTTTAAGAATAGGCCCCCCGCCTTGTTCTAGGTTCATCCACAAGGGGAAATAGTTTCTCTGTATCTACCCTATCGAATCCCTTTACTGTATGTGCAGTGCTTTGAGACATTTCTGCGAGGCATGATGAGGCGTTATAGAAACACAAGTCTTTGTTGTTGTTTCGGTGAACAGACCTTGCTAGGATTGTTCAAACCTGGCATCTTCCCGAGTTAAATCAGAACAAGGAAGAACGAACGAACTTGCATTTATATTGCGCCTTTCATGACCTCAGGATGTCCCAAAGCGCTTTACAGCCAATTAAATATTTTTGAAGTGTAGTCACTGTTGTAATGTAGGAAACGCGGCAGACAATCTGCGCACAGCAAGCTCCCACAAAAAGCAATGAGATAATGACCAGATCATCAGTTTCAGCTGTTGGTTGAAGGATAAATGGTTGGTCAGGAGAACTCCCCTGCTCTTCTTTGAAATAGTGCCGTGGGATCTTTAACATCCACCTGAGAGCGCAGACGGGGCCTCGGTTTAACGTCTCATCTGAAAGACGGCACCTCCGACAACACAGCGCTCCCTCGGCACTGCACTGAAGCGTCAGCCTTGAATATGTGCTCAAGTCTCTGGAGTGGGGACTTGAACCCACAACCTTCTGACTCAGGGTGCTACTCACTGAGCCGCGGCCGAGTGTACGGGTGCCTACTCCAAGCACAGAGATCCAGTCACCTTTCCCATTCACTTCCTAAAAGACAGATCCGAGCGAGACATTTCTTTCAGAATGCAAGTGTTGTGCGTAGCTCCCACTTTGCACTCTCAGATGATGGAACGCACTGCAGGTAATCGTGAGCATTCCCCGGACACCCACTTCTTGCACAGTTGCAGGTTGTGGTGCTGCAGCTTTCTGCTACCCATATCCACGCATGTGTTTCTGCAGTAACGTTGTGTAGTTACAAGTGGAGATGGTGTGAAATCACAGATCTTCAGGGGGGCAATCACAAATGCTCTATCAACAGTCTCTAATTCCTTCTTCCAAGTCACTATTGCAGTTAATTAGTGTGGGCTTGAGATCTGCAGATCACTAGTCTGCTACTGTACAGCTCTTTATTTCCCTTCTATAGCTGGTCTATAAGCAGTGCTATTTACAGGACTGCTTAACATAAAAGGTGAAGGATAGTCCGCTGAATCAGTGGTGTGTTTTTTTCACTCTGGGTCTCTCGGTGACATCGCTGCAGTTCGCTCTTCATTGGGTAAGAATTTGTTTCTTTTCTCAAATACATCAATCAATGCATTTATAAAGAGACACTGGAAGAGTAGGCTCGACAAAATGTGGACCTCCTGGACTTCTCTTCCATGGGTAGCACAATCGCCTCTGAGTCAGAAGGTCGTGGGTTCAAGTCCCACACCAGAGACTTAAGCACAAAAATCTTGGCTGACGCTCCCAGCAGTGCTGAGGGAGTGCTGCACTGTCGGAGGTGCCGCCTTTCGGGTGAGACGTTAAACCGAGGCCCCATCTGCCCTCTAAGGTGGGCGTAAAATTTCCCACGCCACTATTTCGAAGAGCTGGGGAGTTATCCCCCGTGTCCTGGCCAATATTTATCCCTCACTCAACATCACTAAAACAGATATTTTGGTCATGATCACAATGCTGCTTGTGGGAGCTTGCTGTGCACAAATTGGATGCTGCGTTTCCTAAACTGTAACAGTGACCACACTGCAAAACAACTTAATTGGCTGTAAAGCTCTTTGGGAATATCTTGAGGTTGTGAAAGGCGCTATATAAATGCAAGTCTTCCTGTTTTTTCGTTTTAAGGCTTCATGATGAGGTACATCGATAGAGTTTTTCTAGCCAAAGGTATTAAGGGATGGGGAGCCAAGACGGGTGGATGGACTTAGGATGCAGATCAGCCATGATGTCACTCAATGCCACCAATATCAACACGTGTCGGATTCTTGTGATAGTTCAGACTAAGTATGGTAAATTGCTCAAAATACCTGCACTCTAGTAAAAGAATCCAAGAAGTTGTAAGAACGTAAGAATTAGAAGCAGGAGTCAGCCATTCGGCCCCTCGAGCCTGCTCCACCATTCAATAAGATCATGGCTGATCTTCTATCTCAACTCCACTTTCCTGCACGATCCCCATATCCAAAAATCTATCGATCTTTGTCTTGAATATACTCAACGACTGAGCCTCCACAGCCCTCTGGGGTAGAGAATTCCAAAGATTCACCACCCTCTGAGTGAAGACATTTCTCCTTGTACATGAATATAATAAAAGGAAAATAGAAGATCTATGTTCAGGACACTGCAAAAATGAAGATTGCAGTTTCAACAATGCTATCTCCACCTAGAGGGGCCATGAACCACATTTTGTGCTCAAATGACATTTTGTCACATCAGATGAGCGGCCCACTCCCGTTCCCATGTATCTCTCTGCATTATCTGAATTAGCCTTGCATTTATAATGCACCTTATTGTGCATCAGAAACTTCGCACAGAATGAACTACTTTTCGAGTGCAGTGGCTGTGATGTAGGCGGCCGTGATGTGCACAGCAAGATCCCGCAAGCAGCGACGGGGCTGAATGACCGTCAAACCTCTTTAGGGTAATGTGGATAGAGGAAGGACTGCTGGTCGGAACATTGGGAGAACTTCCTGCTCCAATGCCGTGAGATCTTTTATAACATCTCACCGAACCGCCAGAACAGAGAAGATGAGAGCCTCTGGTTTTAATACATCATCCGTAAGACTGTACGCTCACTTGCTGCTGCACTGGAGTATCAGCCCAGATTGCATGCCTACATCCTGGAATGGGGTTTGAACCGACAACAGCAATTTATATTCATAAAGCACCTTTAACGTAATAAAACGTCCCAAGGTGCTTCACAGGAGCATTATCAAAAACAAAATTTGACACCAAGCCATATAAGGAGATGTTAGGGCAAATGACCAAAAGCTTGGTCAAAAAGAAAGAAAGACTTGCATTTCTATAGCGTCTTTCACGACCACTGGACGTCTCAAAGCGCTTTACAGCCAATGAAGTGCTTTTTGAAGTGTAGTCACTGTTGTAATGTGGGAAACACGGCAGCCAATTTGCGCACAGCAAGTTCCCACAAACAGCAATGTGATAATGACCAGATAATCTGTTTTTGTGCTGTTGATTGAGGGATAAATGTTGGCCCCAGGACACCGGGGAGAACTCCCCTGCTCTTCTTCGAAATAGTGCCATGGGATCTGATGCAAGAAAACTACTAGGCACTCGGTCTAAGCGTTAAACAAAGCTTTAATCCACTGTTTTACAACATGGAGGTCTAGTTGTGTCCTTCACTAGTTCCTGTTAAGAATGTCCTGCACAAGCTGGGCCCGTGCCCGAGTATTTATACTCTCCCTGGACAGCGCCACCCGCAGGCCGCTCAGTATTATTTCATAAGTCTTTCTTTCATGAATGACTGATTCATGTCAGGATCTTTTGCGTCCACCTGAGAGGGCAGACGAGACCTCGGTTTAACGTCTCATCCGAAAGACAGCACCTCCGACAATGCAGCACTCCCTCAGCACTGCACTGGGAGCGTCAGCCTAGATTTATGTGCTTAAGTCCCTGGAGCAGGACTTGAACCCACAACCTTCTGATTCAGGGGCGAGTGTGCCACCCACTGAACCACAGCTGACACTGTGTAAAGTAGGTTTTAAGGAGCATCTTAAAGGAAGAAAGAGAAGTGGAGAGGCGAAGACCCAGGCAGCGGAAGGCACAGCCGCCAATGGTGGAGCGATTAAAATCGGAAATGCTCAAAAGGCCAGAATAGGCGGAGCGTAGAGATCTCGGTGGGGGGGTTTGTTGTGGGGCTGGAGGAGATTAGAGAGATAGGGAGAGGCAAGGCCATGGAGGGATTTGAAAACAAGGATTAAAAGCGAGGCATTGCTTGACCGGGAGCCAATGTAGGTGAAGAGGCAAGAGCGCTACCAATGAAACCAAGCAGACACATCTGGGCTTCTCCGAAAGGAAAACATTTCCTTAAACTACCAACCTGACACCAACAAAACAATCGAGAAGTCAGTGTGGTTTAACCTGCAAGTTATAATGTCTTTTGGATATTGGTTAAGTGCAGCTTTTTTTTTGTATTTGGACCGATCCTCACTCGTCTGTTAATAAAGCCACGTTTGACTCACAAGTTAATGAGATTTCATTCCAGCTCTCAGCAATGTGTTATATATATCCTGCGGTCCAGAGACTGATCAACAGTGGAACACAATCATGAGGCTGGGCAGAAATAGTTAGAAGGTGGCGCTGCCAAAACTATGTGGCAAATAAATCTTCGAGCAATGCATTTAACATCAAATAAGACAATTAAGGTGATGTCGTCTGCAGACCTCTGTTTTCAGGATTTGGTGACAATTAGATTACACAGAGTAATCCTGTGTACTCTGCAATTTATAGGACGTCGAGGCTGGATTGCCATTTCCTGAATTACTGCGTGCTGTAAAATTCCTTTTGTCAGATTTTTACGCTGTAAGATGCCAGATTCACCACATCAAAAGAACTGCTTTGTAAAAAAAAATGAAACACAAAGAAGCCTGCAATAAATTGTCTTTTCGCCCTGACCACAAGAGAAAGAAAGACTTGCATTTCTATAGCGCCTTTCACAACCACCGGACGTCCCAAAGCGCTTTACAGACAATGAAGTACTTTTTGAAGTGTTGTAATGTAGGAAACGCGGCAGCCAATTTGCGCACAGCAAGCTCCCACAAACAACAACGTGATAAAGATTGGATAACCTGTTTTTAGTAATGTTAATTGAGGGGTAAATAGTGGCCCCAGGATACCTGGGATGACTCCCCTGCTCTTTTTCGAAATAGTGGCCATGGGATCTTTTACGTCCACCTGAGGGGGCAGACGGGGCCTCGGTTTAACATCTCATCCGAAAGATGGCATCTCCGACGGTGCAGTATGGGTAGAAATCCATTTTGGGCGGAAGCGCAAAATGGACGGTATCGCGTCGACTGCCCATTACACGCCCCGCCCCGCCCCATATTCAGTTCCACTGCCCTCGTATGAAATGTCCTGTTGTACAGTTACCGCTCGGGGGAGTGGTGGATAGAGGGGCCTAAGAGAGCAGTTTAACAAGACCATGGAAAAGCAAATGGGATACTGTTTTTATTTTTTTTTAATTTTTTTTTTTATAAAAGGGGCATTAAATTCCAGTGGTACCCAGCACACACTTGGCTTTGTATCTTGCCAACCTGCACCTAAACCTTTTGGGCCGAGGTTAAACCTTTTGGGCCGAGGTAAGTGAGGCGCATTCCCACTGGAAAAGAGGACGCATTCATCCTGGGCAAAAGGAAACTCTACTTATGTGAATTTCTCAATTGTTTCAGTGGCTTTTAAGCAGGGTGATGGATTTCTGTGCGTCAAAGACTTGATTGACAAAGTGAATCTCTGCTGTCTAACTCCAGTTAATTAAAGCACATATCTAGGGCATGCCACCTTAAGTCAATGTTAATCTTGTTCGCAAAACACTAAACTACAGCCCAAGGGAAACGATGCACTACATTAATTATGGCCATTTATTCACTGCACCAGGGATTGGATTGATCGGTTATTATTTTTCTGAAATTGTATCAGGGAAATTATCATTTCCTTCAAGAAAGGTGTCAACCGCAAGGAGGTTCGGAGACAGTAAATGATGCAGAAAGGCAAATCCAGAGAAACAGGGCAGTGGGGACAAGGAAGCACAACCAGCAAGCTTCAGACTGCTGTCAAGAGGATCTTTGCACACAGAGTGCCCAACGCCTGAGGGAGGCAGGAAGCCTGGGACCATGTCATAAACCATTGGATCCCTGTGATGGGGAGCCTTTACATTGTGTCTGGCTCACGAGCTAGAACGGCCTCTCTCCTCAGTGCGCATCTTGTGAAAGCAAACTCACGCGGTATTTATTACCCATTCCATATATATATATATTATATAACACAGTGAGCTCTTTTTAAAAAAAATTATTACTCATACATCTGCAATTTCCTCACCCATTTCTTTTAATACTCGGGGATGGAAACCATCAGATCCTGGAGATTTGTCTATCTTGAGTCCCATTATTTTCTCCATTACCAGTTGTTTAAAACTTAAATTAAATCCACTAAGTACCTCCCGTTGAGTTATTTGTCGGCTCCCTTGTACCATTGGTATTTTGTCCTCCTCCTCCAGTGTGAAAACGGATACAAAGCACTCATTTAACAATCTACCATTTTCTTATTGTCCATCACGAGGTGTGTGGCACGCTCGATGGACCACATGGTCTTCTCCTGCCCGTCAATCTTCGCATGTTCAGAGACCTTTCAGGGTGTTTCTTTTCTCTCCCATTAACATCAAGTGTCACCGCCAACTCTCCACTACTATAGGCTCCAATCCATCATGCTCAAAAAGGTTTACAGGAAACTCTCGATTTACCGGCACCTAAATAACCGGAAATCTCTGTTAACCGGCAAAATTCAAGAGTAGGTTCAGGTAAGATTTACTTCATATTAGTGGCCGTTCCTGGGTCTGTGGCTGTGTAACCGGGGTTCGCTCACTTGTTGCTAAGCAACAGGGAAGCCTGGATTTGTTGCTGTGTACGGAGTTCTCGTACCTTTTAACTATACCTCTCTGTAATCCGGACTTATTGATAAACCGGCACCACGCCGGTGCCGGATAAAAAAAAGAGTTTCCTGTACTAATAACAGCAATATACAAGTTGTAGCTCGTTTCTACTTCAGTCCCAAACAAAATAAGGCAAAATAAAAGATGCAATAAAATTGTACTTTTACGAGAAAACGTGCAGTTACTCACAGGTCAAATATGAGGTAGTGAAACCCTTCTTCTGATATGCTGTCATGGAGACGTACTGGAACGAGAAAGTGGAACATTTAGATTCATCGTGGGTAATAACTTTGTTATAAATATTGTAACGTCTTGTGTCTAGAATCACTGCACCAGGGATTGGATTGATCGGTTATTATTTTTCTGAAATTGTATCGGGGAAATTATCATTTCCTTCAAGAAATTATCATTTCCTTCCTGCTTCAATTTGACAAAAATATTTTTTAAAAAGGAAAGAAAGCCAGTCATTTCCTGCTGGGTTTTTCTGACCTTGATAATTAGAGCTCTCGCCAAGGCCTTACAAGCCGCGACTAACCAACAGAAACATTCTTTGACAATTAGCTTCCAACTGACCTTAGGCTGTGCTTGCTTAGAGTACTTCTTCAACAGGCCATCGTGAACACATCTCCAGCAGCTTAAAAAACACAACCAAAGCTCAGACGACCCAACATCACCAAAACAAATAATCTGGTCAATACCTCACTGTGGGAGCTTGCTGCGCGCAAATTGACTGCCGCGTTGCCTACATTACAACAGCGACTTCACGTCAGGAAGTAACCAGTTGGCCGCGAAGTGCTTTGGGACGTCCGGAGGTGGTGAAAGGCGCTATAGAAATTCAAGTCTTTCTTTTACCCATGAGCAACATCATGAGAAATCAGGTAATACTACAACAAAAAAGTACCATTTGGACTTGCAGTTCAATGGTTAGTAATCTTTCGTCAGTGCTCACTAAAGAGAGCAGCAAGCGTCAATGAAGGTTGACGACTGGTTAGTGTATGGAGTTTAAAAGAATGAGAGGTGATCTTATTGAAACATGTAAGATACTGAGGGGGGGGCTCAACAAGGTAGATGCAGAGAGGATGTTTCCCCTCGTGGGGGAATCTAGAACTCGGGGGCACAGTTTCAGAATAAAGGGTCGCCCTTTTAGAACTGAGATGAGGAGGAATTTCTTCTCTCAGAGGGTCGTAAATCTTTGGAATTCTCTGCCCCAGAGAGCCGTGGAGGCTGGGTCATTGAATATATTTAAGGTGGAGATAGACAGATTTTTGCAAGATAAGGGGGTGAAGGGTTATGGGGGGGGGGGGGGGGAGGCGGGCAGGGAAGTGGCTCTGAGCCCAAGATCAGCCATGATTTTATTGAATGGCGGAGCAGGCTCGAGGGGCCAAGTGGCCTATTTCTTATGTATGGACACCACCAAGCATGCCACATCTTCAAACAGAAGTCAATTTTTCTTCCACTTCTGGTAATGAGACATTGGGCTGGATTTTATCAATGGAGGCGAGTAGGAGGCGGGACTCCCACTTTTGCTGTTGTAGTCCCCCCTTCATTGAGTTGTTGCCAACCCACCTGATATTCCCTTGAATGACCTTGTTGAGCCCGCCCAGCAGGCTCAGCAGGCCAAGTAAGGGCCACCCGGCAACAGGTGATGTCACAGATTGACATTTCATCTGTCAAGAGCTTTTGACAGATGAAATATCAGCGTTTGACAGCTCTTTGAAGCTGTCAAACACTGACAATCTGTACTCCAAGTTAATTCCTTCCTCTCAGGCTGATTTAGAGATCTCTCCAGAACAGAAAGCTGAATGCTGCAGATTTTGACAGCTCGCGGCCATTCTGCTTTCTGTGCCGGTGAGATGAGGGACTCCCGAGACCTGAAGGAAGGAAGGCTGTAAAGGGAAGTAAAGGTTAGTAGAACTTCTTTAAACACTTTACACAGACCAAACACACTTACCTCTGCACTCATGCACCCATCACTCACCTGAACACCGGACATCTCGAGCCCTCCAAGTCCTTCAGCCCGACGGCCCGCCTCGCTAACTTGGCGTGGTTTGGAGCCGTCGGGAATCACACTTCAGGAATAAAAATAGGGATTAGGCTAAAAACTGCCTGTTAACAGGCAGTTAATTGGCACTAATCCCCTTCCCGCCTCGGGGAGGCGGGTCCCAGCACAGGTCAGGTACCCGCCTCCTGTGAAATGGGCATGGAGGCAGGATGGGTTCGTGCCCCCCGATTTCGCAATTTTAACCCCCCACAAGCCTCCAATCCCGCCTCAACGGCCCGATGAAATGCGAGCCCATTGTTTCTTAACTCCCGTATTTTCCTTAGTGTGCTAATTTCAATGAAAATGGAATCACACACGGTGTTTACAACAACAACTTGCATTTATATAACACCTTTAGCCCAGTAAACGTCCCAAGGCGCTTCACAGGAGCGATTATCAAACAAAATTTGACACCGAGCCACATAAGGAGATATTAGGACAGATGACCAAAAGCTTGGTCAAAGAGGTCGGTTTTAAGGAGCATGTTACAGGAGGAGAGGGAGGTGGCGAGGCGGAGAGATTCAGGGAGGGAATTCCGGAATTAGGGCCTAGGCAGCTGAAGGCACGGCATTAAAATTGGGGATGCGCAAGAGGCCAGAATTCCTTAGACCATCCCACAGAGGATAACAGGGGCCATTTTGTGAACCTATGCTTCAGTATGGAAGCCTCACCCACCAGGAACGTGATTTTATAACATTACCCAAACTGCCGTAACTAGTCAGGCTGTTAAAGTTTTACCAGCAGCAGAATAAATATCAGAACGCAAGTCACAAACAGGGCAAGTGACCTGGAACGGCACAACTTCCTGCAAAACATTCCAACAGTGTGTCATGCAAGATGCTCTGAGTAATTCAATTTTGTATAAAAAGTCCTAGAGGCGAACACCAATTTCTCAGTGGACTGGGCGATCACTTGCCCTACCCAGCCCGTTGCCTGATTCTGGACTTCACAAAAGGTGGCAAGTCCTAGTGTCAGTGATGATACAATCACCAAGTCTACTTGACATAAACACTTGGGGGGGGGGGGGGGGGGGGGTGCGGGGAGGGAAATTGAGTTGCGCCACTACTTTTAGCGCCCCGAAAAAATTAGCACACCCGCGGCTGAAGTTCATCGGTAGCGCCCCAAGAGGGAAGCGGGGTGCTACTGGAAGCGCCCCGCCTCCCTCTTGGGGCGCTGTGAGTGAATATCGCGGCGCTACGTGCTGCAGGCCTTCCTCCCCTTCTTAAAGGGAAGGGGCCTTGCGCAGTGCAACCCGGGACCCAGCTGGGCCACCAGGGATCGGAGTGCCGAAAAGGGAGCCCGGCACTCAAGAGAAGTGCTGGGCTCACGGCACACAGCCGGCACTCCGCGGGGGGGCTTCAGAGGAGGCCGGGGGCGACAGAGGGGGCAGGCGGCCAGCAACAAAAATGGCCGCCCGGCACCTTCCCTTTAATTAGCGCCCCCCCCCCCCCCCCCGACATAGCGTCTGGCGGTAAGTCAGGGGGCGCTACCGAAGATCGCGAGCGGGGAGCTGCGCACGGCGATGACGACATCGCTGGTGGTGCAGCGCCACAGGGCGCTAACGATTACTGCCGCTGCTAACCTCCCGCTGAATTTCATGGGAGGCGTTGCCGGTGCCGCGCCCGGGCGCTAGTTGCTTTGCGCCTCCTGTTAACGCCCTCTTAGGGCGCTAAAGGGAGGTGCAAAGCAACCGAATTTTTAGGCCTCGAGATTTGCAACCACACACACACACACACACACTCACACTCACACTCACACTCACACTCACACTCACACTCACACTCACACTCACACTCACACTCTCTTTTCAGCCTGCCTCAGTTGGTAATAGTCCTTCCTCTGAGGCAGAAGGTTTAGGCTCAAACCCCAGTCCAGTACTTCAGCACACAATCGAAGCAGTACTGAGGGAATGTTATATTGTCAGAGGTGTTAATGCACCCACCATCCCGACTTGGACATATATCGGCCGTTCCTTCATCGTCGCTGGGACAAAATCCCGGATCTCCCGACTTAACAGCACTGTGGGAGCACCTTCACCACACTGACTGCAGGGGTTCAAGGCGGCGGCTCACCACTGCCTTCTCAAGGGCAATTAGGGATGGGCAATAAATGCCGACCTTGCCAGCGACGCCCACATCCCCGAGAAGGAATTAAATGAAAGCAGGCAGCTGAACTGCATTCAGGTCTCCTTGCAATGCCAGTCCATAACTGGGTCATGGGAGGTGACAGAGTCTGCTACGAAGTGAATGGGAGCGCCTCCGCGACACCTGCCCTGCGAGCTGCCTTTCTGAGAAAGCGCACAGTTGGGTAACGGACATTTTGTATAAAACTGTTCCCCTGCGGTGACAACAAGAAAAGGGTTTCAGCGCACACGAGACAGTAAACTGTGGCCAGCAATCCTCATGACTCATGTCGCCACAGTGGGGATTGCTCTGCACAAAATGTCTGTTTACAGGCTGACCCGGCCCAGCAGTTTTACAGCACTTCTCATGGAATACAAAAAAGGATATAAAAAGACACAGCTGTATCGGCACGCTTTAGAAAACCTCTCTGCTTATATAATGATTCGGATTTGGGAATGTGACCGGGAGGAACACAGCCTTTCTTCTTGCTGCGAAGAAGCGGAAAGGTTTATTTCCCTGCCAGCTTAACATTCAACGGAGGTACACTGTCGCTGCTCACTGTTGCCATGGCGATAGGTGAACTGCTTTTTCCAAACCCGCATCACCTGGGGTTCCAGGCTAGGAGAAAGTGACAGTCCAATGCGGACAGTTGACAGAACGGTCTCTCCAGAGGGGCGTGAGCCGCCCACATCTGGAGCCAGTGCACACCTACGCAGTGTTAAACATGCCCCATTCTGGATTTACAATCAACATATCCCTGCAAACAAAGGCTGCCTGGCAATTTGCACTGCAGTCAAAGAAAATGCAACATAACAATGCAAAAATCCACTTGATCCAAAGAGGTTCTCAGCTGAAAGTAAAGGTCTCGTGTCTTAGGGACTAGTCTCAAGTCTATGCATGAAATTAGGGAGCATAAATAAAAGTCGGACATGCTAGAATTGCACAGTAGGTTATTGAGCATCTGAAAGAGAGGTAAATGTTTTGGGTAGGGTTCAATGATGTGTTTATTTTAAACTATTTCCTTTGTAACCCAAGATTAAATGAATGAATTTCCAAATTCTGCTTTTATTTCAGATATCCAGTATTTGCTATTTTTCCCTTTCATTTCTTGGTCTTGAATACTATGGGCTCGAATTTCCAAGCCCCGAGGAGGCGGGTTTGGAGGCGGGAAAATTGCAGAATCGGGGGGCAGGAACCCATCCCACCCCCAACCCACCTCCGTGCCAATGTTCCAGGAGGCGGGTATCCGACCTGTGCTGGGAGCCGCCTCCCCGAGGCGGGAAGGGGATTAGTGCCAATTAACTGCCTGTTAACAGGTAGTTAACAGGCAGTTTTTTGCCTAATCCCTATTTTTAGCCCTGAAGTGTGGGCTGTCCGACGGCTCCGAACCACGCCAAGTTAGCGTGGCGGACTGGCGGTCTGCAGGGGTTGGAGGGGTCGAGATGTCCGTTGTGCAGGTGAGTGATGGGTGCATGTGTGCAGAGGTAAGTGTGTGAGGTAAGTGTAAAGTGTTTTAATAAGTTTTACTTACCTTTACTTTCTCCTGCAGGCTTCCTCCCTTCAGTTCTCGGGAGTCCCTGAGCTCACCGGCACAGAAAGCAGAATGGCCGCTGAACTGTCAAAAGCTGCAGCCTCTGCTTTCTGGTCTGGAGAGATCTCTAACTGAGTCTGAGTAGAAGGACTCAAGTTAGAGGACAGATTGTCAGTGTTTGACCGCTTCACAGAGCTGTCAATCGCTGATTTTTCATCTGTCAAAAGCTCTTGACAGATGAAATGTCAATCGCTGACGTTACCTGTAACCAGGTGTCCCTTAATTGGCCTGCTGAGCTCACTGGGCTTATCAAGGGAAAATAGCGTGGGTTGGCCACAAGTTGATGGAGGCGGGACTACAACCCAAAAAGTGGGAGTCGCACCTCCAAAAGCTCCCCATTGACAAAATCGAGCCCTATATCTCACTATTTGTGATAGGAACACGGGAACAGGAGGAGGCCATTCAGCCCCTCGAGCCTGTTCCGCCATTCAATGAGATCATGGCTGATCTGCGACCTAACTCCATATACCTGCCTTTACCCCATATCCCTTAATACCTTTGGTTAATAAAAACCTATCAATCTCAGATTTAAAATTAACAATTGACCTAACATCAACTGCTGTTTGCGGAAGAGAGTTCCAAACTTCTACCATCCTTTGTTTGTAGAAGTGTTTCCTAACTTCACTCCTCAAAGGTCTGGCTCTAACTTTTAGGTTATGCCCCCTAGTCTTAGACTCCCCAACCAACAGGGTATCTGGCATACAGGGAAAGTCATCATTATGTTCTAACCAAGCTACTGAGGAATCCATAGAGAGAGAGTGCGTGTGTGTTCGGTATGGAATGCACACATTCTTCCCCTGGGGCCACGCCCCACTTAACTAAACCCAGAGCGTGTAGGCACAGATTGGCAGTGTCAAATTTCTGGCAATCCTCAATTGTCCACAGGAGTCACTGCTGGAGTTTAACCAGCTAAACCCATGCAACCCACTTGAACAGAGCACTAGTTAACCTCCCAATCCTTCTCCAGCCAGAGCACCATACCACACAGGGCACTGGCATGGAGGGCTATCTGGATCCTAGTAGGAAAGATGATAAAGAAAAAAAGAGGAGCTTGCAATTATATACAGGAAACTCTCGTTTAAACGGCACCTAAATATCCGGAATTCTCTATTAACCGGCCAAATTCTCACTCCGAAAACAACACCTCAATAACCGTCAATGTTGCCGAGTCCAAGTCCGAGTCTCCCGCGGTGGCCGAGTTAGTCAGTGGGGGTAGTTCTCCAAACTGCCACTACTCGGCTTCTTGGCGCTGTCGGAAGTCGGAACACCTCAATACCCCTGTAACAGGAGTCTGACTCTCCCGCGCTGCCGGGAGTCTCTTCTGATCCGCCATTTTACAGGGGTACTGTGTGTCTCCCACGCTGCTGGTAGTCATTGCATTGCATTACCCTCAACTGGCAGTACTGTACTTAATCAAGCATCTTCCACCATCCATTTAACACAACATTCTGTAGGTGAGTACCCAATTACTGTATACTGCACATTTCTTGATTTTTTTGATTTTTCTTTGTTCAAAATAGCCTCGGTAGATAACCCTCTCCGTCATCCAGAATTTTTGATCAACTGGAAACACGCCAGTCCCATATACCAAAGAGTTTCCTGTAGCGCCTTTCACGACCTCAGGATGGTCCCAAAGCACTCCACAGCCAATGAAGTACTTTTGAAGCATAGTCACTGTTGCAATGTAGGAAACGCACCAGCCAATTTGTGCACAGCAAGATCCCACAAACAACCGTTGGCCTTTATGATTGCAAAGGGAAAAGTCCGCTTCGGGTGTCAGCTTTCTCTCAGCCGGTAGCAGTCTCGTCTCCGAGTTAGAATGTTGCGAGTTCAAGCCCCACCAAAGGTTTAAGGAATTAACCTGGGATGGCACTTCAGGGCGGTATTGAGGGAGTGCAGCATTGCCAGGAAGGCCGTCTTTCAGATGCAACAATAAACTGAGGTCCTGTCCGCCTGCTCACGTGGACCTAAGAGATCCCATGACATTATTTGAAGAGGAGCGAGGCGTTTTCCCAGTGCCCTAACCAATCGTCCTCGCTCATCCAACACCATTAAAATCCAGAGTATATATTGTGGAACCTTGCTGTGTGCAAATTCTATGCTGCATTTGCCTAAACAACACTAACTGCACTTCAAAAGTACTCCATTGATTGTAAAGTGCTTTGGGACATTCTGAAACATGATAAAGCACTGTATAAAAGCAAGTTCTTCCTTAAACATATTGGTCCAGAAATTCGGGTCTCCATGGGTGAGTACGCACGGGGTACTCACCCGTAGGCCCAATGGAAGTGCCGGTTTCGTGCATGCACTGCGCATGCGCGGGAAACCGGAACCTCCGTTCCCTTGAAAGAAGGGGTTCAGAGATGGAACGCGTGCGCCGGAGAGGCAGCGCGTGTGCATTGAACTTACCTTCCCGAAAAAACCTGGAAAAAAAACGTAAGTCTCCAGGAGTTACACATATAAAAAGCAGGCGCAAGGCCTGCTTTTAACAAGTGGTGAATTAATTAAAATTAAAACATTTTTTCCACAGGTTTATTATTTTTAAATACTTTAAAGAAAGGTAAGTTTATTTTTAGCCCAGTTAGAAAATGTAATTAATTTTTTCAAAAATTTAAATTATTGTTTAAAATAGTTATTTTATATAATTTATAGTTATTTTAAAAATGTGATTTAAAAAAAAATTTATTTGAAGTTTTAGTGATGTTTTGGGGCTTATAGTATTTATGGTTTTGACAGCTCTTCCTGTCAATTTTATGAATGGGCATTTCCCTGCTACCATTGGCTCTCCGTGACCAATGTGATCCCAGGGGACGCATCGAACTAACTGCGCCCCTGGGATATGCAAGCACTGCGCACCGGCAGTTGGAGGCGGCCCAGGATCGGAATCCCACGCGGGCCCATAGCACAACGGCCGGCGCGCTAGGTAAGTGCAGGTCAGAGGCTTGCACCCGCGGAAAGCCTCCGACCCGAATTTCTGGGCCATTATTCTCTCTTAGCAGCAGAATAATACTGCCTGTGTTGCAAGCTGTAATGCTCCTGTTATTGTTAAACAGTGTAACATCTGATTTGTGATCAAAGGTACATTTCTGTATTGAGTGAGCCACGCCTACGCACCCTTAATTCCATATTTATACAGCATTACAAAGACTGAGGCTCACAACATTATTGAAGGAGTTTAAGACTATTCTAGAGACTACATTACAAAGTATTTTCAGCCATTTGGTCCAACTGGTCCATGTGGGTGCTTATGCTCCACATGAGCCTCCTCCCACCCATCAATGTATCCTTCTATTCCTTTGTCCCTCATGTGCTAATATTGCAACGTAAAAAATAACTTGACTAGTTTAACTTGAACTCAATGAACAAACACTGCAAAACCCATTCCCTACCCTCCTTCATTTTATTTTCCCACTGACGTACTGAATTGTCTGTGACGTCAGTGGAGATGTTCTCTCCCGCCCTCCTGCTATCCTCTGTGCTTAGAGGCAAACCCCAGGCTGATCAAACACTGTATTTCATCATGTCAAATACGATTGATTGATTCCTGGGATGAGAGGGATGTCCTATGAGGAGAGGTCGAGTAGAATGGGCCCATGTTCTCTGGAGTTTAGCAGAATGAGAGGCGATCTCACTGAAACATATAAAATTCTTAGAGGGCTTGACAGGGTAGATGCTGAGAGGCTGGAGAGTCTAGAACTAGGGGACATTGTCTCAGGATAAGGGGTCGGCCATTTAGGGCTGAGTTGCAGAGATATTTCTTCAATCAGAGGGTTGTGAAACTTTGGAATTCTCTACCCCAGAGGGCTGTGGATGTTTAGTCGTTGAGTATATTGAAGGCGGAGATCGAGGGATATGGGGATCGGGCGGGAAAGTAGAATTGATGTAGAAGTTCAGCCATGATCTCATTGAATGGCGGAGCAGGCTCGATGGGCCGTATGGCCGACTCCTGCTCCTATTTCTTATGTTCTTACAGCCTTGGAGACTAAAATTCAATGTGATTGCACCGAGCCTACGGTGGATTCAGGTGGGACCAGGCGGGCGAAGAACACTGACTGCTATCAAAGCGCTGCAGCACAGGGGAATTCTAGAGTGCAGACATTCTTCGGTCAGCTCTCTAGTTGCACCAATGATGGCAGCTAATAATTCAGGCCCGCTGTGATTCTCCTTAGAGTAGATGTTCTTGACACTTTCTCAAGATTCCCATTTCAAAATCATGCCTTTCAAACTATCGCAAACATTGCGGAAGGAACTGTTTGCATTAGGCAGCAGTGGAATCAATAATACTGCAAATCTGCCACGAGACACCTGGGGCAATTCACCTTCAAAAGCAAACAGCCCGACCGTTTCCCTGAGGAGTTCATTAAAACGGAACGTGTGACAACCAACATCAAGACAATACACTGTGTGCGTCTGCCAGATTCCATCCTGGTCTTGGGGGAGGGGGGGGGTGCGATTCAGAAACTACGGGCCAAATTTTCCTGGCAAAATAATGGCGAGTTGACAACGCACGGGGTTATTAATGCACTAATCGGCCAGCAAGTTCAGGGGAAGAGGCGGTGCGGCGGGAGTTGCGACTCTCCAGAACTTCTTGCTGGTCGAGTTCCGCCACTCTGCCGTTTGCCTCGCGCAAACGGCATCTCGCCCTCACAATCCACGGGAGCAGAGAAGACCGAGGGGAGACCCAGTAGAAGTCAGAATTGGATCCACAGGCGACCAAACTCTTCCCAGTTGTCCCACAGGGCAGGACCCTTCACATCCCCCTGACCCAGCGAAACCCCAGAGACTGTCCTAACATTATCCTGAACCCCCCCCCGCAAAAATGCACAGTTCCCAAGGTGTGCAGAACCATACGGACAATCCTACATTTGTCAATGTAGGACAAAACTGTACAGTGACTGTCATGAATCTTATCATGACTCATGAAGTAACACTGGGCGGCCAGCTGGTGGCGCCGTCCAAGGAGTATAAATACTCGGGCGTGGGCCCAGCTTGCTCAGGATGTTTCTGTAACCAGGAACTAGTGATGTAACTAGAATCTCATGGTTGTGAAACAGTTGATTAAAGCCTTGTTTTATGCTCAAACCAAGCACTCAGTAGTCTTTACATCAGTGACTCTATAAGGTCACAGGTTCATTATGGATGAGGAAGGTCAACCCCCCTTAATTGATCCATCCAGAGATATCGAAAATTCTCCCCAATTCAGCATCCAATTGTTTCTTAAAAGATTCCAGGATTTTGGCCATCATCCCTGCTTAACAAATAGTGTTTAATCTAATTACATTTTTGGACAGATTCATGCTCGACAAGCTCTCGTCCAATGAAAACAATTCTGTTGAGTTCCACACCTTGGTGTTCACCAAGGCCACAGAAAGAAATTACTGTTGACGATGCTGACGGGCGATTGCATCATGCATTCTTATGACATTCTGCTACTCGTATCCCAACTCGCACCAAGTCCCGTTCACCCACCCTCACCTGTGCTCGTTGACCTGCACCGACTCCCAGTCCAGAAATGCCTCGATTTTAAAATTCTCATCCTCACGTTCAAATCGCTCCATGACCTCGCCCCTCCCTATCTCTGTGATCTCCTCCTCCAGTCCTACAACCCTCCGAGATCTCTGCCTTCCTCCAACTCTGGCCTCTTGTGCACTACATTCCATCCCATCCCATCATTGGCGGCTATGCCGTCAGCCGTGTAGGCCCCGAAGTTCTAGAATTCCCTCCCTAAACCAAAAACAACTTCTTGTGTTTATATAGCGCCTTTAACATAGTAAAACATCCCAAAGCGCTTCACAGAAGTGTTATACGGCAAAAAAATTGACACTGAGCCACATAAGGAGAAATTAGGGCAGGTGACCAAAAGCTTGGTCAAAGAGGTAGGTTTTAAGGAGCGTCTTAAAGGAGGAGAGAGAGGTACAGAGGCGGGGAGGTTTAGGGAGGGAATTCCAGAGCTTAGGGCCCAGGCAGCTGAAGGCACAGCCACCAATGGTTGAGTGTCTCTCTCCCACTTTAAGACGCTCCTTAAACCCTCCCATTTGACCCCTGTCCTAATGTCTCCTTCTGTGGCTCGGTGTTAATGTTTGTCTGATCACGCTCCCGTGTAGCGCCTTGGGGCATTTTACTACCTGAAAGGCGCTATGTAAATGCAAGTTGTTGTTGACCTGGTTTCCCAGCCAACCTATGACATGACTGACCAACAGGCTTCTTATCACATCAAAATGGCCTACTCCTGAGGTCCCCACCATCACAGAAGCCAATTCGATTCACTCCACCACATGGTATCAAGAAATGGCTGAGCGCACTGGATACAGCAAAGGCTATGGGCCCCGACACCATCCCGGCTATCGTGCTGACGACTTGTGCTCCAGAACTAGCCGCGCCTCTAGGCAAGCTGTTCCATTACAGCTGCAACACTGGCATCTATCCGACAATGGGGAAAACTGCCCAGGTATGTCCTGTCCACGAAAAAGCAGGACAAATCCAATCCGGCCAATTACCGCCCCATCAGTCTACTGTCAATCTTCAGCAAAGTGATGGAAGGTGTCATCAACAGTGCTATCAAGTGGGACACACTCACCAATAACCTGCTCACTGATACCCAAGACCATTCGGCTTCCGACCTCATTACAGCCTTGGTCCAAACATGGACAAAGGAGCTGAATTCCAGAGGGGAGGCGAGAGTGACTGCCCTTGACATCAAGGCAGCATTTGACTGCGTGTGGCATCAAGGAGCCCTAGTAAAACTGAAGTCAATGGGAATCAGGGGAAAACTCTCCACTAGCACAAAGGAAGATGGTTGTGATGGTTGAAGGTCAATTATCACAGCCCCAGGACATCGTTGCAGGAGTTCCTCGGGGCAGTGTCCTAGGCCCAACCATCTTCAGCTGCTTCATCAATGACCTTCCCTCCAACATAAGGTCAGAAATGGGGATGTTCGCTGATGACTGCACAGTGTTCAGCGCCATTCACAACTCCTCAGATAATGAAGCAGTCCGTGCCCGCATGTAACAAGACCTGGACGACGTTCAGGCTTGGGCAGGTAACATTCGCGCCACAGAAGTGCCAAGCAATGACTATCTCCAACAAGAGAGAACCTTCACCACACGGGACTGCAGCGGTTCAAGGTGGCGGCTCACCACCACCTTCTCGAGGGCAATTGGGGATGGGCAATAAATGCTGGCCTTGCCAGCGACGCCCACATCCCATAAAACAAATTAAAAAAAAAAAAGTCTGCCTGACCCAGCTAGAGCTGGAGGATGCCAGCACCAGTCTGTTTGAGGGGATAATTGGTTACAATTAGCAGACAAGAGCAAGTACCTTGGGATCATTCTGTACAGTTAAGCAGCTGCTGGACTTAAAGTAGGGCGAAGCATTGAATTAAACACCTAAACTGGTTTGAGCTGCTCCCAATAGACAGAGAACTGAGCTTGTACATACCGTCAGAAAGCAGTCAGAAACGAAGGGGGCGTCGAGCAATGAATAATCTACAGAATGAACTGTGAATGACAAGCATCGTTACAAAGGACATAGAAACATAGAAGATGGGAGCAGGAGTAGGCCATTCGGCCCCTCGAGCCTGCTCCGCCATTCAATGAGATCATGGCTGATCATCCAATGGCCACAGTGTAGAATCACAGAATCACAGAATCTACAGTGCAGATAGAGGCCATTTCGGCCCATCGAGCCTGCACCGACACATATCCCACCCTATCCCCGTAACCCCACGTATTTAATCCCCTAACACTAAGGGTCAATTTATCATAGCCAAATCAACCTAACCTGCACATCTTTGGACTGTGAGAAATATTGTATTGAAAAATTGTAATGTGGAATCCATCAGTTCAAAAGGCATCAGAAATTAATCGCCTTCACCTCATTTGGGCTAAAATTGCACTTAGTGTATTGAGCTGTTTTTTTCCTAAGGTGGGGAGAGAAACAAGAGGTGGAGGGGTTTAGAGAGGGCGTTCCGGAGAAATAGAGATGGCAACTAAAGGTTCTACCACCAGTGGTGAGGCGAAGGGACTGGGAGCGCAGAAAATTCCAGAGTCAAAAAGATTAAAGGACGCAGGAGGGGGTATAAAACTGGAGGAGGTTGCAGAACGTTGGACTGAGGTCATGAAGGGATGTGAAGATACCGACAAAGATTCTAAATTTAAAAAGTGTTGGGGGTGGGGGAACGGGGGACAAAGAACCAAAGTTAGTTTGTGAAAATGGGGATAATGTCAGTCAATGGCTAGCACACTCGCCTCTGAGTCAGAAAGTTGTGGGTTCAAGTCCCACTCCAGAGACTTGAGCACAAAAATCTAGGCCGACACTCCCAGTGCAGTGCTGAGGGAGTGCTGCACTGTCGGAGGTGCCGTCTTTCGGATGAGACATTAAACCGAGGCCCCGTCTGCTCTCTCAGGTGGATGTAAAAGATCCCATGGCACTATTTCGAAGAGGAGCAGGGGTGTTCTCCCCGGTGTCCTGGCCGATATTTATCCCTCAATCAACATCACAAACAGATTATCCGGTCATTATCACATTGCTGTTTGTGGGAGCTTGCTGTGTGAAAACTGGCTGCCGCGTTTCCTATATTACAACAGTGACGACACTTCAAAAAGTACTTCATTGGCTGTAAAGCTCTATGGGACGTCCGGTGGTCGTGAAAGGCGCTATAGAAATGCAAATCTTTCTTTTTCTTTCTTTCTTATAATGGGTGAACAGGACTGAGTGCAGAAAAGGATAAGAGGGCCTCGGTTTTGGGCAAGTCAGAAAGCAGAGGCTGGAGTGTCAGAGCCAGACAGAGGGCACTGGAGAAAAATATTCTGTCGGTGACAAAAGCACGGATAAAGGGTTTGGCAGGGCAGGAGTTGAGGAAGGAGCAGAAACAGGCGGTGCCGCAGAGGCGGAAAACAAGAAGCTGTGGTGATGGGTTGGGCGTGGTGCTCGGAGCCCAGCTTCAGATCAAACAGAGGTCAAAGTCTCGCACGGTCCGGTTCAGCCTGAGTGAGTGGCTGGGGAGGAGGATGGAGTCGGGGGAGGAGGGTGGAGTCGGGGGAGGAGGGTGGAGTCGGTGACCAGCAGCAGAGTTGACGGCGGTGGCCAAAAACAACGATAAAACGTATTGTTACTTCTGGACTATCTCAGACACAGCGTGTATAATAGCGTAGGTTTCGGTTTTCGTTCACAGGAGAGTTGAGGCTTGATTTTAACATCAGGCATCAAACAGATGGGCAGTGGGCAGAATGCTCGCCTTTTCCAGCTGGCAGGTGACCCAAGCCATAAATATATAGGCTTAATTGTATAACTGATTTATATGAGTCATCGTAACTGATGTAAGAAAACTACCAGGCACTTGGTCTGAGTATTAAACAAGGCTTTAATCAACTGGTTTACAACATGCAGATCTAGTTGTGTCCTTCACTAGTTCCTGTTAAAGAATGTCCTGAGCAAGCTGGGACCATGCCCGAGTATTTATACTCTCCCTGGACAGCGCCACCAGCAGGCCGCCCAGTATCATTTCATATGTCATTTCCACATGAATGACAAGATTCATGTCAGTAACCTTAAACTGAGATGCATGGCAGTGCGGTGATACCCAATGCCCCCTCTAATTTGTTTGGGCCCCCAAGGGCACTGAGCGCAGCAGCAGACGCTGGCAATGAGCGAGTGGAACAAGCGATGGCAACACAGGAGCAGGACAAGGACCTTGGCACCTTGCCCACTTGTGGCGAGGTGCCTCGGAATGTCCTGCGTGCAGCTCCCAAGCATTGTGAGAAGTCGTCTGAGTGGATATTTTACAGGAGGGTTGGTCGGTTCTCTGCATTGCAGTCAGCTACTGATAATGAGGCATAAGAACATAAGAAATAGGAGCAGGAGTAGGCCATTCATCACCTCGAGTCTGCTCCACCATTCAATAAGATCATGGCTGATCTTCTACCTCAACTCCACTTTCCTGCACTATCCCCATATCCCGTGATTCCCTTAATATCCAAAAAACTATCGATCTCTGTCTTGAATATACTCAACAACTGAGCCTCCACAGCCCTCTGGGGTGGAGAATTCCAAAGATTCACCACCCTCCGAGTGAAGAAATTTCTCATCTCAGTCCTAAATGGCCGACCCCTTATTCTGAGACTGTGACCCCTGGTTCTAGACTCCGCAGCCATGGGAAACATCCTCCCTGCATCTACCCTGTCGAGCCCTGTAAGAATTCTGTATGTTTCATAAGAACATAAGAAATAGGAGCAGGAGTTGGCCATTCGGCCCCTCGAGCCTGCTCCGCCATTCAATAAGATCATGGCTGATCTGATCTTGGCCTCAACTCCACTTCCCTGCCCGCTCCCCATAACCCTCGACTCCCTTATCGTTCAAAAATCTGTCTATCTCCACCTTAAATATATTCACTGACCCAGCCTCCACAGCTCTCTGGGGTAGAGAATTCCACAGATTCACGACCCTCAGAGAAGAAATTCTCTGGAACTGCAGCAGCCAAGTGCAGTAACGTGGAACACTGGACACAAATAGCCAACTGAGAGGAGTCTTTCCAAATCCTCAGAGTCTTACGCAATAGATCAGTAGGCATTTTGTTATCACATTGGATTTCCCTAAAATAAAAGAACTGTGGGACCGGCCAGAGGACTGTACATTATGCCGTTTTCAGATCCTCACCACGCACCATCACACAAATGGTGCCCTTTACGAATGATGTACATCTCAGGATTGTGCCTTGGCGCACTAATTGCGCCATGTATGCAGTCAATTACATCCGGCAATGCCTCAATTTTAAAAATTCTCATCCTTCTTTCCAAATCATTTCATCGCCTCGCCCCTCCCTATCTCAGTAACCACCCCTAGCCCTACCACCCTCCGAGATCTCTGCTCGCTTCCAATTCTGGCCTTTCGCGCATCCCTGATTTTCATCGTTCCACCAATGGCAGCCGTGCCTTCAGCTGCCTGGGCCCCAAGCTCTGGAATTCCCTTCCTAAACCTCTCTGCCTCTCTCCCCTCTAAGACGCTCCTTAAAACCGACCTCTTTGACCAAGCTTTTGGTCACCTGCCCTAATATCTCATGAGGCTCGGTGTCAAATTTTATTTGATAACGTGCCTGTGAAGTGCCTTGGGGCTTTTTTTTTACTATATTAAAGGCGCTATAGAAATGCAAGTTGTTTTGTTGAAATTGTGCTTAAGCTTCACATGACTATAGTAATGTCTGTACTGCAACAGTTAACATCTCCAGGAAAATCACAGCGAGGAATTTGATACGAGTGCATTAGGCATTCATATGTTATTGTCGCCGACAGTTATTTCTACCCTAATAGGTCTCCACATGGTGTCTGAAAGGCATCAATTGCACAACAGTTGAGGACTTTGTAACCTTTTCTTCAACTGAAGTGTAGCACTTTTTTTTTTATTCGTTTATGTGATCTGGGCGTCGCTGGCAAAGCCAGCATTTATTGCCCATCCCTAATTGCCCTTGAGAAGGTGGTGGTGAGCCGCCTTCTTGAACCGCTGCAGTCCGTGTGGTGAAGGCGCTCCCACAGTGCTTAGGGAGGGAGTCCCAGGATTTTGACCCAGCGACGATGAAGGAACGGCCGATATACTTCCAAGTCAGGATGGTGTGTGACTTGGAGGGGAACTTGGGAGGCGGTGGTTTTCCCACTAATGGATGAGGGTCTGCAATGGAGTCTGGGCACCTCTCCCGAGCCTCACGAGGCACTACTGCTCTTGAGGGCCGTTAGTGCCTCACCCTGAGGTACTTAGTTCAGACTACGATGTGCCTCCATCGACATTCAAAATGGCCACCTTTAGTTTGCTATATGGAAACGGTGCATTAAACAGTGAGCGACATCTGAAGCACGACCAGCATCTCGACTACAGCTGGGTGTACGGTTTCCCAAGTACGAGTGAATCTCCTGTGCTCTTGCTCACTGATAGTTGGAGGAAATGGTTTGTCTTCAGCCATATTCATTAGGCGGAGAAAGGGTACAGCGCCACCTCTGAAGCAAGTGGGAATAGCAGGTGTTATAGTGTTACCCACTGATTTCAAAGGAGTTGGGGGCACAATATCATTATCAACTGAAGGATTTTAATATACTGGTTAATAATCATCTCTGACATTGTACATGGAGAGTCAAGAACAAGTGGTACCAGGTCAAAAAGGGTTAAATTACAAGGACAGGTTGCGAAGACCGAGCTTATATTCCTCTAGCTTAAGGGGTAATGTAATTGAGGTCTTTAAGATGATTAAAGGAGTTGATAGTATTGATAGAGAGAAACTATTTAATCTGGTGGGAGAGCCCAGAACAAGGGGCCATAACTGTAAAATTAGAGCCAGGCCTTTTAGGGATGATGTCGGGAAGCATTTTTTCCACACAAAGGGCAGAGGAAATCTGGAACTCTCTGCCCCCAAAAAGCTGTTGAGGCTGGGGGGTCAATTTAAAATTTCAAAACTGAGATTGATAGGTTTTTGTTGGGCAAGGGTATTGAGGGTTACGGAACCAAGGCGGGTAAATGGAGTTACGATACAGATCAGCCAGGATCTAACTGATTGGCGGGAAAGCTCGAGGCGCGGAATGGCCTCCTCCGGTTTCTGTGTTCCTATTCCTAAGTGTCGTGTTCAAGTGAAGTGGGACGAGAGAGCGGGGGCTTATTGGGCCAGGATGCACAGACATAATTCAGTTCCCATTTTAAAGTCATATGTTCTGTCCTGATTTGTATAAATTCCAATGTTCACATTTATAATTGGAACTGTCTATGTAAACTTGTCATGCTGTACACCCTTGCACCAGTGATGGCGCTCTGGCGCCTGTGTTAGGAGGGGCTGTAATTAAAGCGTGACAACTGTGTATGGACAGTATGCATTATAAATGTGGGCATATGAACTTAGAATGGAAAAAGCTGACAAGAAACACACACAGCTATGAGATTTAAAAATATTTTTGACAGATTATATGGATAGTTAAGATACTTCCAATCTCTAATTGCAGCATGTTGAGGCGAACTGGTTAAGTAGATTTTCTGGGTACTTGCCGATTCATTACGAGAGAACCACAACCTTCGGCAGGATTTAAATCTTGCCGTAACATCTGGTTGCGTTGCTGCAACACCAAAGGTTATAAAAACATCTGGTTGGAAGTGCACACCTAACCACAGACGCGCACACACAACAGCCTCGAGGTTGGAGGTTATTTATTGTGTCCAGTCCACGGTTCAGTCTTCAGGAAGCAACACAGGAGACAACTGCTTATTGACTTTTGACCTCCAGTCGCAGTGGGACTATAATTCATTGAACTGGCCCAGTGTGATTGAAGCAGTGGGAAGTGATTAGAGCCAAAAGATAGACCGATACTGACTAGCTGCCATGTTCTTAGTCTAAATGCAACAACAATGCACACAAGCTCACTCCTATAGTGCTTTAAGCTGTCACCCTCAAATGGAGCTAATATTGGCACGCATGCATTATTATAAAAGTAGTTGAGTGCCAAACTCCACACTAACCTCAATTGATAGGGCACTTCTATAACAAATGCACTGTTTCCCCCCCCCCCCCCCCCGTGTCCTAACCAACATTCCTCCCTCAACCAACATGACCAAAAACTGATTAGTTAACCGTCGCGGTTTGTGGGATGTTGCTGTGCGCAAACTGACTGCTGTATTGACCTGCATAACAACAGTTGGTTGGGATCTCTCTCTCTCTCGCCTTCTGTCTTTCTCCCTCCGCAGGGGTAGAATGAAAATTTAAGAGCTATAATCTTGGCACATCTTTAGTGCTCGTTTAAAAGTGCAATTCGAATAAGCCTAAAAACAGGATCAAGCAAATCCCAGCCACCTCCTCAGTCGGGCAGACTGAGATCTAAACAAGGGGAGGAAACATTTTTTTTTTTTTAAAAAGGTCAAGAAAGAGAGATTATCGTGCTTCTCGGAACAAGGTGTGGCAAGACGACAATTTATCTCAGTTTAATTTTGATGATTTAATCTTTGACTATGTTGAGGCCCGATTGGTGTCGGTACTAAAAGCTCTGTGACCTCCTCACACTTGTAAAGGCCAGAGCTACAACCTTGCCACCCAGACCTTTGACAATGTTAACCATATGTCACAAGACCGCAACGCTGCAGCTGTCCAGGGCTATTTTGTCTAAAAATGGAAGAGTCAGTGCATTACTAATGTGTCCAAGGCAATAGCTCTTGGTGTAATAGCGGTACAGATACATAGCGGAGGGAGTGGAGTTTCTCGCATTACTTGAATGCTTCTGTGAATAAGACCCGTGGATTCTATTTTCAGCAGCCTCATTTGGGAAGAACCAGGATCATCAACTGGCTCGCAACCAGTGGGAAGCGCATGTTTTCATTCATTGCCCAATCCCGACTGCAAATAGCGCCTCTTCACTGTGAAACTCTCCTACATTCGCGAGCATTTGCTCAGACTAATGCCTGGTTGCAATCCACGTAACTATATATTTAGACATCTTGCGGAGCAGCTTTTGCCCACCGACAGCTGATAAAATTCCTAGAAAGAAAATAACTCACTTGCATTTATATAATCCCTTACCATATCCCCATAAATTACTTTCTGATTATAGTCACCATTGTTATTTCGACATATCTTGGAAATATATTGTCCGTTCCTTCATCATCGCTGGGTCGAAATCCTGGAACTCTCTTCTCTAACAGCACTGTGGGAGTACCTTCACCACACGGACTGCAGCGGTTCAAGGCGGCGGCTCACCACCACCTTCTCAAGGGCAACTAGGAATGGGCAATAAATGCTGGCTTTGCCAGCGACGTCCACATCCCATGAATGAATAAACAAAAGACAGTTCATTTGTGCATCGCAAGGTCGCATAAACGGCAAATGAAATAACTGACCACCGTTAGTCTTTTTTTTGTGATATCACTTGGGGAACAAATGTTGGCCAAATGCTCTCTCTGTTTTTCTCTAAATTGTGCGATGGGATCTCTTATTTCACAAGAAACGACTTATTTATATAGCACCTTTGTATCTTTAGGACAATCCAAAGTACCTCATAACCAATTAATTACTTCGGAGGTATAGAACTTCTGTTGTGGTTTGGGCAACCATGGCAGACAATTTGCCCACAGCAAATTCCTACAATCAGCAAATGAGACAAACGACCAGCTAATCCGTTTTTGGGTGGTGGTGGTTGATGAAGGAATGCTGGCCAGCACACCACCTTGCTGTTCTTCAATCATGTCTTTAGCGGCCCACCTCAACTGACAGACTTAGTTGGGACTTGGCTTAACGTCTCATCTGAGAGACGGCACCTCCGACAATGCCGCAGTCCCTCACTACTCCACTGACGGGTCACGTCTAGAATATGCGCTTAAATCTTGGGAGTTGCAATCTTCTAGAGATAGAGAGCGAGAGTGCTACCACTGAGCCAAGCTGACATTAGCAAACACTTGACAATTTTGAGCCAGGTACGATTTGCAACTCTTTTGTTTATAAATAGGAATTAAGTGCGTCAGTCAAACTTCCAGCTCAGATGCTGGGACAAAAATCAAGCTATTGGGGAAGCTTAAAAAAAATTAACGTGTTGACTATTCAGGACAGCTTGTCGTTGCTTGCAGAATCAATTGCGCTGTTCAAAAGGGAAATAGTTACTTACATGGGAGGTAAGAATATTCAGGGATAGAGAGAAAAGTCCAAGAGTTGCCATGTCTAATAAAATGGTAGAGCAGGCTCGATGAGCTGAATGACCTCCTCCTAAGTTTGTATATTTTCCTTCATGTATAAAGGGGCTGTGACTCATTAGTACAGTATGAGGGAGGTCTGAAGGTCAGTCTTAAGAGTAGAGGTAACGGCAAGGTCCCATTTGTTTCATTCTGTTTATTTTCGTAGGATTGTCGCTACTTCATCATAGTCAATGGGGAATGCCGTACATCGAGTGGAAGTGATGTGAAAATTCTTTCGCTGCACTGCAATACTACCCCTCAAGAGAAATAAAAAATGACCAACCATGTCGCAGAATAAATACTGGATTGCAGAAAAAGATGGAATCTGCTGAAGGGATTCATACATCGGAATAAAGAAAGTGGATTTGTGCTTCTAAAGAGCCGTTTCACTTCTGTCAGAAATGTCCCCAAGTACTTCAGTGAATAACTGTGAAGTGCAGTGACTGTTAGTGTGTCGGCAAAAGCAGCAATCATTCATGCACAGCGCGATCCCATTACTAGCGCGGAAGTGAGTGTTCATCTATCCCTTTGGTGTTTTTAAGCAAAGAATGCGGGCAGTACACCGGGAGAACTGCCTGCTCATTTTTTTTAAACAAAAAAAGGTTGTCACGAGGCATTGAAACACCTGAAGCACTGGAACATGCCCATCGCCCAGTGTAACATTCTGTGCCGAGAGACAATGGAGGTCATTGTCAACATTGTTGCCCAGGCTGCAATCGGGCGGAGTCATTGCCCGCCCGTTGTAAAATACAAAGAAGTAGGAGTTCCGTCACAGTCACACCTGGGAATCCCTGGCCCAAGGCCGCACAAAGTGGAGGAGAAGCATCCGGGAAGGCGCTGAACACCTCGAGTCTCTTCGCTGGGAGCAAGCGGAAGCCAAGTGCAAGGCGCGCACGTCAACCCAAGCACCCCACCCACCCGCCCCTCCAACCACCATCTGCCCCACCTGTGACAGAGACTGTAGGTCCCACATTGGACTCATCAGTCACCTGCGAACTCATTTTTAATGTGGAAGCAAGTCATCCTCGGTTCCGAGGGACTGCCTAAGAAGAAATAAAGCTATTATAATCGAGCCTGTTCCACCATTCAATGAGATCATGGCTAATCTGTATCCTAACTCCATCCACCCTCCTTGGGGCCATATCCATCAAAACGCTTAGATTTCCTTAGCTAGCAAAAATCTATCGATCTCAGATTTTAAATTATTAATTGAGCTAGCATCTACTGCTTTGTGTGGGAGGGAGCTCCATACGTCTACCATCCTTAATGTAAGGAAATGTTTCCTAACTTCTCTCCTGAATGGCCTGGCTCCGATTTTAAGGCAGAGCCTAGTCCTAGACTCCCCCACCAGCGGAAAAAGTTTCTCTCTATCTACGCTAGCAATTCCTTTCAAGATCCTCAGAACCTCAATCAAATCACCCCTTAACCTTCTACATTCCAATGAATGTAAGCCTAGTTTATGTAATCTCTCTTCATAATGTTACCCTTGGAGTCTAGGTAACATTCTGGTGAAGCTGCACTGCACTCCTTCCATAGGAATTAATAATGTTTTATAGAAAGGAACTACACATTGCTCTCCATCCAGATCGAGGTTGGATGCTGCTTGTCCACTGCCATGACATGTATGTTGGAGCTGCTTGTTGTGGGCTGCCCGTGTCCTAACTCGCACCAAGTCCCGTTCGCCCATCACCCCCTGTGCTCGCTGACCTACATTGGCTCCCGGTTAAGCAACCCCTCGATTTCAAAATTCTCATCCTTGTTTTCAAATCCCTTCATTGTCATGTATCTCTGTAATCTCCTCCAGTCCCACAAACACCGTCAACCCCCCACCCACCCAGAGATATCTGCGCTCCTCTAATTCTGGCCTCTTGAGCATCCCTGATTTTAATCGCTCCACCATTGGTGGCCGTGCCTTCAGCTGCCTAGCCCCTAAGTTCTGGAATTCCCTCCTTAAACTTCTCCACCTCCCTTTCCTCCTTTAAGACGCCCCTTAAAACCTGCCTCTTTGGCCAAGTTGTAAGTGACTGGGATTGATTTTACATAAGAACATAAGAAATAGGAGCAGGAGTAGGCCAATCGGCCCCTCGAGCCTGCTCCGCCATTCGATAAGATCATGGCTGATCTGATCCTAACCTCAAATCTACTTCCACTCTCATCCCACCCGAACCCATGTGATCTCCCGGGAGAGGTGAAAAACCAGATAAAAAACCCAATGGCCAATTTGGGAGAAAAAATCTGGGAAATTCCTCTCCGACCCATCTAGGCGATCGAAACTCATCCAGGAGATCACTCTGTCCCTGTATTTCCTGCAGTACTTACCTCTGTAAAAAGGTGATCTCCACCCCAGCCAGGAACAGGCCCAATTTACTCTTGAAGGACTCCTAGCTGGCAGCCTGTTCCCGAGGTCTCCACTAATCCCCGTGAATAGAACCATCTCCTGAAATCTAACACAGAATTAGAACACAAGAAGTAGGAGCAGGACCAGGCTACACGGCCCCTGGGCCCGCTCCGCCACCCACAGGGCCATGACCGATCCAAACCTAGACTCATGTCCAATTTCCTGCCCGCTCCCCGTAACCCCTAATTCCCTTTACTTCTAGGAAACTGTCTATTTCTGTTTTAAATTTATTTAATGATGTAGCTTCCACAGCTTTCTGGGGCAGCACATTCCACAGACCTACTACCCTCTGAGTGAAGAAGTTTCTCCTCATCTCAGTTTTGAAAGAGCAGCCCCTTATTCTAAAGTTATGCCCCCTAGTTCTAGTTTCACCCATCATTGGGAACATCCTCACCGCATCCACCCGATCAAGCCCCTTCACAATCTTATATGTTTCAATAAGATCGCCTCTCATTCTTCTGAACTCCAATGAGTAGAGTCCCAATCTACTCAACCTCTCCTCATATGTCCACCCCCTCATCCCCGGGATTAACCGAGTGAACCTTCTTTGTACTGCCTCGAGAGCAAGTATGTCTTTTCTTAAGTATGGACACCAAAACTGTATGCAGTATTCCAGGTGCGGTCTCACCAATACCTTGTATAACTGCAGCAATACCTCCCTGTTTTTATATTCTAGCCCCCTAGCAATAAAAGCCAACATTCCATTGGCCTTCTCGATCACCTGCTGCACCTGCATACTAACTTTTTGAGTTTCGTGCACCAGGACCCCCAGATCCCTTTGTACTGCAGTACTTTCCAGTTTCTTGCCATTAAGATAATAACTTGCTCGATGATTTTTCCTGCCAAAGTGCATAACCTCACACTTTCCAGTATTGTATTCCATCTGCCAAATCTCTGCCCACTTACTTCACAGAATCACAGAAAACCCACAGTGCAGATAGAGGCCACTTCGGCCCATCGAGCCTGCACCGACACACATCCCACCCGATCCCCGTAACCCCTACACCAACACACATCCCACCCTATCCCCGTAACCCCACGTATTTAATCCCCCTAACACTAAGGGTCAATTTATCATAGCCAATCAACCTAACCCGCACATCTTTGGACTGTGGGAGGAAACCGGAGCACCCGGAGGAAACCCACGCAAACACGGGGAGAATGTGCAAACTCCACACAGTAGCCTGTCTATGTCCCCTTGCAGGTTTTTTATGTCCTCCACACTCAGTACTTTCCCTCCCATCTTAGTATCTGCAAACTTTGATATGTTACACTCGGTCCCCTCCTCCAAATCGTTAATATAGATTGTAAAGAGTTGGGGACCCAGCACTGACCCCTGCGGAACACCACTAGTTACTGATTGCCAGTCTGAGAATGAACCATTTATCCCAACTCTCTGCCTTCTGTTAGATAACAAATCCTCCACCCATACCAGAATATTACCCCCAATCCCGTGATTTTTTATCTTGAGCAATAATCTTGTGTGGCACCTTGTCAAATGCCTTTTGGAAGTCTAAATACACTACGTCCACTGGTTCCCCTTTATCCACCCTGTATGTTACGTCCTCAAAGAACTCAAGCAAATTTGTCAAACATGACTTCCCCTTCATAAAACCATGCTGACTTTGTCCTATTAAATTATGTTTATCCAAATGTCCCGTTACTGTCTCCTTAATAATGGACTCCAACATTTTACCAACCACAGATGTAAGGCTAACTGGTCTATAATTTCCAGCCTTCTGCCTACTACCCTTTTTAAATAAGGGCGTTACATTAGCAGTTTTCCAATCTGCCGGGACCTTTGCTGAGTCCAGGGAGTTTTGGAAAATTATTACCAATGCATCCACAATCCCTACTGCCACTTCCCTCAAGACCCTAGGATGTAAGCCATCAGGTCCAGGGGATTTATCCGCCTTGAGTCCCATTATTTTACCGGGTACCAATTCCTTAGTGATTTTAATTGTATTTAGCTCCTCCCCCCCTAGAGCCCCCTGTCTGTCCAGTGTTGGGATATTCTTAGTGTCCTCTACCGTAAAGACTGAAACAAAATATTTGTTCAGCGTTTTTGCCATCTCCATGTTTCCCACCATTAATTTCCCGGTCTCATCCTCTAAGGGACCAACATTTACTTTAGCCACCCTTTTTCTTTTTATATAACTATAGAAACTCTTGCTATCTGTTTTTATATTTTTTGCTAATTTACTTTCATAATTATCTTCCCTTTCTTAATCAATCTTTTAGTTATTTTTTGCTGTCTTTTGAAGACTTCCCAATCTTCTATCCTCCCACTAGATTTGGCTACCTTATATGCCCTTGTTTTTAGTCGGATACTATCCTTAATTACTTTACTTAGCCACAGATGGCTGTCATTTCTTTTACACCCTTTTTTCCCCTCAGTGGAATATATATTTTTTGAAAGTTGTAAAATAACTCCTTAAATGTACACCACTGCTCATGTACCGTCTTACCCTTTAATCTATTTTCCCAGTCCACTCTAATCAATTCCGCTCTCATACCTTCATAGTCTCCTTTATTCAAGCTCAGTACGCTTGTTTGAGATCCAACCTTCTCACCCTCGAATTGAATATGGAATTCAACCATGTTATGGTCACTCATTCCAAGGGTATCCTTTACTAGGACATTTTTAATTAATCCTGACTCATTACACAGGACCAGATCTAAGGTTGCTTGCCCCCGGTCGGTTCAGTTACATACTGCTCAAGAAACCCATCCCTAATACACTCAATGAACTCTTCCTCAAGGCTGCCCTGCCCAATTTGATTTGTCCAGTTAATATGATAGTTAAAATCCCCCATAATTATAGCTGTTCCCTTATTACAAGCCCCAACTATTTCCTGATTAATACTCCGTCCAACAGAGTTGCAACTATTAGGAGGCCTATAGACTACGCCCACTAGTGTTTTTTTCCCCTTATTATTCCTTATCTCCACCCAAACTGTTTCACTATCCTGCTCCTTTGACCCAATATCATTTCTCTGTATTGCAGTGATTCCTTCCTTTATTAACATAGCCACCCCACCTCCCCTTCCCTTCCTTCCTGCCTGTCCTTCCTGATTGTTAAATACCCTGGTATGTTTAATTCCCAGTCATGGTCACCCTGCAGCCATGTTTCTATAATGGCCACAAGATCATACCCATATGTAGTTATTTGTGCCGTTAACTCGTCCATTTTGTTACGAATGCTACATGCATTCAGATAAAGAACTTTCAAATATGTTTTGTGACACTTAGTTCCTGTTTTTTCCCCTTTTACTACTTTACCTTTTACTCCATACCTTCTGTCCCTTCCTGACACGCTCTGGTTTTTAATTCCCCTACTGCTACCTAGGTCTATGACCATGCACATAATTTGTATTATATAACTACCCTCCACTCACTGCATGTAACTGCAGAAATAATCCTGCTTTTATCGGGAGAAGTTGCCGCAGTTTCGGTTATGAGTTTGCTGTTTGCAGCAGACTCTTTAAATAAGACTCTATGAATAGACTTTCTTTGCTTTGCTGTTTGCTGAGTAAATAGACTGTTTGCTGTGAGTCCTACCCTGCCTCGCCTCCAATTCATTGGCTGACACAGTGGTGTCAATAGACATTCTACAATGTGTGAAAGAAAAGACTTGCATTTATATAGCGCCTTTCACAACCTCAGCACTTTACAGCTAATGAAGTACTTTTGAAGTGTAGTCACTGTTGTAATGTAGGAAACGCGGCAGCCAATTTGCGCTCAGCAAGCTCCCAGCGTGATCATGACCAAATAATCTGTTTTAGTCATGTTGATTCAAGGGATAAATATTGGCCAGGACACTGGGGAGAACTCCCCTGCTCTTCTTCGAAATACTGCCATGGGATCTTTTACGTCCACCTGAGAGAGCAGACGGGGCCTCGGTTTAACGTCTCATCCGAAAGGCGGCACCTCCGACAGTGCAGCACTCCCTCAGTATGGCACTGGGAGTGTCAGCCTAGATTTTTGTGCTCAAGTCTCTGGAGTGGGACTTAAACCCACAACCTTCTGACTCAGAGGCTAGGGTGCTGCCCACTGAGCCACAGCTGACACTCAAACTGCTGCTTGGGAATTGTTTCCTTTAGTTTACAAGCTCCTGCTGACACTGTGCCCATCCACTGGCACGTACTGTATTTGGATCACATGCTCCAAAATGCTGGGTCAAAGAACAGCAAACGTCACTCATGACTGTTGTGACTTGCTCGATGCCCTTTGGCCACAGCTCGAAAGCTGTTGCTGGAAGTGGAATGAACAAAATGTCAACAACCATTTCTCAAATGCTGGCAAGTCCCAGCGTCCTCTGTTCATTTGCCAGCTCTGAGTCCCCAGTTTAAATCACCAGAAGACAGCTGCCTTCACCCACCCTGCATTTGTACCAGACATATCGTGAAATCGCTGTCGTCGGGTTTTGTTGCGTTTCCAGCTCCAATCTTTTGCAGAAATGCTCATGAGATTCCGTGAATCGAAAGGTTGGGATTCATTCCATATTGCAAAAGCACCACACACTAAAGCTAAATTATGTAATGAGCTCCTATGAAAAATGGTCCCCTTCTATGCTGTACTATTCTATGATACTCTGAAAAGCCATTCAGATTTTAACAATCCTTTGTTCCACACTTCCTTTCAAATTTCTGCAAAGAAATCTGGTGGAGTTCATCACATTGAAATGAACAAGGAATGAAAACCAACTACTTTTCAGAAACATGCTGGACATTAAACTCTTTGCAATTACAACTTCACTCATGTTAATTGTATCTATAAAAGATAGATTCAGTAAGCAAAGTATTCTCTTTCAACTGGAGAAATCTTTTGGTAATATACATTTTTACAGTTCATTACATTTGGTTTCCAATTTGCTGGACTAGATTCCTCTCATGAAGTTCATTCTTTTTCGCTAGCCTATCCTGCTCGGTAATCCCGACAACTTGTTCAATTTACAGTACACGGTTTACTGAATCTACCCTTCCCTCTTACAATCTTAGATTTTTGTAAACCAAGTCATCAACAAGTCTCAAATTGTCTTTGTCCTCATTCATAAAAACTTAAAAAACAGGATCAGGATTCGGCCGTAAGGCCCGTCAAGCTTGCTCCGCAATTCAATAAGATTATGGCTGATCTTCTACCCCAACTCCACTTTCCTGCCCGATCTCCATAGCCCTTGATTCTCTTAGTATCCAAAGATCTCTGTCTTGAATATACTCATCGACTCAGCATCCACAGCCCTCTGGGGTAGAGAATTCCAAAGATTCACCACCCTCTCAAGAACATAAGAAGTCCAAAACAGAAAAAGGCTTCTCGGCCCATCAAACCCACTCCATCCAAGTCCATGTATAATTATTCTATCAGGCACTTTCCTACCGCTCACTACCTGGTCAGCCCTACTTTAAAAGGAACACAAAGTTCCTTCAAATCAAACGGTGCTGTTGATGCCCTCAATCGCCTTCAACAGATAGCAATGCTTTTATAGGTGTCCATTGACCCCAAATGATGTTCCTTCTCTGGCAGTCTGTCTACTGTCCTATGGGAAGGGAAGCTTGTCTAATCTCTAACCTTGCTCCAGACCGGTGTCCTTTAGCCCTATACTCATTGTCCAACTGAAACAGCTGGTTTAATTCAACCGTATCTTTATTATCTGGACCAGCCACACACTGTGGCAACAAGAGCAGGTCAGAAGCTGGTTATTCTGCGGCGAGTGTCTCACCTCCTGACTCCCCAAAGCCTTTCCACCATCTACAAGGCACAAGTAAGGAGTGTGATGGAATACTCTCCACTCGCCTGGATGAGTGCAGCTCCAACAACACTCAAGAAGCTCGACACCATCCAGGACAAAGCAGCCCGCTTGATTGGCACCCCATCCACCACCTTAAACATTCACTCCCTCCACCACCGGCGTACTGTGGCTGCAGTGTGTACCATCTACAAGATGCACTGCAGCAACTCGCCAAGGTTTCTTCGCCAGCACCTCCCAAACCCGCGATCTCTACCGACTAGAAGGACAAGGGCAGCAGGCGCATGGGAACACCACCACCTCCAAGTCACACACCATCCTGACTTGCAAATATATCGATCGTTCCTTCATCGTCGCTGGGTCAAAATCCTGGAACTCCCTCCCTAACAGCACTGTGGGAGCACCTTCACCACACGGACTGCAGCGGTTCAAGGCGGCTCACCACCACCTTCTCAAGGGCACCTAGGGATGGGCAATAAATGCTGGCCTTGCCAGCGACGTCCACATCCCATGAATGAAAATAAAATCTATACCATGCCTTATTAAAAGGACATTCCATTCCAATCACTGTCACCATTCTTTAACTGCTTTCTGCATTGAGTTCCAATTTTGTCAGTGCTCATGCCAAACCCTCGGTCTCTCTATCCTCGCCTATTCTATTGGCAAATGTCGCCACTGTTGAAGGCTGAGAGTCTTCTTAGCTGTCCACAACTGCGACATTGTTGCTTTGCCTTTTGAAAGCTTCACTACAAAAGGGAAAGAGCCGCTGTGTACTATTCCACGAATGTCTGGATTCTCGGAAGCCCCGAGAGGATTGCGGAGCAGCCAGTTGGTTTTGACCCTGTCCAATTATTCACCAGGATGGTCCGAATTACGGTGGTCACATGCACCCCTCCCCTTCACCAACCACCCCCCCCACCCCCGTCACCACTGATTCCAGAGTAGCTGTCATCGCCTCCGGGAGGTGGAAAAGCATGAATGAGTCATCGCCAGGGTCGGGGAATAGTCTCAGTCTTTGAGCTTAAATGGCAAGGCTTCAATGATTATTTTGACCATTTAACTACCCCCAGTATGGTCACGACGTGATCCTGGCATTGCAAACCTTTTTGTTTCATGTCCTTCCTTAGCGACTGGCCGAGGATAGATCTGCTATCCCGTTTGTTTGGGACACAAATGTTATGCATTGCAGGTTTTTCGGTTTATTGCCCTAATTTTCGGCTATCTTCTGAAGGACTTGGCAAGCTCAAAATTACCCAATCAAAATGGAAGTAAGGCAGATCATATAACGTTACATTTCCCACCCTGCTCATCGCTTCAGCTTAGTTTTGATTCCTATTTACAGGAAACTCTTGTTTAAACGGCACCTAAATATCCAGAATTCTCTATTAACCGGCTAAATTCTCACTCCGAAAACAACACCTCAATAACCGGCAATGTTGCCGAGTCCAAGTCTCCCACGGTGGCCGAGTTAGTCAGTGGGGGTAGTTCTCCAAACTGCCGCTACTCGGCTTCTTGGCGCGGTCGGAAGTCCGAACACCTCAATACCCCTGTAACAGGAGTCTGACTCTCCCGCGCTGCCGGTAGTCTCTTCTGATCCGCCATTTTACAGGGGTACTGTGTGTCTCCCACGCTGCTGGTAGTCATTGCATTGCATTACCCTCAACTGGCAGTACTGTACTTAATCAAGCATCTTCTACCATCCATTTAACACAACATTCTGTAGGTGAGTACCCAATTACTGTATACTGCACATTTCTTGATTTTTAAAATTTTTCTTTGTTAAAAATAGCCTTGGTAGATAACCCTCTCCGTCATCTGGAATTTTGGATCAACCGGCAACACGCCGGTCCCGTCGGTGTCGGATACCAAAGAGTTTCCTGTATATTTTTCTCTTATTATACTGCAAGACATCTTTTTAAAAACCCTTTTACTGTAGGGTGACCCTATTTTCTAAACCGCACCTGGGGGAACACAGGGTGGGAGCACAGCAAAGTAGCCAGGACAGAAAATGTAGGTTTGCAGTGTACCGAGCAGAATTTTTTTTAAGTGGCCTATATTTTAAAAGTTGCCCGCACACACGACAGATGCGCATATAATTGCCATGGATGTGAGGTCACACCATTGAAGCGAATTCAGACACCGTTTATAAATACTACAACAACACTGTGTTCAGTCCATTGACCTGAAACTGTGATTATGTCTAACGGTACGATATGCAGATATTCCAATGAATGTGGCTCTAGTCTATTCGGGGGCGAGTTTAGTGAACCATTAACTCTTCCGAGGGGACAGTACCACATCAGGGGACTGTTCCCGGAAAACAGGGACATATGGTCACACTATTTTACTGCCATCTCGCCCTCTTTAAAAAAAAGGCCCACCCTCTCCTCAGCCATAAAGAAAGGCCTCTGTCAGTGTTACAATGACGTATGTGAGAGAGATCCAGAATGGTTTGCCCATTAACCTCACCTGCTCCTCTCCTGCCTGGACCAGCTGGCCTCCCATCGGTCACCCACTTCTAACAGCTTAGGTAGTGTCTAAACTTACGGCCAGGGGGAAACTTATAACCTGGAGCGTGAATCTTGCTGATCCCATTTCAAATGTTCATTACAATCTGCAAGAAATTCTTTGGTTCCCTCTGTTAATTAGCATCTAAATAGGTTAATGGCTCCGTTAAACCAGTAGACAAAGGAATCGAACAGGATAGAGTGTTTTTTTTTAATTTTTTTTTTTTAAATGGGATCTGGGCATCGCTGGCAATGCCAGCATTTATTGCCCATCCCTAGTTGCCCTTGAGAAGGTGGTGGTGAGCCGTGTTTTTGAACCGCTGCAGTCCGTGTGGTGAAGGTGCTCCCACAGTGCTGTTAGGGAGGGACTTCCAGGATTTTGACCCAGCGACGCTGAAGGGTTGGCGATATACTTCTAAGTCAGGATGGTGTGTGACTTGGAGGGGAACTTGGAGGTGGTGGTGTTCCCATGCGCCTGCTGCCCTTGTCCTTCTCGGTGGAAGAGGTCGCGGGTTTGTGAGGTGCTGCCGAAGAAGCCTTGGCGAGTTGCAGCAGTGCATCTTGTAGATGGTACACACTGCAGCCACGGTACGCCGGTGGTGGAGGGAGTGAATGTTTAAGGTGATGGATGGGGTGCCAATCAAGTGGGCTGCTTTGTCCTGGGTGGTGTCGAGCTTCTTGAGTGTTGTTGGCGCTGTACTCATCCAGGCGAGTGGAGAGTATTCCATCACACTCCTTACTTGCGCACTGATATCCAGAGTGTAATTTACACGCCCTTGTATCTGCTACCAACATCCGATAAGGCGACAGAAAATGGTGCTCGACAGGTAAATGATGTCAATCTGTAAGGCCTTAGTAGTATTTTATTGTGCTGACCATGCAGTGACACTGTCTCTTCATCGTGTTTAGGATTATACTGTACATACGGCCTGCAGACGCAGACAATGGCCAGACAGTCTGGGCGCTTAAAGGACTGCTCCCAGATTAGTGCCTAGAATAGTCTGAACTCTAATTACCTTAATGCTCGGCAACCCCGCAGTACAATCAGTAAATAAGAACAGTCGGTCGGTGACACCGGTGTTCCTGACGTGCCCCTGCACCCAGCCAGGCTGAGGAGTTTTGGAAAAAAAAAAAATCACTGTTTGGCAGAAATCTCTCTACCGCCTTGCCCCCCCAACCCCCATCCTCACCCCCTGGATTTTCTCCCAGAATGGCTGGAGTGCGGGCTTTAGGAAATCCATGAGGTACCTGTTGGCTCCCGAGATCATTTCTCCCAACAAAATGTAGGAGAACAGAAAAGCTTGGAAAAACGAGATTATACTTTGTACGAGGCATTAATTCTAGGGGAATACATATTAGGAATGCAATGAATACAAGTCTTTTTTTTTATAAACAGGATGAGTTTTCTGTGGAGCAGAGATGACTATCTGCTAATGCATGTTCTATTCTAATTGGCCTGTCTAATGAGCATGATGCATTGAACAAATGGATGTTATTGCAGCATATGGGAATAAGATGGTACTAAGCTTAAATGGCTTACCCCTTATCCTTAGACTGTGACCCCTGGTTCTGGACTCCCCCGCCATCGGGAACATCCTTCCTGCATCTAGTCTGTCTAGTCCTGTTAGAATTTTATAAGTTTCAATGAGATCCCCTCTCATTCTTCTAAACTCTAGTGAATATATGCCCAATCGACCCAATCTCTCTTCATACGTTATTCCTGCCATCCCGGGTATCAGTCTGGTGAATCTTCGCTGCACTCCCTCCATGGCAAGAACATCCTTCCTCAGATAAGGTGACCAAAACTGCACACAATACTCAAGGTGTGGTCTCACCAAGGCCCTGTACAACTGCAGCAAGACATCCTTGCTCCTGTACTCGAACCCTCTCGCTACGAAGGCCAACATACCATTTGCCGCCTTAACCGCCTGCTGCACCTGCATGCTTGCCTTCAGCGACTGGTGCACAAGGACACCCAGGTCTCAATGCACTTCCCCTTTTCCCAATCTATTGACGTTCAGATAATAATCTGTCTTCCTGTTTTTGCCACCAAAGTGGATAACCTCGTATTTATCCACATTATACTGCACCTGCCATGCATCTGCCCAATCACCCAACCTGTCCAAATCATACTGGAGTTTTTCTGCATCCTCCTCACAGCACACACGCCCACCCAGCTATGTCTCGTCTGCAAACTTGGAGATATTACATCTAGTTCCCTCGTCTAGATCATTAATATATATTGTGAATAGCTGGGGTCTTAGCACCGATCCCTGCAGTACCCCACTAGTCACTGCCTGCCACTTAAAGGCGGGGTGACTGAGGTAAGTGGAAAAAAAAAACGTACCTTTCTTGTTCCTGTTTTTTTTGTGGGTTCCTGCCCGCGATCGATCAGCCCAGCACTCTGCTTGAAGTGCCGGGCGATCGCGCGGGATCGCGGCTGCCTTGGTGATCCAGGTCGGTACTTTTTAAATTGCAGAGCCTGCAGCGATGGCCCTTCCCTTTAAGGGAGGGAAGGAGCCTTTGAACGCGGCGGCGCGGCACGGCCCAGTGTGCAGCGCTGCTGAAGTCTCCGCCCTGCTCTCCAGCCTTGGAGCCCTAAGGAGGAAATGGAGGGCTTGACTCGGCGCTCCACTTCCCTCTTGGGGCGCTAAAACTCAATTTTGCAGTCGCCAGCACTAATTAGCACCGGACGCTACTGGAGTTAGCGCCCAGGCGATGTTAGCGCCCCAAAATGGTCGCTAGCAAATTTTCCCCCCATAGAATCTTACCGCACAGAAGGGGGCCATTGGGCCGGTCGCACCTGTGCCGGCCTGAGTTAACCACGCAGTGTGGGACTGAAGTCGCCTGTCAGCCAGACCAGTGCCCTTCACCAAAAGACAGTTGGGGTTTTTAATCCCGACAACTGCCGGGGTCATTTTCTTTTCTGGTGCCAACCCACCAGAGTTCTTGAATTCAATTTTAACAACTTGCCGTGGGACCATAACCACATCCATAAATATATATTGAAATCTGGAAAAAAGACAGACAGTCATGGCCGCATGTTCTTGGGACGTCCTGCTGTCCCCTATTTCTGCAGAGGTGTTAACCCATTTAAAGCAATTAGGTTAATGCCTGCGTTAGAACAGCAGACCAAAAATAATCTCAAATGAATGCGTTAAGCGCCTGTTCACTAATAGTAATTTCTAGGCGACGGCTTTTAAAAATTTAAGGCAGTCGAGTGCAAATTATGAGGAGGTATCTGGACCAAAGCAATTAAGATTCCTTAGGATTCACAGGAAGAACAGCAGATGACTTAGCAGGACATCTTATTGATCTGTCCCTCGATAAACAGCAGTCCAGCCTTGCTGAGAGAGACATGAGGAAAGCTGCTCTCAAAACTGGAAATGAAGCCAACATCATCAGCTGTTCGAAGCCTCCCCAGCTTTGCGCACTGTTGCGGCTTGTGGCTGTTCATTAGCAGCGACTGCACGCACCTCAACATCAATTCTCATTGCTGGTGCCCAAGTACGCCTCGCAACAAACTGTCCCCAAGGCAAAACAAAAATTTAAAAACCACCGGTGATTTATGGCAATTCATTTCACCAGGCTGGGAACCTCAAGCCTGCTTCAAAAGGGTCAAGCTGTGCTGAGCTAATCCCTTCTCGCAAATCCACAGCCCCGCCGTGGCCATCGCGTCTTTTGGTAAGCAGCGACGGCGAGTTTCTCGAGCGAGCTAGGTGCTCGTCAACGTGCTAAAAACAGTTTGTCAAACACAAGTAGCTGGCAAAGTCAATTATGAGCCGCAATGGTAAACAGTTTGTCACATGTAAGCAACAGATCGCAGATACGAATGAAGATGGAGATCAAGTGCAGGCTATTTATGTTCGAGGGCCACCAGGACATTGCGTCCAAACCTATCTGCAGCCCAATCAATTTTTTTCCCCTTTATGGGATGTGGGCGTCACTGGCAAGGCCAGCATTTATTGCCCGTCCCTAATTGCCCTCGAGAAGGTGGTGGTGAGCCGCCTTCTTGAATCACTGCAGTCCATGTGGTGAAGGTGCTCCCACAGTGCTGTTAGGGAGGGAGTTCCAGGATTTTGACCCAGCGACGATGAAGGTACGACGATATATTTCCAAGTCAGGATGGTGTGTGGCTTGGAGGGGAACTTGGAGGTGGTGGTGTTCCCATGCGCCTGCTGCCCTTGTCCTTCTAGGTGGAAGAGGTCGCGGGTTTGGGAGTTGCTGCCGAAGAAGCCTTGGCGAGTTGCTGCAGTGCATCTTGTAGATGGTACACACTGCAGCCACGGTGCGCCGGTGGTGGAGGGAGTGAATGTTTAAGGTGGTGGATGGGGTGCCAATCAAGCGGGCTGCTTTGTCCTGGATGGTGTCGAGCTTCTTGAGTGTTGCTGGAGCTGCACTCATCCAGGCAAGTGGAGAGTATTCCATCACACTCCTGACTTGTGCCTTGTAGATGGTAGAAAGGCTTTGGGGAGTCAGGTGGTGAGACACTCGCCCCAGAATACCCAGCCTCTGACGTGCTCTTGTTGCCACAGTATTTATGTGGCTGGTCCAGTTCAGTTTCTGGTCAATGGTGACCCCCCCCATGATGCTGATGGTGGGGGATTCGGCGATGGTAATGCCGTTGAATGTCAAGGGGCGGTGGTTAGACTCTCGCTTGTTGGAGATAGTCATTCTGTGGCGTGAATGTTATCTGCCACTTATCAGCCCAAGCCTGAACGTCGTCCAGGTCTTGTTGTGTGCGGGCATGGACTGCTTCATTATCTGAGGAGTTGTGAATGGCACTAAACACTGTGCAGTCATCAGCGAACATCCCCATTTCTGAACTTATGTTGGAGGGAAGGTCATTGATAAAGCAACTGAAGATGGTTGGGCCTAGGAAACTGCCCTGAGAACTCCTGCAGCGGTGTCCTGGGGCTGTGATGATTGACCTTCAACCACCACAACCATCTTCCTTTGTGCTAGGTATGACTCCAGCCAGTGGAGAGTTTCCCCCCCCCCCCCCAAACTCCCATTGAGCTCCTTGATGCCACATTTGGTCAAATGTTGCCTTGACGACAACCGGTGCCTGCTCACCAGAGATATCTGTGCGCTCCAGTTATGTGGATCGTGCAAATTTCACTCAACTCCTCAGACTTTGTGCAATTGAAAAAAACAATCATAACTTCAAGTTAAATGATAACTTCCAATGAAAGATAAACTCCGGTCATCAGTTGTTACAAAACCTACCATAATTGTCCAACTTAATCAAAACAGAATAAAAGTAAACAACAAAATAAATGAACCCTGCAATAAACTCTGAGGCAAGACATAGAAACATAGAAGATAGGAGCAGGAGTAGGCCATTCAGCCCCTCGAACCTGCTCCGCCATTCAATGCGATCATGGCTGATCATCCAAACTCAGTACCCTGTCCCTGCCTTCTCCCCATATCCTTTGATCCCTTTAGCCTTAAGAAATGTATCTAACTCCTTCTTGAATATATTTAATGAATTGGCCTCAACTGCCTTGTGTGGTAGAGAATTCCACAGGTTCACCACTCTCTGGGTGAAGAAATTCCCCCTCATCTCAGTCCTAAATGGCTTACCCCTTATCCTTAGACTGTGACCCCTGGTTCTAGACTCCCCCGCCATTGGGAACATCCTTCCTGCATCTAGTCTGTCTAGTCCTGTTAGAATTTTATAAGTTTCAATGAGACAAGTTTCAACCCACATTGTCTGTTGAACATGTTTAGAGAAGTTTGTGGTAAACCACTTTTATCGTTCACTATCGTTACACTATGGTTATCACTGTTTATATCGTTACACTATGGTTATCACTGTTTACACTGTTGTATCACTATACAAGGTCACCTCTTGTCACGCTGTTATACCGGGGCTGACCACAGCTGACTCCGCCCATGGCTCCGCCTGCTTGCCCAGGTATAAAGGTGGTCGACTGGCTGGTATTCCTCCTTGTTGGACCCGATCACCCACGAGGGTGGGCTCTGTTATTTAGCCAATAAAAACCTATAGTTACTTTCTTAACTCGTCGCTTTTCATTGAATGAATTGATAGGTATATCAAAGTTTTATTGCAAAAAAAAAACAGATGATCGGGTTACCATGTCCCCGGTAATTTTGTTTGGGCCCGCGCGGCCCCTTTAACGAGCTGCGCGGGCGATTCAAAATTCTGCGCATGCGCGGTTTTTCTATTTAAAAGTCGGCTGCGCGGGACCTTCAGAGCGCTGTGTGGCCGAGCAGCTTAAAAGGGAATGGTGGCAGGTTCCAAAATCTGCAAGAGGCTTATTTTTGGACATCCATTAGGGCCTCCTGCAAAACGCATCATCGATCCTGTTGTTGGTCCTTGCGTCAGCCACGTCGGAGTCAGGATTCCTTGTGTAGCCACATCATAATTATAGTCAGGACAATTTCCTCCATTTCCCACTTCTTGTGAAATTAAACTCATCCTTTGAGAAGGTCTGCAGGTGCGCGCAAAATATACAAACTCTTCGCAAACCTGTTCCCAATGTCCAAAGGAGTTCTCACTCCGCACTACTGCTTCCTGTGTGGCGGCTTTCACTGCGCTAAAGTGTCTGGCCCATTCTCAACAAACCAGACGTGAAACAAAATCCCACAAAGATTCGGCTGTCCCTGCTTGGAAATCGCTGGGCATCTTATGAGGCTGCATCTTAAACCAGTCAGTCAATCGCCACAGCTAAAGTTTCATTATTAATGTCCTGGGGCCAATATTAATCCCTCAATCAACATCACAAACAGATTGTCTGGTCATGATCACTTTGCTGTTTGTGGGAGCTTGCTGTGTGCAAATTGGCTGCCGCGTTTCCCACCTTACAGCAGTGACTCCACTTCAAGAAGTACTTCATTGGCTGTAAAGCACTTTGGGACATCCCGTGGTCGTGAAAGGCGCTATAGAAATACAAGTTTTTATTTTCTATTTTTAAAACTACCGTTTCCTTTCTTCAGCAAACTTTGAGTTATGTTTTCAGAATCAAACTGCCGATCTTTATTAGATCTGTTTATTTGCAATTAAATCTGTAAATTGTGGTAATTTATTGGCTCAGTACAAAATGGCCTACCTGCACTCTCCACTTTAAAAACTTATTTTCTTCAACCCTGTGAGATTTGCCTTCTACGTGCAATGGACTAAGGGGTTGGCCATTTAGGACCGAGATGAGGAGAAATTTCTTCACTCAGGGGGTGGTGAATCTTTGGAATTCTCTACCCCAGAGGGCTGTGGAGGCTCAGTCGTTGAGTATATTCAAGGCGGAGATCGCTCGATTTTTGAATATTAAGGGAATCGAGGGATATGGGGATCGGGCGGGAAAGTGGAGTTGAGGTAGAAGATCAGCCATGATCTTATTGAATGGTGGAGCAGGCTCGAGGGGCCGTGTGGCCGACTCCTGCTCCTATTTCTTATCTTCTTATGTGAAGCATTTAGCAGGAGATGTGAGCTTTTACAGGTTTTCAATTTGTTGCAAATCAAACAGTTAGCACTTTTATGAGTTTCAACCCTATGTTCTGTCCATCATGATGACTGCTTAACTCCACCTGTGCAACATCACTTGCCTTCCCCCTCCCCCCATCACCAATGAAGTGCTATCTGTCAACTCTGAACGTTATTTATCCTATGTCCTCCTCTCAGGCCTCCCATCCTGCTCCCTCCATAAACTCCAACCTATTCGAAACTCAGCTGTCTTGCACTAAGTGCTGGTTGCCCAGCACCCATGTCCTCACCCATCTGTGCTGGCCGCCGATCTCTCAAACGCACTCTGCGTCCTCGCCTCTATATCCCTCCGTGGCCGTGCTCCTCCCTAATCTCCTCACACCCTTCAGTCTGAGGGTTGCCAACTCTGCCTGGCCATGTTCCTGCAGGTGTCATCACATGACCTCCTGACTACAACCGCCCCCGCCCCCAGACTCCTGCCATTGGTCGCCCGACACATCCATCGTCGCGGCAACCGCCTGCCCACACCAATTGAAAAGCGAATAGACTCTGTCACCCGATTGGATGATTCTTGACTGCCAGTCAAACAGCCTTTTTCCCCTCCGATATTTTTATAACAAATAAACAAGTGTCCAAAGAAAGCTTAAAAGAAACCCACAATTTCTCCAGCCCCTGTGATTTTTCTCCCGGGTGTTGCTCACTCCAGTGTCCCGGAGTTTAATCATTCATTCCTGGAGGCTCCAGGGCAATCCTGAAGGGTTGGTAACCCCTATTCAGTCCGCTGACTGTGACCTGTGTATTCGCTCCACTCCATTTGCCTCATTATTGGTGACAAAGCACCGAGCCACCTCAGCTCTACTCTCTGGCACCCCCCCTCAGTAAAACCTCTCTCTCCCCCCAACTTTAAATGCCTCCTTAAACCCATCCTTTTGATCACGTTTCCAGTCCCCTCTCGTAACCTCCCCACTATGGTTCAGAGCTGATTTTCATTGCCTCCCCGCAACCCCTGTAAGCAGCCTTCTGCTGTTTTTCTACATGAAAGTCACAATACAAAACCCGAATCACTGGTGAATACATCATCAATAATCAATTCAAAAAACACAATGAAATCGCACTCTCCACCTCATTTAGAACCTGCCGTATCTGTAATTTGGAATACTAAACTGGGATTAAATAATTGCAGGACTTCAAAGAGCGACAGCCAACGAGAGAGGAAGTTGGAAGAGGCCAAAAACCTCACTCATACTGGCGGGGATCATTAATATGCGTTTGGTCTCCCCTTTGCGGAACACCTCCGTTCAGTCCGTAAGGGTGACCCCGAGCTTCCGGTCGCCTGTCATTTTAATTCAGCGCCCCATTCACACTCGGACCTCACTGTCCTCGGCCTCTTGCATTGTTCCACGGAAACCCAGCGTAAACTCGAGGAACAGCACCTCATCTTCCGATTAGGCACTTTACAGCCTTCCGGACTGATGTGCCTCAATAAATCCGAGACTCGATGTTAGCGAAACAAAACAAGGCTTTTATTGACTTAGAAGGTAACACACAGAGGAGAATGTATCTTCCATCCAGAGGTCTGCCGTACTGGATGTGCTGCAGGCTGGGCCAGCTTACATAGGAGCCAGGTATGGGCGGAGCCCTACACACAGTACAATACAATGGAAATGAAACTGAAACCAACCACAGTCACAGGCAGAGAAATACTGATGAGTGATGAATGGAATATTTCATCACATTTGGTCGCCCGACACATCCATCGTCGCGGCAACCGCCTGCCCACACCAATTGAAAAGCGAATAGACTCTGTCACCCGATTGGATGATTCTTGGCCGCCAGTCAAACAGCCTTTTTCCCCTCCGATATTTTTATAACAAATAAGCAAGTGTCCAAAGCAAGCTTAAAAGAAACCCACAATTTCTCCAGCCCCTGTGATTTTTCTCCCGGGTGTTGCTCACTCCAGTGTCCCGGAGTTTAATCATTCATTCCTGGAGGCTCCAGGGCAATCCTGAAGGGTTGGTAACCCCTATTCAGTCCGCTGACTGTGACCTGTGTATCCGCTCCACTCCATTTGCCTCATTATTGGTGACAAAGCACCGAGCCACCTCAGCTCTACTCTCTGGCACCCCTTCGGTAAAACCTCTCTCTCCCCCCAACTTTAAATGCCTCCTTAAACCCATCCTTTTGATCACGTTTCCAGTCCCCTCTCGTAACCTCCCCACTATGGTTCAGAGCTGATTTCCATTGCCTCCCCGCAACCCCTGTAAGCAGCCTTCTGCTGTTTTTCTACATGAAAGTCACAATACAAAACCCGAATCACTGGTGAATACATCATCAATAATCAATTCAAAAAACACAATGAAATCGCACTCTCCACCTCATTTAGAACCTGCCGTATCTGTAATTTGGAATACTAAACTGGGATTAAATAATTGCAGGACTTCAAAGAGCGACAGCCAACAAGAGAGGAAGTTGGAAGAGGCCAAAAACCTCACTCATACTGGCGGGATCATTAATATGCGTTTGGTCTCCACCTCCGTTCAGTCCGTAAGGGTGACCCCGAGCTTCCGGTCGCCTGTCATTTTAATTCACCGCCCCATTCACACTCGGACCTCACCGTATTCGGGCTCTTGCGTTGTTCCACGGAAACCCAGCGTAAGCTCGAGGAACAGCACCTCATCTTCCGATTAGGCACTTTACAGCCTTCCGGACTCAATATCGAGTTCAACAATTTCAGATCATAACCTCGGCCCCTATTACATTTTTACTTATACTTTTTATCCACACCTTTGTTTCGGCCCTTTCCCCCCACCCCCTCCCCCCTTTTTTTTCCTCTCCCACATGGCAGCTGTCTCCCATTCTGCCAGCGCATTTCACACCTAATCTAGATCTGTCTTTTGTCTCCACTAGTCCTATCACCATCTCATCTCGCTTTGAATACCTCTTAATGTCTCTTCTCTTTTGTTCCCTCCCAGCCTGGCCTCTTAATCTATTTCATTTCCTGTGCTTCTTTAGTCTTGACAAAGGGTTCACCCGAAACGTTGACTCTAGTTTCTCTCCACGGATGCTGCCTGGCCTGCTGAGTTTTTCCAGCATTTTCTGTTGTTATTTCGGATTTCCAGCATCTGCAGTATTTTGCTATCGTACTACCACCAACTTCTTTCTTGGCCGGTGTGAGTTTGACTGCACCCTGACTTATTGCAGTTTTCAACAGCAGCAAAGAGGATGTCAAGAAAGAGAAACTGCAGCTTTACCATGCACCCACGAGGAGAGGGCAGCATATTCCGATTATGTTGGAACATGTAAAATCTATGACCAATCTTGGCAAGTTTCTTCAGTATTTTAATGCGGTGCTGACTGTGGCAGTTTCACAGCCCATGGGAATCATAGTAACTTGCTATTCTTTTTCCGACCCTCCCCGTGTTTAAATTATCTCCTCACCTCTCCTCTCAGCACTCGCTCACTCTCGTAGTCCTGTCCTTCCAGCAATATCCCTCAGCCCTGCTCCAAGACTTCTGCATATATCACTCTTGTATCGGCTATGAAGAACTGCGCGAGAGCGGCCTTGAAATAACTTGCTCCTTCCCTTGTCCCCCGCCCCTTCCCCTATTCCCATCCCCAATACCTTCCCTACCTGTCTTGCTTTCCCATGGGACTCAAACCATCCTTCACCATGACGATAGCAAAATACTGCGGATGCTGGAAATCCAAAATAACAACAGAAAATGCTGGAAAACCTCAGCAGGCCAGGCAACATCCGTGGAGAGAGAAATAGAGTCAACGTTTCAGGTCGAAACCCTTCGTCAGGACTGAGAAAACACAGGAAATGAAACAGATTAAAAGGCCAGTTTGGGGGCTGGGAAATGGGGATAGAAGATAGGAGCAGGAGTAGGCCATTCGGCCCCTTAAGCCTGCTCCGCCATTCAATGAGATCAAGGGATGAAAGAACAAAAGAAACATTAAGAGGTATTCGCCATGGTTACTCAACTTTTTTTTAAAAAACCTTTTCGCAGTACAGCTAAGTTGAAGATCTCATGACAAAGGGACCTGCCTTCCCTGAAGCAATGGCTTGTATGATGAAAGGCTAGCAGGTCCTTTCATTCTTAAGTGCCCAATGATTCACCTCAACAAGCATTTTTATACTGGAACAAAAGGGCCCTTGTGTTTAACTGGAGAACAAAACGGAAAGTGCAGCAACAGGTGGAAGCAAGAGATTTTTATTTTAAAATGGTCCTCCTCCCCCAGCTACAAGATACTGGTGGATCTCCCTTGGTGGTGCTCATGGGTCATCTCAGGTTCGAAGCCTGGTTGTCGCGTTCAGCTGTTAGTTTGGCCTGTTTTGGCTCATTGCTCTAAATAGAGACAGAGAACTACAGCTACCGTTGAGGCCAAAGGTCAGTTTTTTTCCCCAGACTCCTGGTCAAATGACCGGCTTCCTTGCGACTCGTTGTTGAAGAATTTTGTGCAGCTGCAACAAAAAGCCCAATTCCTGGAATATAATGAGCGTTAGCTAAACGCAAGACCTTCCTAATATCAATTTCCTTGTCCACTTCAAGAGGTGACCACCCAACCAACATCCAGGCTTCTGCCGGTGACCTTCCTGAACTGGCCAGTGGGACGTGCGCCAAAAGTAGCTTGGGTTTTTTGGGAGATAGGGAAGGTATTGGGGGCAGGGGGGCCAGGGGGAAGGAGCAAGTCATTGCAAGGCCGCTCTCACACAGCTCTTCGTAACGACACGTATGAGGAGAGATTGGGTCGATTGGGCTTGTACTCGCTGGAGTTTAGAAGAATGAGAGGGGATCTCATTGAAACTTATAAAATTCTAACAGGACTAGACAGACTAGATGCAGGAAGGATGTTCCCGATGGTCAGGGAATCCACAACCAGGAGTCAGAGTCTAAGAATAAGGGGTAGGCCTTTTAGGACAGAAATGAGGAGGAATTTCTTCACCCAGAGAGTGGTGAACCTGTGGAATTCTCTACCACAGAAGGCAGTAGAGGCCAATTCATTAAATATATTCAAGAAGGAGTTGGATGTATTTCTTAAGGCTAAAGGGATCAAGGGGTATGGGGAGAAAGCAGGGACAGGGTACTGAGTTTGGATGATCAGCCATGATCTCCTTGAATGGCGGAGTAGGCTCGAGGGGCCGAATGGCCTACTCCTGCTCCTATCTTCTATGTTTCTATACAAGAGCGATATATAGGCAGAGGTTTCGGAGCACGGCTGAGGAATTCTGCTGGAAGGGCAGGGCTGGGAGAGTGAGCGAGTGACGAGAGGAGAGGGGAGGGGGAAAAGATAATGTAAACACAGGGGAGGGTCAGAAAACACATAGCAATTGACCATGATTCCCGGGGAATGTCAAACTGCCACAGTTAGCCACACATTAAAATACTGAAGAAAATTGCCAAGATTTATCATAGATTTTACATTTCACAATATAATCGTAATATGCTGCCCTCTCCTCGCCTCGGGCGAGTGCAGGCATGGTAAAGCTGCAGTTTCTCGCTCTTGACATATTTCCTTTGCTGGCATTTGAACACTGAAATAAATCAGGCTGCAGTCAAATTCACACTGGCCAAGAAAGCATGTTTGAAGAGGCAGAAAAGCTACAATTTTCCCCTGGTCTCCTCTCCTCTCTCCTCCCCTCAAGGCAACAGCATCTGCGTGGGGATCATTCTACTGGCGGCAGCAGTCTTCTGGAACTGACTCAAAATGGCTTCGATGTTGGGTGTCCGTTGCCCAGGCAACCGTGGAGGAGGGAGGAAAGGGGGGGGGGAGCCATTTCAGTCCATCCCAAATAACAACAGAAAATGCTGGAAATACTCAGCAGGCCAGGCAACATACGTGGAGAGAGAAACAGAGTTAACGTTTCAGGTCTGGGATCCTTCATCAGAACCCAGAACTGAAACGTTAACTCCGTTTCTCTCTCCATGGATGCTGCCGTGGCCTGCTGAGTATTTCCAGCATTTTCTGTTGTTATTTCAGATTTCCAGCATCCGCAGTACAGGAAACTCTCGATTTACCGGCACCTAAATAACCGGCAAAATTCAGGAGTAGGTTCAGGTAAGTTTTACTTCATATTAGTGGCCGTTCCTGGATCTGTGGCTGTGTAATCGGGGTTCCTGCACTTGTTGCTAAGCAACAGGGATGCTTGGTCTGTGGCCGGGGTTCCTGCACTTGTTGCTAAGCAACAGGGAAGCCTGGATTTGTTGCTGTGTACGGAGCTCTCGTACCTTTTAACTATACCTCTCTGTAATCCGGACTTTTTGATAAACCGGCACCACGCCGGTCCCATCGGCGCCGGATAAAAAAGAGTTTCCTGTATTTTGCTATTGTATCAGCCCATCCCAATCCTGGCCCGCCCCGAAGACCCATGCATTTCCCATCAGGTGGCAATCGAGAGTAGCAACCATGGATTAATTGCCTCTTTTCCTTGCCCAGGTGGCACGAGGGCCAAGTGCAATAACCTTATTGCCCTGGCTGAGGGCAGCTAACTCTAGTACAGAGCAGGTCAAACGTGGGACATTAATGGCCTGTAAAACGGAGGGCCACGCACTGCAGTCCATTTTGGATGCCTTTAAGGGGAAGCACAGGAGGGAGAAAGGAATAGAAAGAAAGAAAGACTTGCATTTCGATAGCGCCTTTCACGACCACCGGACGTCTCAAAGCGCTTTACAGCCAATGAAGTACTTTCGAAGTGGAGTCACTGCTGTAATGTGGGAAACGCGGCAGCCAATTTGCGCACAGCAAGCTCCCACAAACAGCAATGTGATAATGACCTGATAATCTGTTTTTGTTACGTGGATTGAGGGGTAAATATTGGCCCCAGAACACTGGGGAGAACTCCCCCTGCTCTTCTTTGAAATAGTGCCTTGGGATCTTTTACGTCCAGCTAAGAGGGCAGACGGGGCCTCGGTTTAACGTCTCATCCGAAAGACGGCACCTCCGACAGTGCAGCACTCCCTCAGCACTGCACTGGGAGCGTCAGCCTAGCTTCATGTGCTCGAGTCCCTGGAGTGGGACTTGAACCCACAACCTTCTGATTCGGAGATGAGGGTGCTGCCCACTGAGCCACAGCTGAATAGAAGGATATGCTGATGGGGCGAGATGAAGCAGGGGGTGGGAGCAGGCTCGTGTGGAGCATAAACGCCAGCACAGGCCAGTTGGGCCTGTTGCTCTGCTGTAAATTCGGTGCAATTCTATGTAATTTACCCTCCGAGGCACTGGGGGAGCTAGAAGCAACTCTGTCATACAGACTGAGGGGAAATTGGACTCGCGGGGTGGCAGAAAACGGGCGGTATCGGATACGCAACACCCGATGTTTAATTCCGTTGGCTGGGAACTGAATACTGGGCAGTGTGTCTAACAGGCGGCCGATACACCACCCCACCCCCTTGTGCATCACCGCCACAGGCCCTCCATCTTTAGCTCATCTCTGTTAACCATTTACGGCCGCAAAGCAAGTGCGGCTGGTACAACCTCCAGCTGCATCTTCAGGCACCCAAAAAGAATGTCATTAACCCACCTACAGAAGCAGGTTTACATTAAGCGATAAGCTGGTACAATTAACTCCCCGGACAAGACAGGCATGGTGCATCGAACAGCACAAACCAGTTACCCAAATCCTGATCAAACACTTCAAAACAATGCAGGTTAGAATAGCGTCTAGAAAAGTGTTCCTACAAACAGGCAAAATACAAATTTGCGTTATAATGCATGGATTGAGACGGGTTGGCGGTAGGTTGTTCAAGTCGGAATAGGACTATCTATTGCACATAGGAAATAACTTCTCAAAGCCCCCCCACTCCCTAAACAGAAGAGGAGGCTATAGTGACAAATACTGTAGGACCAAGGGCAGCAGGCACATAGGAACACCACCCCCTCCAAGTTCCCCTTCAAGTCACACACCATCCTGACGTGAAAGTATATCGCCGATCCTTCATTGTCGCTGGGTCAAAATCCTGGAACTGCCTCCCTAACAGCACTGTGGGAGCACCTTCACCACACGGACTGCAGCGGTTCAAGAAGGCGGCTCACCACCACCTTCTCAAGGGCAACTGGGGATGGGCAATAAATGCTGGCCTCGTTAGCGATGCTCACAGCCCATAAAAAACGAAATTTAAAAAAAAGTCAAGCTTTTAAATCTGCCAAAACATTGCGACAACACCTTTCACTACTATTTTGCTGCAGCTCTTTCCGTGTGTGTGTGCGTGTCTGGCCTGGGTGGGGGGTGGTTTAAGAGTTGAAACATAATCCATACACCGGGTGAAAGAGGTCATGCAGAATAAGGCCAAGCAGAGGTGGACTGGCCATATGGGACGTGGGGGGGATTTCCACGAGTGCCCCCATGAATGGTTCCATGGCGCGAATTATCGGCACCCCCACCCCTTTTCTCCGTGCGATTCCCACGCCCTCTGGGGATGCCAGTCCACCCGAGGCAACGTCACGTTGAGCAGCTCCTCGCTATTAGCGAGGCGAGAGAGCACAGTGCACCTTTCGGAATGACCTACCGATATTGGGATGCTTCAGCAGCCTGCAGATCCTCGCTTCGCGTTCCAGCTTCTGGTGATCTGCGGGTCAAAAAAACCAAAAAATATCTATTAAGGAATGCAATTTTTTTTAATTTTTTTTTTTAAAAACACAAAGCGGTGAATGGATGGATAGGTTACAGCTGCACACACGGCAAATGACAACAGTGAAAATGAATGCTCCGGGCGTGTCCTGCAAATCAGCCAAGTGGGAAAGATTTGCCGAAACAAAGCTGGAGTATCGGTTTTCCTGAAACGTGCACACAGGTCATAGTTCATCAGTTCAAAGTCATCCGAAAATTAATCTCTCCGTACTTGAGCTGGTTCGGAAGTATGCCGGGTACAGCAGTGCAGTGATTATGGTAATGGACTCGCAATCCAGAAGTAGCAAGTTCAAATCCTGGTTGTAAGACTGACCTGGCCAATATTTTTCCCTCAATCGACATAACAAAAAACAGTTTATCATGTCATTATCACATTGCTGTTTGTGGGAGCTTGCTGTGCGCAAATTGGCTGCTGCGTTTCCCACATTACAACAGTGACTACACTTCAAAAGTACTTAATTGGCTATAAAGCGCTTTGGGGCGTCTGGTGGTCGTGAAAGGCGCTATAGAAATGCAAGTCTTTCTTTCTGAATTCATTAAATCTGGTCAATTGGGCCGGCACCAGAAAAAATGAGCATGAAAACTGCAGGACTGTCACATAAAACCCAGCTGGTTCACCAATACCCTTTAGGAAGGGAACTTGTCAACCCTATCTAGTCATACCTACACACGCCCAGTCTCGCACTCCATACTTCACTCTCAATGCTCTATGAGGGGGACTAGCGAACTACTCAAGTCCCTAGCATCACCACAAACACCGCAGCGATTCAAGAAAGAAGCCCACCACCATCACCATAGGGATAGGCAAGAACTTTGACCTGGCCAGCCCTGCGAACATCCCAAGAACAAAACAAAAGCATGGTCGTCATATTTGGGAAGAAATAGTTACAAGTACTCCAATCACTGTGATAGTTACAAGAGTTGTTCCTGTGTAGTGTTAGTAAAGGAATACGGACCCAAGGAGATCCACTCAGAGAGAGAACTTCCTTTTCAATTCAAAAAAACCCTTTAATCAGTAAGTATTTATTCATCGTTCTTCCTCCCAATTTTCTCCCCTCCTCCTCTCATGGTGCTCATGTTGGGATATGGTTCCCGAGGCATCAGCTGCCCTCATCTAACCAACTACTTTATTAGCCTAGACAGGGAATGTCTTTAGACTATTCAACTGGGCGGAGCAACACACACACACACACACACACACACACGAGAGGCTGTTTCCCCTGGCTGGAGAGTCTCAAACTCGGGAGGGCAGAGTCTCCGGATAAGGGGTCGGCCATTTAGGACTGAGATGAGGAGGAATTTCTTCACTCAGAGGGTTGTGAATCTTTGGAATTCTCTCCCCCAGAGGGCTGTGAATGCTGAGTCTTGGAGTATATTCAAGGCTGAGATCAATAGATTTTTGGAATCAAGGGATTGGGCAGGAAAGTGGAGCAAGGTCGAAGATCTTATTGAATGGCGGAGTAGGTTCGAGGGGCCGTATGGCCTCCTACTGCTCATAATTCTTATGTTCTTGTAGCAGTCATAAGTGGGAGGATTGGCAGGCACAGCAATCTTAAACAAACTACACACCACAGAGGTGGTGGCAGGCTTATGAAAGCTTTACTGAAAAAAATTACATAAGCAATTTGTTCTCGTGTTGCTACTTTTGTTTATCATCTTCTTAAGCCTCAAAACAATCCCTTAATGCCTAATTTGGGAACCTTCCCTCTCCACAACAGAATCTCCATGATATTAATCTTTCCAAATGGTTATTAATACTATAACCAATTTAGGAAAGTATATAGAAGGCGGCTCTTTATAGGTCACTCTTGGCTGTAAATGGTGTCCTGCCCGCTTTCAGCGTCTCCATTATGATCTGTGTTACTTCCCTGTTGGCTTGTGACCAAATTCACCTTTAGGAGACAAAGGGGGAAAAATTCAGTTGGTAGCGCCACCCGTTAGCGCCTTAAGAGGGTGCAAACCAACTAGCGCCTGGCGCGGCACTGCCCACGCCTCCCGCAAAATTCAGCGGGAGGTTAGTGGTGGCGCTACACCGCTGGCGATGACGTCATTGGTATGCACAGCGCCCTGCTCACGCCCCGGCTGCGATCTTCGGGAGCGGCCCCTCATTTACCGCTGGACGCTATGTCCAACAGGGTCGGGGGGGGGGGGGGGGTGTACCTGCGGCCGGTGAGGCGCAATTTAAAGGTGAGGTGCGGGGAGGCCATTTTTGTTGCAGGCCACCTGCCAGCACGCCCATCCCCGGCCTACTGAACCCCCACCCCCCCCCCCCCCCACTGCGGAGTGCCGGCTGCGCTCCAAGAGCCCGGCACTTCTCTTGGGTGCCAGGCTCTTTTGCCTGCATTTCCAATCCCCGGGTGGCCAGCTGGGCCCCAGGTCACGCTGCACAAGGCCCCTCCCCTTTAAGAAGGGGAGGAAGGCCTGCAATACCGCGGCGCGACATGCCGCAGCACGCCACGATATTCACTCGCAGCGCCCCAAGAGGGATGCGGGGCACTTCCAGTAGCGCCCCGCTTCCCTCTTGGGGCGCAACCACTCAATTTCCGGCGTGGGGGCGCTACTTTTAGTGCCCCGACGAAGTTAGCGCCTCAATTGGGGCGCTACTCAATTTTTAGCCCAAAGTGTTTAGGATGGGAAGTAACCGGGCTCGCAGAAAACTAAGTCCGCAGCCAACCCGGGTCCTGGAGTCTGATTTGAAGGGCTTCACACAAGGCATATCTAGTCAACGACCAGCTAAAGCATCTGCGCTCTGTTTGGAAGAAGCTTGTTCCTCATCTGTCTCACTAGGGGACACGTTCCGTGCAGCAGTCAGCAGAGTCGGGTATGGAGAAAATTGCACTCCCTCATGGCACGTTCCCCAAAAGCACCTGTTATTTTGTAATATTTTCCAGCTATGAATTACTTTTAAACTTCAGGTCAAAGAGGACCTGCGGGCTAAATATATATATATTACTTTGCTGAGAAATGGAATGATTTTGTAATAACCGAATAAGGTTAGCAGCGATGTGTGTCAGGAACCAGTTTTACTGCTCACTGAACCGAGCAAAGGTTAGTTTGAGCTCGTTCAAAACTCTGCTACGCGTATCCTAACTCACACCAAGTACCGTTCACCCATCGCCCATATGCTCGCTGACCTACACTGACTCCCGGTTTAAACATTCACTCCCTCCACCACCGGCGTACCGTGGCTGCAGTGTGTACCATCTACAAGATGCACTGCAGCAACTCGCCAAGGCTTCTTCAGCAGCACCTCCCAAACCTCGCGATCTCTACCGCCTAGAAGGACAAGGGCAGCAAGCGTATGGGAACACCACCACCTCCAAGTTCCCCTCCAAGTCACACAACATCCTGACTTAGAAGTATATCGCCGATCCTTCATCGTCGCTGGGTCAAAATCCTGGAACTCCCTACCTAACAGCACTGTGGGAGCACCTTCACCTCACTGACTGCAGCGGTTCAAAAAGGCGGCTCAGCACCACCTTCTCAAGGGCAATTAGGGATGGGCAGTAAATGCTGGCCTTGCCAGCAACGCCCATATCCCATAAACGAATAAAAAAAAAAAACCTCCAAGACAGGGAATGGTGTGCAAGAGGAACGCATAATGGCCAGGAAGAAACAAAATAAAACGTGGCCTTGTAACAAGAAAACCAAGTAACTAAACGTTACAACTAACCTGTTTCTCCCCTATCGCTCCATTAACCCATTTGAACTTCAATTGCTGAATGAGTCATAAGAATGTAGGAACTAGGAGCGGGAGGAGGCCATTCGGCCCCTCGAGCCTGCTCCGCCATTCAATAAGATCATGGCTGATCTTCCACCTCAACTCCATGCAGGTCCTTAGGACGGTTGCTCTACAAACTGACTAAGAATGGTTTCACTGACACAGACTGATACCTGGGATGGCAGGAATGACGTATGAGGAGAGATTGGGTTGATTGGGCTTATACTCACTGGAGTTTAGAAGAATGAGAGGGGATCTCATTGAAACTTATAAATTCTAACAGGACTAGACAGACTAGATGCAGGAAGGATGTTCCCAATGGCGGGGGAGTCCAGAACCAGGGGTCACAGTCTAAGGATAAGGGGTAAGCCATTTAGGACAGAGATGAGGAGGAATTTCTTCACCCAGAGCGTGGTGAACCTGTGGAATTCTCTACCACAGAAGGCAGTTGAGGCCAATTCATTAAATATATTCAAGAAGGAGTTAGATATATTTCTTAAGGCTAAAGGGATCAAGGGATATGGGGAGAAGGCAGGGACAGGGTACTGAGTTTGGATGATCAGCCATGATCTCATTGAATGGCGGAGCAGGCTCGAGGGGCCGAATGGCCTACTCCTATCTTCTATGTTTCTATGTAAAAATGAAGGAAACTCCTAACCTTTTCAGACATGAAACAGTTAACAAGTAGCTCATACACATCATGCGAGGGTTGGGAAACATTCCCTTGCTCTCTACGCACTTTGAAAGCAAACCGTTCATTGCCTCCTATCTGATCCATAAAACCCAATAGCCATTAACATAACTCTTCCAGTAGATGGCCTCTGTAAACAATAATGTGCTCCACTTTTTTTTGTTTGCGGGAGTGCATAAGGCTTGAAAAGATTAACGACCGGCGTTTACACTGTAAATAAATATAAATGTAACCCACGCTTAGCAAAGAAATCCTTTGAAATGGATTCAGCAATATTTATGATAATACCATTCTTATTTCTTCTAGTTAGGAGGCAAATAGAAGTCACAGCATTGCAGGGTAAATGAACCACATCTGGGATGACCCAATAATTTCCCTGGAGCTTTATTCACGAAGGTACAAGATGGCACGTTCAATCGAGGCACCTTTTAACACATTTATTCCCCTCAATCAAACTCCCCCCGGCCACCACCCCCCCAATAAGCATCATTGTCTGTTAACATGGTTCCCCCACCCCGATTTGAATAACAGATTTTGATCTTTACTGTTACGATACGACATTTTAAAAACATTTACAACATTTTATACCAAATATGGATTTTTTAAAATCTTGCGATGGGGCTGGAAGAACTCAAGTCCAAGTAATATTATTACATCATATCCGAAATATGGCAAGTTGAGTTTTCATTTTAGTTAGGTAATGCATTCCAGACTGAAGTACTTCAAGGGTTATGCTTCAGTGAATATATCATTAGATCACTGGTGAAGGAATAGCACTGCAGGATCTGGCCATCACAGCACCGTAAAACCTCCAGTAAAGGAGAATCTTTGCTCTTTCCGATATTTTTCCATCTACAACACCACGAGATCTCTTTGGCTAGAAGACTTGCTTGTGACTCGATGACTAACTCCAAACCATCATAAGGTACTCGAGGCCAAGGAAGGCTATTTGGCCCATCTTATTACATCGATCCAGAAAGACCCGGCAATTCCCCCACTGCAGCATGGAGTTGTTCCTACCAAGATGCCACTACTCTCTCTGGAAGTCCATTCCAAGCATTGCTCACTATTTGCAAGAATTCCTGGATATCCGTCCTCAATTTACTTTTTACTAGCTAACTGCGACAAGTTAGTTTAACGTAGTATTTCACATTTACCTCTACCGTTTTACATATCCCTAGGTTTATATTGGATGTTTTACATGGCGTTCATCTCAAGTGAAAACTAGCCTTGTTGTGGTAGGGTCTGAGAGATGTTCATTATTCCCTCATTTTGATTGCAGCTTCAGAAACCATGCAAATTAAAATATTGTATAATCTGGTTTGCGAGTACAGGGCCAGGGCTGGTTACACATCAACATTACAGAGAGTGTACATTAACATCGACAACCAGAGTATATTACCCACATGGCTGAATTGTAGCCAAGTGCAAGATCAATACAAGTTAGTATGAGTTAATCTCTGGGTCGTTATGTCGTAGCATTGAAAAGCGGAATGAGGAAACGGACGTAAGAAAACTACTAGGCACTTGGTCAGAGTATTAAACAAGGCTTTAATCGACTGTTTCACAACATGGAAGTCTGGTTGTCCTTCACTAGTTCCTGTTTACAAAATGTCCCTGAGCAAGCTGGACCTGTGCCCGAGTATTTATACTCTCCCTGGACAGCGGCACCAGCAGGTCGCCCAGAATATGTCATAAGTCCTTTCTACATAAATGGCACGATTTATGTCAGAAACATTCAAAACATTACCGTAGCATTTACAGCACAGAAACAGGCCATTCGGTCCAACTGGTCCGTGCCGGTGTTTATGCTCCACACGAGCCTCCTCCCACCCCTCTTCATCTCACCCCATCAACATAATCTTCTAATTCTTTTTCCCTCATGTACTTATCTAGCAAGATCAGCAGTTTAACGGAAGAGAATAACTTTTTATGATACTATTGTGCTAGCGACCATATTGGGCTCACTAATGATTGGTAATGAGACCACCTCGTACACAATACAAGGCAGCAGAACCTAAGAAATAGGAGCAGGAATAGGCCACTCGGCCCCTCGAGCCTGCTCTGCCATTCAATAAGATCATGGCTGATCTTGGGCTCAAAGCCACTTCCCTGCCCGCTCCCCATAACCCTTCACTCCCTTATCTTGCAAAAATCTGTCTATCTCCACCTTAAATGTATTTAATGACCCAGCCTTCACGGCTCTCTGGGGCAGAGAATTCCACAGATTTACAACCCTCAGAAGAAATTCCTCCTCATCTCAGTTCTAAATGGGTGACCCTTTATTCTGAGACTGTGCCTCCTAGTTCTAGATTTCCCTACAAAGGAAAACACCCTCTCTGCATCTACCTTGTCGAGCCCCCTCAGTATCTTATATGTTTCAATAAGATCACCTCTCATTCTTCTAAATTCCAATGAGTATAGGCCCAACCTGCTCAACCTTTCTTCATAAGTCAACCCCTTCATCTCAGGAATCAACGGAGTGAATCGTCTCTGAACTGCCTCCAATGCGAGTATATCCTTCCTTAAATAAGGAGACCAAAACTGTACGCAGTACTCCAGGTGTGGTCTCACCAATACCCTGTACAGTTGCAGCAGGACTTCCCTGCTTTTATACTCCAACCCCCTTGCAATAAAGGCCAACATTCCATTTGCCTTTTTGATTACTTGCTGCACCTGCATGCTAACTTTTTGTGTTTCATGCACAAGGACCCCCAGGTCCCTCTGAACTATAGCATTTTGTAATCTCTCTATTTAAATAATAATTTGTTTTTTTTATAGTATAATAATAAAATAAAAGAAAGACTTGATTTCTATAGCACCTTTCACGATCAATGTATTGTGGTTGAGTATTGTGTGCAGTTTTGGTCACCTTATCTGAGGAAGGATGTTCTTTCCATGGAGGGAGTGCAGCGAAGATTCACCAGACTGATACCTGGGATGGCAGGAATGACGTACGAGGAGAGATTGGGTCGATTGGGCTTATACTCACTGGAGTTTAGAAGAATGAGGGGGGATCTCATTGAAACTTATAAAATTCTAACAGGACTAGACAGACTAGATGCAGGAAGGATGTTCCCGATGGCGGGGGAGTCCAGAACCAGGGGTCACAGTCTAAGGATAGGGGGTTTAGGACAGAGATGAGGAGAAATTTCTTCACCCAGAGAGTGGTGAACCTGTGGAATTCTCTACCACAAAAGGCAGTTGAGGCCAATTCATTAAATATATTCAAGATGGAGTTAGATATATTTCTTACGGCTAAAGGGATCAAGGGATATGGGGAGAAGGCAGGGACAGGATACTGAATTTGGATGATCAGCCATGATCTCATTAACTGGTGAAACAGGCTCGAGGGGCCAAATGGCCTACTCCTGCACCTATCTTCTATGTTTCTGTGTTTCAAAGGATGTCCCAAAGCGCTTTACAGCCAATGAAATACTTTTTGAAGTGTAGTCACTGTTGTAATGTAGGAAATGAATGTCCATAGTCACACCCACTGATCTTCCAACATCATGGAGACTTGCAGCACCCAACTGGCAGTGTTCTGTGGGAGGCACATTTTCAAGAAGCTTGCTGCTTGTGGGAACACAGGAGGAATTAAGTTCTTGGTGCCGTAATCCATTCAGAATTGAAGGTTCCAACTTCACTGGCCGCTGGCTGAATGTAACAGCTCGTGGTCTGACTGACTATCGTTGGAGCCCTGTGGTGCAGTTTGTTGGTTGATGATTAATGGCCTGAGCATAGTGGGGACCAAAATTACATTTCAACCATCTGCACCAACATCACTGCAGGTACGCAGCACAATGAGCAGATATATAAAAGGCATCTCATGGGTCACCAAGTGAGTAATTGCAGTTCTGTCCTCAACGTGAACAGCCCATTCTTTCCAAGCTCGAATGGTCTTCATTATACGTAAGGAACCAGAGCACTGGGACCTCAGGGTCGCCGGCTCTGTGTCGTGTTTATTCTGCAGGGGGTCCTGCTCACTGGAGAATCTTACGTGCATCTTGAAATGAATTCTGGAAGCCCGTGGCCTTTTGTGTACACGACTGGTTTTCAGTTGTGTGGAATATGTGTGGGCAGCCAAAAAAACATCCGTTCCACCTACTGAATCAAACTGGTGAAATGCTTACGTGCGAATCAGCGTCAGCGCGTGTGCTTCAAACGCTGGTACGACACCAAAATTGGCAAGTGCGTGCGCCAGCCCAAGCTGGGTGACGCGAGTGTTCAACCCAAGAGAAGGAATGCTGGCTTCGTCAAGCTGGTACGCGCTCACACTGTGCCGCCGAGCGATAGGACACAGAATCCCATCCACACGCCGAGTTGGTGATCTTAGCCAGGCATTGGGGGTGGCATCACGCAGACACACTTCCCAACTTCCTTCCGAGAAGGAAAGGGGATAGGAAATAATACCCATCAGCAGAGGCTAGGGGAAATGATGGGTGGTTCAAGGGGTGGAAAAGATGACAATGACTAAAAAGGGGGGAAAAATGTCGAAATATTTTAATATATAAAATAACATTGATGATTTTTATTTGCTTCAGTCAGAAAATAAAGACTTGCATTTATATACAAGCCATTATAATACAATCTACAGATGACCCGATAGAGGTCTTCAAGATTATGAAAGGGTTTGATAGCGTAGCCAGAGAGAAGATGTTTCCACTTGCAGGGGAGTCCAGAACTATGGGGCCATCAAGATAAAATACTCGCTAATAAATCCAACAGGAAATTCAGGAGAAACTTCTTTACCTAGAGTGATGAGAATGTGGAACTTGCTACCTCTTGGAGTGGTTGAGGCAACTAGCATAGATGCAATTAAGGGGCAGCTAGATAAGCACATGAGGGAGAAAGGAATAGATAGGGGGTGGGAAGAGGCTGGTGTGGAGCATGAACACCGACATGGGCCTGTTGGGCTGACTGGCCGGTTACTGTGCTGTAAATATTTGATAGTACTTTGTAATACAGTCGCGTAAACAATCTATCTGGTACTTCATGTTAGATCTGGCAGGGTACACTAATGTGTGGGTTATGGAGTAGATGAGCAACTCTGAGGTCGCAAGTTCAAACCCCACCATGGCAAGTTACGAAACTGAATTCAACAAATCTGCTAACATGCCGGCAAGCAACAAACAAAATGACCATCAAAGTTGCCTGACGGTTGTAAAAACCATCTGGTTCACTAATATCCTTCAGGGAAGGAATCCTGTCACCTCTACCTGGTCCCTCCTGCCCTACAACCCTCCGAGATCTCTGCGCTCCTCCAATTCTGGCCTCTTGCGCATCCCCGATTTTAATCGCTCCACCATTGGTGCCCGTGCCTTCAGCTGCCATGGCCCTATGCTCTGGAATTCATTCCCTAAACCTCTCTGCCTCTCCTCCTATAAGACGCTCCTTAAAACCTACCTCTTTGACCAAGCTTTTGGTCACCTGTCCTAATATCTCATGTGGATCGGCGTCCAATTTTGTTTGATAATCGCTCCCGTGAAGCGCCGTGGGACGCTTTACTACATTAAAGGCGCTATATAAATGCAAATTGTTGTTATATGTGACTCCAGTCCGACACTACATGGTTGGTCGTTAATGCCCTCGAGAGTGGCCAGCAGCAGGCCACTCAGCTGTGCAAACCAATTGCCACTAGCGCCATTTTCTGAGGGCAGCTAACAACAGGGCAATAAATGCAGCGTCGACAGCAATGCCCCCCCTCCCCCCCCTCCTGAAAACAAAACAATCACAATCAAATACTGTTGAGCAGCAAATGCAAATCTTTAATCAGCAGTGTGTCCTTAATCAAGAGGGAGCTCTCTCTTCTACTTCCCAGAATGGGAGGAAGCTTTTTATTCATGCACGTGCATTGGACCATCATGTATCTCAAAAGCTCTGCCTCCAGCTTTCTGCTGGCCATCAGTAAACATCGTGCTGGTCATGCAAATACTAAAATATAGAAAGAAAAAGGACCTGCATTTCTATAGCAACTTTCACGACTTCAAGACGTCCCAAAGTGCTTTACAGCCAATGAAGTACTTTTTGAAGTGTAGTCACTGCTGTAATGTAGGAAACGCACCAGCCAACAAGCTCCCACAAAGAACAATGTGATAATGACCAAATAATCGTTTTTTTTATTACGTTGATTGAGAGATAAATACTGGCCAGGACACCGGGGAGAACTCCCCTGCTTTTCTTCAAAATAGTGCCATGGGATCTTTTACGTCAACCTGAGAGAGCAGACGGAGCCTCGGTTCAACGTCTCATCCGAAAGACGGCACCTCCAACAGTGCAGCACTCCCTCAGCACTGCACTGGAGTGTCAGCCTAGATTTTTGTGCTCAAGTCCCTGGAGTGGGACTTGAACCCACAACCTTCTGACACTACAAGAATACACAATGAGATAGCGGCCGTTTCTTCCCTGGGTGAGGATTTAAATTAAGTCAATTGTTACATTAAAAAAAAAATTCGCACCAATTTTCTCCCCTTCTGGGAGGTTCTGACTTCTGGTTGGCAGAATGGTTCCCTTGGCACTGGGTGCCCTCGGTAACCTCACCTAAACGGCCACCATTCACTGGCAAGTCTCGGCAATATGCGTTGGCAAGCTATTCAACCAGGGGATTGGGAGGGAGGTCCACGGCCAAACTTGATTCGGCTGACATCCAAAAATGAGGAATTCCAGCTGGGGTTGTTGGGTAATGTTCAGGGGCAACAGCCCAGGATTTCCACCCCCCCCCCACCCCCCACTCCCTAATCCAGGGGCACCAACATCTGGCTGAGGTCTGCTTACTCTGCAAACAGTCCAAAGGAATGGGATGAGACTCCCCAAAGCCTTTCCACCATCTACAAGGCACAAGTCAGGAGTGTGATGGAATATACTCCACTTGCCTGGATGAGTGCAGCTCCAACAACACTCAAGAAGCTCAACACCATCCAGGACAAAGCAGCCCGCTTGATTGGCACCCCATCCACTACCTTAAACATTCACTCCTCACCACCGGCGCACCATGGCTGCAGTGTGTACCATCTACAAGATGCACTGCAGCAACTCACCAAGGCTTCTTCGGCAGCACCTCCAAAACCCGCGACCTCTTCCACCTAGAAGGACAAGGGCAGCAGGCGCATGGGAACACCACCACCTACAAGATCCCCTCCAAGTCACACATCATCCTGACTTGGAAATATATCGCCATTCCTTCATCGTCGCTGGGTCAAAATTCTGGAACTCCCTCACTGTGGGAGTACCTTCACCACACGGACTACAGCGGTTCAAGGCGGCTCACCACCACATTCTCGAGGGGCAATTAGGGATGAGCAATAAATACTGGCCTTGCCAGCGACGCCCACATCCCATGAACGAATTAAAAAAAAATTCTGTGTATGTTCTTTGTCCTCAATTTCATGATGCAAATATGTCTGGCCATAATGCAAATTGAGACACCTCTGCTTTCCTGTAAATGTGCTTATTCTGTAGTGCCACACACGAGAGCTGCAAACTCTATATTAATGCACTGCCCCAGGCAAATATTATTCAAATCATTTTAGGGTGGTGTAATTGCCCGGCAAATATTTCACAGACGTGAGGATTTTTTTTTTTTTTTTTAATTTAAGAGTTGCCGAACTCTGAACCCTGTGGCACCAAAATTGCAGTATGGAAAATGTGATGGGGAAAATGTAAGTGCGACACAAGAAGTGTGTGCTATACGCAGGACTTTATATATTGTATAGATATAAAGTCTTGGAGGGGAACTTGAAGGTGGTGGTGTTCCACTGCGCCTGCTGCCCTTGTCCTTCTAGGTGGAAGAGGTCGCAGGTTTGGGAGGTGCTTTGGCGAGTTGCTGCAGTGCATCTTGTAGATGGTACACACTGCAGCCACTGTACGCCGGTGGTGGAGGGAGTGAATGTTTAAGGTGGTGGATGGGGTGCCAATCAAGCAGACTGCTTTGTCCTGGATGGTGTCGAGCTTCTTGAGTGTTGTTGGAGCTGCACTCATCCAGGCAAGTGGAGAGTATTCCATTACACTCCTGACTCGTGCCGTGTAGATGGTGGAAAGGCTTGATAACACCCCTATTGTTAAAAAAATTATCTGCTTCAGGCGATCAGCTTACACATATATTGAAATCTGGCATCGCGTGCATGTCCGCCCCACTCCAGATCTCACACTTATTTCCTGTTCTGACGAAAGACCGCCCACCTGAAGCCTTAACCCTAACCTGCCTCTCTCCACAGATGCTGCCTGACCTGCCGAGTCTCACCAGCATTTTCTATTTTGGATTTCCAGCATCTACCGGGAATGGTAGCACAGTGGTTATGTTACTGGACGAGCAACCCAGAGGCCTGGACTAATAATCCAGAGATGCGAGTTCAAATCCCACCACGGCAGCTGGGGAATTTAAATTCAGTTAATTAAATAAACCTTTAAAAAGCTAGTATCAGTAATGGTGACCATGAAACTACCGGATTGTGGTAAAAACCCATCTGGTCCTTTAGGGAAGGAAATCTACCGTCCTTACCCGGTCTGGCCGAAATGTGACACCAGACCCACAGCAATGTGGTTGACTCTTAACAACAGCCCTTAAATGGCCCAGCGAGCCACTTGTTTGTAACAAACCCGCTACGGCACACCACACAGACTACAGGGGTTCAGAAAGGCGGCTCACCACCATCTTCGAGGGCAATTAAGGGATGGCGACGCCCATATCCCGTGAATGAATATAAAAAAAAAAATCTGCGGCATTTTGTTTCTCGTCACACTTTGAGGGTAAGAGAGAACCAAACCCAGGCATTTCATCTCCGGCTTCACACTTGCAGTCTCTACTGGCCTCTCGGTTATCTTCGGAGTTTACAGACAGTTACATTTAACTTGGATTGCCACAGCTATGCTAGTAAAAAAATCCCAAATGGGTCCTCTCGCATCTCGAGTCACGGCTGCGCTAACCTGGCTGTTCATTTTAAGATCAATGCTCTGAGTGTATACTCCCCGTGAGAATCCAGGCAAACTCTTTTCAAAATGCGACTGAAGTCAGCAAATTGCTTGTGAATTTGAAGATTCCAGGTCGGGAAAAAACTAGGATGAAATGCCTGGCTTTCTTTCCTTTAAAAAAAATGTAAACGTTGCTTTGCAGTGTGTCAGGCTGCTGCGACAGGCAAGATTATTATACTTATATAGGCAGACATGGTCTTTGCTGCAAGTAAATGGCCTCCCAATTGATGTTGCGTTGGATACAGCTTTCTTCTCGCTGATCCCCGCCCCCCCCCCCCGCCAATCGCACGACTGTGCAAGAAAGGAGCGAGTGACCAGCCATTCGTCATTGCGAGATAATGCTTGGCTTCCCCGGATGAGGCGGGTAAGGGCTGTGACTTGAGGGATTGTGCATCAGTGCCCACCAGCAGTGTACAAGTCCACATTAAAATTCAGCTCGGGTGAAGGCACTTCAAGCTGTCGGATCCCTAAACTTCCAATCATTAAAGATGAGTAGGAACACATGTCTGAAATAAATGTGATAGCAAAATACTGCGGATGCTGGAAATCCGAAATAACAACAGAAAACGCTGGAAAAACTCAGCAGGCCAGGCAACGTCCGTGGAGAGAGAAACAGAGTTAACGTTTCAGGTCGAAACCCTTCATCAGGACTGAGAAAAAAAAAGCAGGAAATGAAACAGATTAAGAAGCAAGTTGGGGGGCTGGGAAATGGGGGGGGGGATGAAAGAAATTTTCCCGTTTCAAGAAAAACAACCGTTTAAAAAAAAAAAAAAAAATTCTAACAAAGATTCTGTTTTCTGTCATTTAATTGGTTACACATCGCAAGGAAGCTCAAGTAAAGGCACCTGAGCAGTATTAGATCATAATTACTTGACTGTAAAATAATATTAAGAATGATGCTAAACATTTCAAAAAGGTTGAGGGGGCAGACAGTTCTTTGAAGCGTTGAGGTGGATAAAATAATGAGGGGCCTCAATAGACTGGACAGGAAGGACCTATTTCCATTAGCAGAGAGGTCAATAACCGGGGGCCATAGATTTAAAGTAGTTAATAGAAGGATTAGAGGGGAGCGGAGGAGAACTTTTTTCACCCAGAGGGTGGTGGGGGTCTGGAACTCAGTGCCTGAAAGGGTGGTAGAGGCAGAAACCCTCATTACATTTAAAAAGTAATTGGATATGCACTTGAAGTGCCGTAACCTACAGGGCTACGGGCCAAGAGCTGGAAAGTGGGATTAGGCTGGAGAGCTCTTTGTCAGTCGGCACAGACACGATGGGCCGAATGGCCTCCATCTGTGCAGTAAATTGCTATGAATCTATGAAGGCTGCACTTGCTGATTTAGCCGCGCTCTTCATCTGCTGCCCCATCTCCAAACTGCCTGTAACTTGGTAAGGTTCTGGAGTGCGTCGTTCGTCAGACTCTGCACACCCCTCTCCCCGATCAAATCCCTTCAGTTTGGCTTCCTGCCCACCCACGACCCCCAATCTATGGCGACCAAGGTCACACGTGATGTTCTGGCGCCCGCCCATGAAGCATCCTGTATTGTTTTTGCTACGTTCAACAAGTGCGAGTTGCCGTTCTTAAGGTTCTCGGATCCATCAGACATGTTTGAACAAGATGCCAGCCAGTCGCTCAGTGGTAGTCCACTCGCCTCCGAGTAAGAAGGTTGTGGGTTCAAGTCCCACTCCAGAGACTTGAGCTCAAAAATCTAGGCTGAGACTCCTGTGCGGTACTGAGGGAGTGCTGCACTGTCGGAGGTGCCGTCTTTCGGATAAGACATTAAACCGAGGCCCCGTCTGCTCTCTCAGGTGGATGTAAAAGATCCCACGGCACTATTTTGAAGAAGGGCAGGGGCGTTATCCCCGGTGTCCTGGGGCCAATATTAATCTCTCAACCAACATAATAAAAACAGATTATCTGGTCATTATCACATTCTGTTTGTGGGAGCTTGCTGTGTGCAAAGTGGCTGCCGTTTTTCCTACATTTCAACAGTGACTACACTTCAAAAGTACTTCATTGGCTGTAAAGCGCTTTGGGACATCCTGAGGTTGTGGAATGAGTTATGCAAATACAAGTTCTTTCTTTGCTGGAATATTCATTATGAGCATTAGTCCATGAGAGAACAGGCTATTGAGTTGAGCCAGGTTAAAGGTTTCTGATGTACGATTATGCCCCACTATCTCATCTAATAGGAATGCGTACAACCACCAACGTGTACTAGTAAATGTTTTCACACTGTTCCGCCTGCAGTATGATCTGGTTTGCAGATTGGTCAGAGAGTGATGTACGCAATTAATGTTACGACAGTATGAAGGAAACAATTCAACCGACAGGATTGAAAGGTGATTTTTTGCTGGTGTGAATGAGTGTTGTTTTGTTTTCATGCTGCTGTACAAGTCGGTCTTCCATTGGGGAGAGATTTGTTTTCAGTGTGCTATAAGTAACAAAATGATAAACATGTTTATGAAGAATAATTTTTGCTACACGAGGCACGTGGGAAACCTTCCCCCAGGTCTGTCTCTTGCTAAGTGTGAAGCACATTCAACACCCAAGTTTATACCTTAGAGTCTTTTGTGGTGACAGAGAGCTCGGGGAGCTCAAATGTCAGAGCGCGGGCGGGGAGGTCAAATGTCAGAGCACGTGCAGGGAGGTCAAATGTCAGCACGCGCAGGGAGGTCAAATGTCAGAGAGCACGGGGATGTTGCGTCCGTGTATAATAAGACACAGACTGCGGAGAACGGTACAACAGGTGTTTACTCAACGTGGCTCACACTGCAACTGATCTGTACAGATTACTACTCAGTGCTATATACAGGTGTGGTCACTGCCGGTACTGCAGTATACATGAGCTGTAAAACATAGTTCCCCCCTTATAAAGGTATATACATTACAATTCCTCCCCTTTTAGATTAACAGCACCATAACACTCATTTAACAATTAAATATCAAACTAATTACAATTAACACTTTTAACATGCAACATTAGCTGAAAATAGTCTATTTATATATTCAGTCTTTGGGGAGGCTTCCTGATCCTTTCTGGACAGCGCCTTTCCCGAGTGTCTTGATCTTGGTGCGGAGGCGATTCTGGCCCCCTGTTGTTGGTTGGTTCATCAGTTTCCGATGCTACTGTTTCTGGGGTAGATGCGACCTGTACGTCGGGTTCATCACCAGGTACGTATGGGTGAGGCATGGAGTTGACTTGTTCCTGTGACTCTAGGATCTGGTCAGCATGGCGTCTCACGATGCTCTCCCCAACATCCACTGTGTACATTAGTGGGCCCTGATGTGTGCATATCGTTCCTGGCTGCCATCTTTCTGTTCGGTAGTCGCGAGCCAAGACTGGTTGCCCTACATTGAAGCTCCTGGTTGGCTTCTCATGGATGTGCTGGAATTGATTACTCTCAACATCTCTTCGTACGTTTGGTCTGAGCAAATCCAGGCGAGATCTTAACCTTCGGTTAAAGAACATCATGGCTGGGGCCTGGTTGGTGACTGCATGTGTCGCATTCCGGTAGGCGAAAGGAAATTGTCCACCTTGTGCTGCAGCGGAATGTTGTCATTGTACATAGCCTTTATTGCCTTCTTAAAGGTTTGTACGAACCTCTCAGCCAATCCATTTGTGGCTGGATGATATGGGGCGGATGCGTAATGCCTTACCCCATTCTTTTTCAAGAACCTCCAGAACTCTTCGGACACAAACTGTGGTCCGTTGTCGGAGCAAATCTGTTCTGGCAAGCCATTCCTGGCAAAAATGGTCCATAGGACTGCAATAGTTTTCTCCGTGGTGGTGGAGGACATTTTGATGACCTCAGGCCATTTCGAGTGCGCATCCACGGCTATTAAAAACATTGAGTCCATGAATGGACCAGCAAAATCAATATGTACCCGTTGCCATGGAGATGAGGGCCACTCCCATGGGTGTAGAGGGGCCTGTGGTGGTGCATTTTGGACTTTCTGGCATCCTAAGCAGCTCTTGGTCAGGTCCTCGATTTGTTTATCGATTCCCGGCCACCACACAAGCCCTGGCTAGGCTTTTCATTTTTACCCCTCCCAGATGACCCTCATTAAGCTCATTGAGCACTCTATCCCTTAACTTGAGTGGAATTACCACTCGGGATCCACACATCAAGGTCCCCCGGCACACTGGCAGCTGTTCTCTCCTTGTCGAGAATGCTGGCAACAGTGAGTTGCCATGCGCTGGCCATCCCTTCACCGTCAAATCACATACCCGAGACAGTGTCGGGTCCTTTCGGGTTTCTTTTTCGATACAAGCGTTAGTTACCGGTAGGTATTCAACTATAGTTGAATGGAATATTTCAACAGGATCCACTGCTGGTGCTTCCTCCGCAGTAGGCAGTGGCAGGCGTGATAGCCCATCAGCATTTCCATGCTGTTTCGTGCCCTTCTATTCAATCTCATAGTGGTGCGCCCCTAGAAAAAGTGACCATCTTTGTAGTCGTTGCGCAGTCATCACCGGAACGCCCTTCTTCGGATTAAAAATGGAGACAAGAGGCTGGTAATCAGTCAGCAAGGTGAATTTCTGCCCGTGCAGATAGTGATTGAACTTTTTCACTCCCCACACTAGGCGGAGGGCCTCCCTGTCAATCTGGGCGTAGTTACGCTCGGCTGAGGTTAGTGATCGTGATGCAAAGGCTATTGGCCTCTGAGCCGTCCGAGAATTTGTGCGACAGCACCGCTCCAATGCCGTAGGGTGACGCATCACATGCCAACCGAATTGGTAATGCCGGGTTGTAATGGGCCAATACCTCTTTCGATGTGGTTAGTGTTTTGCTCTTCTGGAAAGCTCGTCTACATTCGTCACTCCACTTCCATGGCACCCCAGTTTGCAGTAGGGTGTTCAGTGGGTGTAGTATTGTAGACAAATTTGGCAAGAACTTATGGTAGTAGTTTACCAGCCCGAGGAATAATCTCAGTTGTGACACATTTTCCGATGCTGGGGCCTTGACTACTGCCTCAATCTTCTCTGGGGACTTATGTAACCCCTCTTTATCGATTCCCGGCCACCGCACATAAGCCCTGGCTAGGCTTTTCATTTTTACCCCTCCCAGATGACCCTCATGAAGCTCATTGAGCACATGGCCACAATACGAGATCTGTTTTTTAAAAAACTCGCATTTGGGGCGGTTAGCTCAGAGCCCATATCCCTGCAATCTAGTGAGCACCTGCTCCAGGTTGGCAAGGTGATCACTGTCATTTTCGCCCGTGACCAGGATGTCGTCCAATTACACTGGGTCCCTGGGATCCCTTGCAGGACTTGTTCCATTGCCCTCTGTCAAATAGCCGGAGCTGATGCTACCCCGAATACCAGCCGGTTGTATTGGTAGAGACCTTTATGGGTGTTGATTGTGAGGTATTTTTTTGATGCTTCTTCTACCTCCATTTGCAGATACGCCTGGGCCAGATCAATCTTAGTGAAGCGTTTCCCTCCAGATAGCGAGGCGAAAATATCTTCAATCCACGGAAGTGGATATTGTACGGTGTGAAGGACCGGGTTCACTGTTACCTTAAAGTCCCCACAGATGCAAACCTTCCTTGGTTCCCCAGGCGTGCTGCTCAACGACTTTTTCATCACAGGGATGATGGGTGTAGCCCACTCGCTCCAGTCTACCTTGGACAGTACACCTGAACGTTCCAGACTCTCCAGCTCTGCTTCGACGGCTGGGCGAATCGCATAAGGTACCGGTGTGGCCTTAAAAAATTTTGGGCTTGCACTTTCTTCAATTTTAATCGTCGCTGTCATGCCTTTTAGTGTTCCGAGTCCTTGCTGGAACACTTCTTTCGCATCAGTTAGGATCTTTGACAGTCGCCCAGGTGTGACGTCGTCATCCTTTTTGTCAGCCACAGTCAGTGCCTGTATGGAATGCCAATCCAGTTGTATTTTCCGGATCCATTCATGTCCCAGTAATGGTGGTCCTCCATCTTGCAATACATACAGGTCTAGTTTTGGTGTTTCCTTACCGTTATATATAACGGTCACCCTTATTTTTCCTTTGGGGTAGACTTTTTTGCCCCGTGTACATCTTCAAAATAATTTTTGTGTCTCTCAAGGGTATGTGTGAGAATAGCCGCTCGTAGTCCCGTCGGTTTATGACTGTTAGGGCTGATCCTGTGTCCAATTCCATCTTTACCTGGACTCCTGCTAACTTGAGTGTGACCCAAATGGTTCGGTGATCCTCCGTTGTGATCACATTATGTAGTTTCAGACAACTCAGTGCCCTGCTTTCGGAGTCGTTATCACTCTTTTGTTCGTCTGAACTATTCTCCGTCATCTTATGTACCTTCTTGTACTTTCCTTTGGTAGGTTTCTTATTGCTGGTTTTCTTTCCCGACCTGCAGACTCGTGCTATGTGTCCTACTTTTCCACACTGTCTGCACACTTTGTCTTTGAACCAGCAATCATTCTGGTCGTGTGTTGTTCTGCCGCAGCGATAGCACTTCTCTGTTCCATATGACATTTCGTTTGTGCCATATTCTTGCGGTCTCTGTTGTATCTCTGCAGCGCCCCGTGCTGCTGCTTCATATGATACCGCAATGCTGAAAGCCTTTTCCAGCGTAAGGTCCTTTTCAGATAAAAGCCGTTTCTGGGTTCCTTCACTTTGAAGCCCACACACAAACTTGTCCCTTAAGGTATCTGCCAGTCCCGCTCCAAACTGGCAGTGTTTCGATAGTTTGCGCAGTTCTGTTAAATAATCAGCATTGCATTCATCCTTATGCTGGTTCCATTTGTGAAACTTGAATCTTTCTGCAATCAGCAGCGGTATGGGGTTTAAATGTTCCTTTAGTATCGTTACTATGTCTTCAAAACTCTTTTCCATTGGCTTCGTTGGGGTTACTAGATTTCGTAATAAACCATACGTCTTTGCACCCATTAAATTTAACAATACCGACGCTTTCTTGTCATCTGACACCTCATTTGCCTTGCAGTACACCGCTATTCGTTCGACATATGTCGTCCAATCTTCGACTTCATTGTCAAATGCGGTGATACTGCCACTCTTCGGCATTTTGGGTGTGGTTTAAAATGGCGTCTCTCAATGGCTTAAAATGGCGTCTCCCGCGCTTTTCTTCCTCCCCCGCTGCTGCCAACGCCGCTCCCGGCGGTTCTCGTGGCAATGGCGGCGCCCTGTAGGTTTCGCGCGCTTCTCCTGCGCTGCTGCCAACGCCGCTCTCGGCGGTCCTCGTGGCAATGGCGGCGCCTCGCGGGTTTCTGCGCGTCTCTCTCTCCAGCACTGCTCGGCCCCTGAACACCGGCTGCACCCTGTGCGCTCTGCCCTCTCTCTCTCTCTCTCCCGTCGACGCTGCTCGGCCCTTTGCTGTGCTGCTCGGTCGGGCTCTAGCCCGCCGCTGTCCGGGAAGGGTCTGCGCACTACCTGTTGCCAGCCCGTTTCGCTGGACCACCTCGACTGGAAAGCCAAGCCTGGCTCTCGACAGCCTCCCCCGCAATTCTCGAGTCTCTGCTGGATGACTGGGCGGTTGCCCGTGGTCGACGCCCAAGTCTCTGGCCTTGACCTCCAATCCACTGATCTCCAGGAACAAATCCCCGGGAGGTGATGCAGAGTTGCAGGTAGGTTCGAACCTGCCTCGTCGCCAATGTTGCGTCCGTGTATAATAAGACACAGACTGCGGAGAACGGTACAACAGGTGTTTACTCAACGTGGCTCACACTGCAACTGATCTGTACAGATTACTACTCAGTGCTATATACAGGTGTGGTCACTGCCGGTACTGCAGTATACATGAGCTGTAAAACATAGTTCCCCCCTTATAAAAGGTATATACATTGCAGGGGAGGTCAAATGTCAGCGAGCACGGGGAGCGAAAAAAAACTCAACATTAAAAGGATATTGCGGTGAGTCAATAAAGTGCTCAAGTGGTCAATGGATTTTTTATTATAAAAGCTGGGGCCACACAGTGCTGAAGTTATACTGCAGACGGTGCGGAACTCAAGCGCTGTTATATGGCCTGCTGGAGTGTTGGCCGTGACATCAGGAAAACGACCTTTGAACCGAGCCATTTCATCGTCAACGTCCACCGGAATCACTGAACCAGGGTCACAGTATAACGCCCCATCCAAAGCCCTCCGCACTGCACTGGGAGTCCCAGCCAAAGGAGGAGGCCGCCCTCCGCACTGCACTGGGAGTCCCAGCCAAGATGATGCGCTTGGGGTGGGATTTTAACACACAACCTTCTGACTCAGAGGCAAGACGCTGCTATTAACTGAGCCACAGCTGACGCTTTGCAACAGATTATGAAGCTACCAGTGGCATAGTGGTTAGCACTGTTGCCTCACAGCGCCAGGGACCCGGGTTCAAATCCAGCCTCGGGTGACTGTCTGTGTGGAGTTTGCACATTCTCCCCGTGTTTGCGTGGGTTTTCTCCGGGTGCTCCGGTTTCCTCCCACAGTCCAAAGATGTGCGGGTTAGGTTGATTGGCCATGATAAAAAAAATTGACCCTTAGTGTTAGGGGGGATTAAATATGTGGGGTTACGGGGATAGGGTTTGGGTGGGATGGCTGTCGGTGTAGGGACCGGGTGCTAGGGTTTGGATGATCAGCCATGATCTCGTTGAATGGCGGAGCAGGCTCGAAGGGCCGAATGGCCTACTCCTGCTCCTATCTTCTATGTTTCTATGTTTATCGTGAAACTAATACATTTTCTGTAAAAATAATGATTTATTAGCAATTATCCACAACCATTAGAAATATGGATTTCGAACAAATGGGAGCGAATAGATATGCAGATGGCACCCGTGTTATTTATTATGAGAAAAGTTTCATTTAGCAGTGAGCGGCATATTCGCCATTTGGCTTTCAACTTGTTTTGTCTTGCATTGTTGTTCTGGATCATGAAGTGCGAGCATTTACTGCCTTCAATGGGATTCATTTTAAAACACCTCGGCCTAATTTCATTCCACGGGAATCTAAATCCATGCTGTTGCTAACAGGTGGAACACAAAAGATAAAAAGGCATTCAGAGTCGGAACAACACTGTTTTCCTGTTGCAAGATAATCATCACAAACACAGGACTCGAATTCCATTACACTGTTTTTGCAAACTAACTATCACAAGGAGAATTATAGCATCAAGTTGATCAGACATCTCCCACACACTCCTACACACCAAAGAGTTTTTTTTTAATGCGAGAACATTTGTATCGGGCGAGCAATTAAACTGTTGTAAATAATGACTAAATTATTTAATAAACTTAGTCCAGAAGTATTCAAATATTAATCCATTAGCAACGTATCTCCTAACTTTGAAACCAAATTTAGCGCGGACGATTATTTGCTGACAATCTCTGATCTTCTGATTATGGCGCCAACCTGTCCTCGGCAGCCATCTTGAAAACCGCATTGCCTGTAAATATCTCAAGAACGCTTCGATTGATTTTTTAAGAACTCTGTAACCCAGACTTTAGATATTGATGTTGGAAATGCCGCACTTCCTCCCCTGGGTCCATCCTCCTTCTGGAATGTCAAATGGAGAAAGGCCATCATCCTCAGAATGAGCCAATGTTTTGCTTTTACTCGTAATGACAAAGCTTTAAAGTGGTAGGGAAGTCCCGCAGTGCCAGGGAAAAGGTAGTGGAAGGGGGGAGGCCGGGAGGGGCCGAGGGTGGGAGCGGCCAAACGGGGAGGCCGGGAGGGGCCAAGGAGGGGGGGGGGGGGGGGGGAGGGGCCGAGGAGGGGGGAGGCCGGGAGGGGCAAGGAGCGGCAGCAGGAGATATGTAATACTGTAGTTGTGTTTTATATTGAAAAGTAAAGGCATTTCACCGTTTTATTTACACGGAGACTGTATTCACAAAAATGTTCGAGCAACCTATTCTAATTGTGAAAAAGAGCCAGTTTTCTCATGGCAATCGCACGTGCAACCGGTGCAAAGTTATGTGTCAGTTTGATTTATGTCATTGTATTCTGCAACAATGGAGAAGGAGGGTCTTTTTCACGATTATGGAGCCCCTTCAAAAAAAAACAAACGTATATTTCTTTTAGTCTCCTACACAGGTCACTTTCTGCAACTCTACTCCACCTCAAGATCAGCAGTGACAAGGCACGGGTAAGTGGACCTTCAGCAAGAGATGGAGTGCCTTGGTTTTGGGCGACGTTGGAACTGGCCGACTGCCCGACTTCTGGCTAAGTTCAGCCAGCGAAGGCGAGTAAGTGTGCAAGTGAACTGAAACTCCTCACTTCCAGGGTGGCGGCAGAATGGTTATAGAATCACAGAAATTTACGGCACAGTAGGAGGCCATCCGGCCGACAAAGAGCTCTCCAGCCTAATCACACCTTCCAGCTCTTGGTCCGTAGCCCTGTAGGTTGCGGCACTTCAAGTGTATATCCAAGCACTTTTTAAATGTGATGAGGGTTTCTGCCTCTCCCACCCTTTCAATCAGTGAGTTCCAGACCCCCACCACCCTCTGGGTGAAACAAGTTCTCCTCAACTCCCCTCTAAACCTCTGGCCAATTACTTTAAATCTGTGCCCCCTGGTTATTGACCTCACTGCTAAGGGAAACAGGTCCTTCCTATCCACCATCTTGGCCCCTTATAATTTTATACACCTCAACCAAGTCTCCCCTCAGCCTCCTCTGTTCCAAAGAAAACAACCCCAGCCCAGCCAATCTTTCCTCATCGCTAAAATTCTCCAGTCCTGGCAAAATCCTCGTAAATCTCCTCTGTCCCCTCTCTAGTTCAGCTGCTCAAGTTGCCAGGACACATCTTATATTGTCCTTCGGCCATGCACCTGTCCTGGGGCATTGGGGTGGACGCTTTCCAGGCCTCTAACAATCATGCAATTCTTCAGCTGACCACATGGGGGCGTGAGAACCTGGCCCAGTCTGACTTTCCTTCTTTTTGAAGACGTGTCAGGCCTCCATCTCGGCTTGTTGGCATGAGAGAGATATTATTTATAAACTGCGGGCACAGGATAGCCACCTTTCTATAATCTAGTCCAGAGATTTGGCTGGGGGGTGGGCGATTTTCTTGCCTAAAAGGGGAATCGCGAAATGTAAACAGAGGGGGGAGAAAGAAAGACTTGCATTTATATAGCGTCTTTCACATCCACCGGACGTCTCAAAGCGCTTTACAGCCAATGAAGTACTTCTGAAGTATGGTCACTGTAATAATGTAGGAAACGTGGCAGCCAATTTGCACACAGCAAGCTCCCACAAACAGCAATGTGATAACGACCAGATCATCTGTTTTTGTTATGTTGGTTGAGGGATAAATATTGGCCCCAGGACACCGGGGAGAACTCCCCTGCTCTTCTTCGAAATAGTGCCGTGGGATCTTTTACATCCACCCGAGAGGGCAGACGGGGCCTCGGTTTAACGTCTCATCCAAAAGACGGCACCTCCGACAGTGCAGCACGCCCTCAGCACTGCACTGGAGTGTCAGCCTAGATTTTTGTGGTCAAGTCGCTGGAGTGGGACTTGAACCCACAACCTTCTGACTCGGGGGCGCGAGAGTGCGACCCACCGAGTCACGGCTGACACAGAAGGGCCACCTCAGCCCCATTGAGGCCCAAGGCAGGCCTCTAAATAGGAAAGCAGCCCATCCGCCTTAAACAGACAGGAGCCGCTTAAATACGCAAATCGTAGCACGTGCTCCGCCATTTGTAAAAAAAATAACTCCGGCAACTGACCCCACCGCCCCCCCAACATCTGACCTGCTGACTCAGAGCCCGCATGACTTCCCGACCTCCCACGATTGGCGTGCGCCAGGTCAGGGGTCAGCCGCTGGGTGCCCGCAGCTCGCCAGTGGAACTGATGAGGCCCAGGCCGTAGGGTCGCCAACGCTGGTTGGACGTATGCCTGGAGGTTTCATCACATGACCTCCAACCAACCCCGCCCAGTTAAACCGCCATTTTGTTTTTTAATCCTTCTCCAATACTTCAACTAACCAACAAAAATGAAAAATACACACAATTTATTTAACGGTTCCCCCCCGCCCCAGCCCCTGTCATTTTTCTCCTGGGTTTTTGCTGGCCACAGTGTCCTGGAGATTAACCTTGAATTTCTGGAGATTCCATGGGGAATACGAGAGTGTTGGCGACGGCAACCCGACTGGACCTCCAAATGGCTCAGTGAGAACGGTCGCTCCGCCCACTTCACCCCCCGCCCCCCCCCACCGTTTTGGATGGATGTTGAAGAGCGACCCCCCCCCCCACCCAAGGGTGCTCTGAACCAGTAAACACATACCGCACCGGCCCTCAAGGGCCTCGCGACCGCCGACAACCACGACCGGTGGTTATTCGGGCACGTTACAGTTCAGCAGTATTCCAGCGGCTCATTACTACATCCTTCCACTTCAGATTTCCTGTTGCAGGGACAGGTTGTTACACCATCAAGGGGTTTCATTTCCTCTGGGGTCAAGCAGGTTGGTGTTTTTGGGTTAAATTGTTGTGCACGCTAATTTAATGCAGTTATTAACCCTTCCGTTGACGCACAAAGGAATTTTGCAAGTGCGTAAAACAGTGCACGGCCAGAGTAATTGAACCCCAAGCTGTAAATGTGCTGGGGAGATAGCAAGAGGATAGCTCATCCGCTGCCGAAACCCTCCTCCATGCCTTTGTTACCTCTAGACCTCGCTATTCCAAAGCACTCCTGGCTGGCCTCCCACATTCTACCCTACGTAAACTTGGGGTGATCCAAACCTCGGCTGCCCGTGTCCTAACTCGCACCAAGTCCCGTTCGCCCATCACCCCCTGTGCTCGCTGACCTACATTGACTCCTGGTTAAGCAACGCCTCGATTTCAAAATTCTCATCTTTGGTTTCAAATCCCTCCATGGCCTCGCCCCTCCCTATCTCTGTAATCTCCTGCAGCCCCACAACCCCCCCAGAGATATCTGCGCTCCTCTAATTCTGCCCTCTCGAGTATCCCTGATTATAATCACTCCACCATTGGTGGTCGTGTCTTCTGTTGCCTAGGCCCGAAGCTCTGGAATTCCCTGCCTAAACCTCTCCGCCTCGCGACCTCACTTTCCTCCTTTAAGACGCTCCTTAAAACCTACCTCTTTGACCGAGCTTTTGGTCACCTGCCCTAATTTATCCTTATGTGGCTCGGTGTCAAATTTTTTGTCGTATAATACTCCTGCGCAGCGCCTTGGGACGTTTTACTACATTAAAGGCGCTATATAAATACAAGTTGTTGTTGTTGATAATGACAACTTGAATGAATGTTTTCTTGCTAAGGGAGTGCACTCACCGAAAAACCTCCCGAATACTATTTAATGCATTTTGGAATTGGTTACAGAGGAATATGAATAAAGATGGAAGGCAGTTCTGGAGTAGAAGTATTTATGGACGACTTGTACTGCTGCGGGTTAAAAAATATATATATCTGATTCGCGAGACAAAAAGCCTTACTCAGTGTAATATATTAATTGTAATTTTTACTTTGTAATTCATTTCGAGATACTAAATTTCTCAGTGGTTAGAATGTGGAACTCGCTACCAGAAGAAGTGGTTGAGGCAATTAGCATAGATGCATTTAAGGAGAAGCTGGATAAACACGAGGGAGAAAGGAGTAGAAGGATATGTTGATGGGGTGAGATGAAGTAGGGTGGGAGGAGGCTCGGGTGGAGCATAGACCTGGTGGGCCGAATGGCCGGTTTCTGTGCTGTAAATTCGATGTAATTCTACTGCTACAACCCTTAAGTTACACTACATGAAAAGTAGTGCACAACTCCTTTCTCTGCTAGTTTAATGTTCACACAGTCTTGGGCCTCTATGATGGAGGGAATTCCATATCTACCTAAACTGAAAGCTGACAAGCTACAAGCTGCTTAAATGATGAGCTCTTGCTGTTAGCCTGAAGGCTCAACTTTGTCCCCATTCTCAACAGCACCAAGAACAGATTAACTGCTCACTTACTCTTTGTGGGACCTTGTTGTGTGCAAATTGGCGGCCACAACTGTCTCCATAACAGTGGCTGCACTCCAAAAGTAAACTAAACAGGTGGAATGCTCACCAACACCTCCGATGAAGGACAGGACCTCGGACGATGCAACAGTGTCAGCCGTGGCTCAGTGGGCAGCACCACTCTCCCCTGAGTCAGAAGGTTGTGGGTTCAAGTCCCACTCCAGAGGCTGGAGCACAAAAATCTAGGCTGACACTCCAGTGCAGTGCTGAGGGAGTGCTGCACTGTCGGAGGTGCCGTCTTTCGGCTCAGACATTAAACCGAGGCACACGTCTGCGCTCTCAGGTGGATGTAAAAGATCCCGTGGCCACTATTTCGAAGAGAGCAGGGGGAGTTATCCCCGGTGTCCTGGGCCAATATTTATCCCTCAATCAACATCACTACAACAGATGATCTGGTCATGATCACATTGCTGTTTGTGGGAGCTTGCTGTGCGCAAATTGGCTGTCGCGATTCCTACATTACAACAGTGACTCCACTTCAAAAAGTACTTCATTGGCTGTAAAGCGCTTTGGGACATCCGGCGGTCGTAAAAAGCGCTATACAAATGCAAGTCTGTCTTTCTTTTCATTGCCAGATTGCGGGGGAGTAGATTACCCCCTCCCCACAATCCTCTTGATTTGTAAATAATGAACAATGTAAGGGGAACTTGAAAAGATGGGAGAAAGTAAGCAAAAACACTGGAAAAATATCAATGCATTTTAAATTGATCCTGAAATTTAAGTACAAGCAAACATTTTAAGCTGCAAAGCAATTACAAAAAGGTCGCAGAGAAGGACAAAAAGAAAGTTGGCATCAAAATGGTGTGGGCATTGATCATGACTGCATCATTAAAACCGTCTTGCTGCCAATTTGCTCTGGATGACACGATACTCATTATTTGTTTTGAGCCTGGGAGCGCCCCACCGAGCGAGAGGCAATTATTTCCAGGTTAGCTGCAATCTCGGCCTACTCAGCAACCGCCTCGTTGTGGGCAACTGCACCAACCTCGTTTTTCCGGTGAGCTCATGGTTGTTCATAGAAACATAGAAGATAGGAGCAGGAGTAGGCAATTCGGCCCCTCGAGCCTGCTCCGCCACTCAATGAGATCATGGCTGATCATCCAAATTCAGTACCCTGTCCCTGCCTTCTCCCCAGATCCCTTGATCCCTTGAGCCTTAAGAAATATATTTAATGAATTGGCCTCAACTGCCTTGTGTGGTAGAGAATTCCACAGGTTCACCACTCTCTGGGTGAAGGAATTCCTCCTCATCTCAGTCCTAAATGGCTTACCCCTTATCCTTAGACTGTGACCCCGGTTCTGGACTCCCCCGCCATCGGGAACAACCATCCTGCATCTAGTCTGTCTAGTCCTGTTAGAATTTTATAAGTTTCAATGAGATCCCCTCTCATTCTTCTAAACTCTAGCGAATATAAGCCTAATTGACCCAATCTCTCCTCATAAGTCATTCCTGCCATCCCAGGTATCAGTCTGGTGAATCTTCGCTGCTCTCTCTCCATGGCAAGAACATCCTTCCTCAGATAAGGTGACCAAAACTGCACACAATACTCAAGGTGTGGTCTCACCAAGGCCCTGTACACAGCAAGACATCCTTGCTCCTGCACTCGAATCCTCTCGCTAGGAAGGCCAACATACCATTTGACTTCTTAACCGCCTGCTGCACCTGCATGTTTACCTTCAGCGACTGGTGCACAAGGACACCCAGGTCTCGTTGCACTTCCCCTTTTCCCAATCTATTGCCATTCAGATAATAATCTGCCTTCCTGTTTTTGCCACCGAAGTGGATAACCTCGCATTTATCCACATTATACTGCATTTGCCATGCATCTGCGCAATCACCCAACCTGTCCAAATCATACTGGAGTTTCTCTGCATCCTCCTCACAGTACACACGCCCACCCAGCTTTGTGTCGTCTGCAAACTTGGAGATACTACATCTAGTTCCCTCGTCTAGATCATTTATATATATTGTGAATAGCTGGGGTCCTAGCACCGATCCCTACGGTACCCCACTAATCACTGCCTGCCACTCGGAAAAAGACCCGTTTATTCCAACTCTTTGCTTCGTGTCTGCCAACCAGTTCTTGATCCAAGACAGTGCCTTACCCCCAATCCAGTGTGCTTTAACTTTGCACGCTAATCTCTTATGCGGGACCTTATCGAAAGCCTTCTGAAAGTCCAGGTACTCGGCTCCAACCAACATAGTTGCTTCTTGTAGTTCCGCAGAGTGGATCGTTCACTGGTCGACTTCGCTGCTATTAATATAAACGTACTGTCTAATGTCCAGAATTTCTCACCGCTCGTTGCGTTAGTGGGCGACCCTTTGTTTTCCTCTGGTGAGCTGGAACATCTCAGTTTCAGAGCGATGTAAAAGAAAGAAAGACTTGCATTTCTATCGCGCCTTTCACAACCACCGGACCTCCCAAAGCGCTTTGCAGCCATTGAGGTACTTTTGAAGTGGAGTCACTGTTGTAATGTGGGAAACGCAGCAGCCAATTTGCGCACAGCAAGCTCCCACAAACAGCAATGTGATAATGACCAGATGATCTGGTTTTGTTATGTTGGTTGAGGGATAAATATTAGCCCAGGGACACCGGGGAGAACTCGCCTGCTCTTCTTGCATCTAGTGTAGTGGTTATATCACTGGAGTAGCAATCCAGAAGCCAGCGCTAATAATGGAGAGAACATGAATTCAATTTAACAAAACTTGGAAATAAAAAGTCGACATCAGTCTAAGTGACCATGGAGCTGTCGGGTTGTCATAAGAACCCATCTGTTTCACTAAAGTCCTTCAGGGGAGGGAATCTGCCGTCCTTACTCAGTCTGGCCGATATGTGACTCCAGACCCACACCAATGCGTCTGACTTTTAGCTGTCCTCTGAAGTGGCCTAGCGAGCTATTCAGTTGGCAAAGCATCTAGGGATGGGCAATAAGTGCCGACTTTGCCAGCGATGCCCACATCCCGAGAACGAGTTTCAAAAATCAAGGATTTCACATGCCTTTTGTACCTGTGCTGCCACTTTATTGACCTATGCATTTGCACACCAGGCCTCTGCTCCCTCCACTCTTTTTAAAATCGTACTATTTAAGCTGCGTTTAATTTTCCTACTCTTGCTTCCAAAATATTTCACATTTTTCTACATTGAACTGCATCTGCCACCTATCTGCCCATCCTATCTGTGTCCTTCTGCAGTCTATCTCAATTTGCCAGACCCCAACAAAGTGGCAGTCAGCACCAAATTTTGGTGGTGTTTCCAAGTTGTTTAAGTATATGGTAAACAACAGCAGTCCCGACACAGATCCCTGCGGAACACCATTTACCACATCCATCCAGTCCGAGAAGCTTCACAGCCTCAGTTTTGTACTAAATAACCTCAGGTTCGCAGCAGGTACATAATGGGCTGCCTGCTGCCAGCTTTTAAGACTCTTCCGGGGCCGTGCTCAGCAAAGTTGTGGTTTGTTCACAAAGTCATGAGTTGAGAACTCTTGCCAAGTTAAATTGTGAAATCTAATATGACCACTGACAAAGCAGTCTTGCCCAACACCAATGATGATGCTGAAAGATCGATCTTGCATTTCTATAGCACCTTTCACGACCTCAGGACGTCTCAAAGTGCTTTACAGCCAATGAAGTACTTTTTGAAGTGTAGTCACTGTTGCAATGTGGGAGGCGCGGCAGCCAATTTGCGCACAGCAAGCTCCCACAAACAGCAATGTGATAATGACCAGATAATCTGTTTTTGTGATGGTTGATTGAGGGATAAATATTGGCCCCAGGACACTGGGGATAACTCCCCTGCTCTTCTTTGAAGTAGCGCCGCGGGATCTTTTACGTCCACCTGAGGGGGCAGACGGGGGCCTTGGTTTAACGTCTCATCCAAAAGACGGCACCTCCGACAGTGCAGCGCTCCCTCAGCACTGCACTGGGAGTGTCAGCCTGGTTTATATGCTCATGTCTCAATGGGATTGAACCCACGACCTACTGACTCAGAGGCGAGAATGCTAGCCACTGAGCCACTAGCTGACACAAGTAGCCTTGTCTTCTGCTTTGTCACAACACTGAAGCACCTTAGCACAATGTTTCAATGATGTTGAATTTGTCGGGCCTCCACAGGGATGTGATACTCTGTAGTTGAGACAGGGCAGTTAATTGAAGGTCTATAACTGTGAAACAAAGCTGTAAGTGAAACTTGGTATTAACCTGTATCACACCTCTCAACGCTAATACTTGGTCAATTCTAGGCTGTTTGTTCTGACACCTCAATTTGCCAGCAGACTCACAATGATGACCTGCTTAAAACCTTCCAACAAACTAATCAGCATCACCTCCCTTGGGAGGAGCAGCGAGATGCTCTTCTGGCAGATCCCGCATTTGTTGTGATCGGTCTTCTTGGTAACTACTGCATCGCCACATTTGTCCAGTCGAGGGAGGGGATGCTTCTTATTCCTTTCGGCATTTCTACCTCTCTATCCCCCAAGCAGACCACACCTACCAATAGGTCCACATTGCACTTGGCAGCTGTCCCTGGTTTGTGGGGTGGTGGGGTGGTGGTGGGGGGGGACGAGGTCGGTTTGTTACTGTGCTGAAAATGATTAACAGGATCACTCATGGCCCTGTAGAGTAGGTGTCAGAGTAAGCTGTATTTATAAGTCAGCCCTTGTACAATATATGATGCTAATTATTTTCTTGGTAGCAAGTGAATAAAAGGCAATAAACCATGGAGTCAAAGTATATTTTTTTTAAGAAATAAAATGAATAATTTTCACCGCAACACCCTCATGTCACACAGTCTAATTACATTTGAACGCTAGTACTAGGGAGACCTTCATTTGCCCATCTTAAATTGGCTTCAACTGAAACACGTGCAGGTACAGATGACGTTCTCCCTGCAAAGTTCAAGAGTTCGGCTTCTTAAACCCAAATGACTTCACTAGTTAATTGAATTTAACGCTCGTTCTTTTTTTTTTCCCCTCCCCAATATAACGAGGAGGTTCCCCAGGTAGGGTTGAGCAATGGGACACATGCAGTGATGGTAGAACATGGGTTGCGTGCCTGCACAGCTGAGGATGTTGAGTGGTCCGGGGTGATCCAAGGGAATAGGAAAATAGCTTAAAAGGGGGAGGTCTCACCCTCATCAAAAGAAATCTCAGTTTGATGTGGGTTGTCTCATGACCTGAATCGCCACCTTCATTGTTCCTCAAAACTTACTTCTAGGTCTTCACCTGGTCACTGCTCTTAACTTCCCTTCATGCCTTCTCCTCCAGCCCAGAAAGCATTATGGTTTCATTACCCGAAAGGCACGCTATAAATTCAAGTTGTGGTTGGACGCTTATTCTTCAAGAATGAACTGAGTAAACAATGGGGGTTCCTCCTGACCTTCACCCCCTGGGTGTAGGGTTGCCAACCCTCCAGGGTTGCCCTGGAGTCTCCAGGAATGAAAGATTAATCTCCCGGTGCTGCTGTGAGCAGCCCAGGAGATGGGGGGGAAATAAAAGGCCGTTTGACTGACAGTCAAGAATCAGCCAATCGGGTAACGAAGAGTTTGTTGGCTTTCAATTGCCTGCGAAGCCTGCGAGTGCCACGAGGATGGACGTGTTGGGTGACCAATGGTGGGAGCGTGCGGGGAGGCATAGAAACATAGAAGATAGGAGCAGGAGTAGGCAATTCAGCCCCTCGAGCCTGCTCCGCCATTCAATGCGATCATGGCCGATCATCCAAATTCAGTACCCTGTCCCTGCTTTCTCCCCATACCCCTTGATCCCTTTAGCCTTGAGAAATATATCCAACTCCTTCTTGAATATATTTAATGAATTGGCCTCTACTGCCTTCTGTGGTAGAGAATTCCACAGGTTCACCACTTTCTGGGTGAAGAAATTCCTCCTCATCTCAGTCCTAAATGGCTTACCCCTTATCTTAGACTGTGACCCCTGCTTCTGGAGGTGGAAGGTCATGAGATGAAACCTCCCGGAACATGTCCAGCCAGATTTGGCAACTATACCTGGGGGGTCACCCGGCTGTTGTGGAACCCGTCCAATCTTCAAATGGAAAATCAATCGGATGAAAATCAGGCGGGTCTACAATGGGCAGGCGGTCGCTTGACCAGATTACCGCCAAGGGGTGAAGGTGACCATTACCCCCCCAACAAGTTTGTATTACAGGGCTACTCTCAAGATACCGTACTTTCTCAATCCGCACTGATACGCTGGCACCCAAGATAAAATGAAAGGTTTCCCATGTTTATATACAGGAAACTTTGGTTTATCCGGAGGTTAACTGTCCGGAATGCTCGAGCCACCGGCAAAAATCAGGAGCCGTTTCGTTAGGTTTTTTTTCTTTTCGTTGCTTTTTTTTCCACCAGTCAGGCTCTGCAAGGTCTCGCTGAAGCTGTTGCTAAGCTACAGAGACGCTGGCAAGGTACGGCCAACTGTTTAGAAGCAGCAACAGGGTTTGTTGCCAGATACGGAGCTCCGTATGTTTCAACATTAGCGCTGGTTTGTCCGGCAGTTTTGATGGGACGGCAACAGCTCGGTCCCGGATAGCACAAAGTTTCCTGTATTACAAATACATTGGACTATCTTGAAACAGTATTTGCAAAAACCAAAGGCCAATTTTATTTTGCAGTAAATTATCTTAACGAGGTTAAACTAAAAAGGGGACGCTTACCGGGAGACGCAGCTTGAACCGTGCAATTAACCCATTCGTTACCTCGACTGATGTCAAGGCCATTAACATCTATATATTTTATCCAAAAGGGAATACAGTAGTGACAGAGTAACCTGGTGCTCCAGCCGGTGGAGGATCTGTACAATTGTGAGCACAAGGGGCTCTGGCACAAGCTGTGCTGCTAAAGAAGTCGAAGGTACTGGATGCACAAACAGCGTCAGTTGCTAACCACACTTTCTGCTATGGTTACCAGATCAACAATTTTTGCAACAGGATTCTTAAGAGGGAGAAAAAAAAATGCATACTTATCTGAAAATATTTCAACTATCCAACTATTACAAAAACTGCACGTTATCTCAGAATAGCACTGATGTAAGAAAACTACTAGGCACTTGGTCTAAGCGTGAAACAAAGCTTTAATCAACTGTTTTACAACATGGAGGTCTAGTTGTGTCCTTCACTAGTTTCTGTTAAGAATGTCCTGCGCAAGCTGGGCCCGTGCCCGAGTATTTATACTCTCCCTGGACAGCGCCCCCCGTAGGCTGCTCAGTATTATTTCATAAGTCTTTCTTTCATGAATGACTGATTCATGTCAAGCACCAGTGACAAATCCTGCAGTTCTCCAACTGCATCGAGCACTTTAAAAAAAAAAAAAAAAAAATTATTCGGTTTTGCCTGCTATCGCCCTCCCCTCCTTCCATTGTGGTTTAGTGGACACCTGCCGGTCAACAGCCTTTCTTGCTTTGGTTCAGAGTGCGATAGCTCACGGTGAGCGAAATTGCTAATGCAGAGAATTTACAGCACAGAAACGGGCCATTCGGCCCAACTGGTCTGTGCCGGTGTTTATGTTCCACACGAGCCTCCTCCCCAACCCTACTTCATTGCGCAAACATTTAACACGTTCATATCAAATTTCTCTCTCCGCTGTTTTAACAGAGGCCTTAACCAAATTCCGGTTAACGCCAGCAATAAGATAGTGGGCACACAAATTGCAGAGGTGTGCATTACGCTACCACCACCAGGAAATGCTGCAATGCGTTAATATGTCGCATCTATAATACTTAAAACCTCACATCTGCGTGCACTTCTCATCTAGCAAACCTTACTTCCCGTCATGATGTTTTTGCCATACCTTTGTCAACTTTCCCCCCCAGATCAATTCCTATGTTCACATTTATATTGGAAACTTATGTAAACGGTCACACTGTAATTATACCCTCCGGCCAGTGGTGGCATTGTAGCACCTCAGTTTTGTCTCTCCCAGCTCCATAGCCTGTTCTACAATGAGAATCCTATGCTCCAACCAAATCCACTTCTCTGCTTCCCAAATTGCTGTAAGCTTTGCTATTTAACTGTCGGTAATATAAAATCGAAGTACAGGCAGAATGTATGACTTTAAAATGGGGACTGCATTATGCCTTTGTGCCCGATCCAATTTTTCCCCGTCCTCTGGCCCACGTCAGCTAAGCACTAAACTTGGTCTTAACTCCCTGTTAACATCGGCAGGAGATTGATTAGTTTTATACACAAAGAGAAAAGTATTTTTTAAAAATAACACTCAACCCAATGTTTATATTCAGAACAATGAACCAACAATGGCTCATGACTTCTTAAAATGCAACAAAACTGGTATGGCATGTTGACCGAAACACACAATATCTGTGACAGATTGCTCAGTTCACATTGAAAACACACTGCAAATTATTGGCTGGACAGTCTTGTTTATTTGCTTCTAAGTTGCGCAAACAGCATGGGATTCTTAAAGGAATAATCTACCAAAGACAGCCAATTCAATTATCACCGGTTTCACGGTGTTAGTTACAACAACAAAAAGCGTGAAGAGATTTCTTTTAAGTTATTCTTAACTACCTTATTACATTCTCTCGCTACTGCAGTACTTCCTCATTCAGGCACAAGGACAAGACAGCATGGGCTGTAGACATGTTTGTGGCTTCCTGGTTTAGCTGTGGCTCAGTTGGTAGCACCCTCGCCTCTGAGTCAGAAGGTTGTGGGTTCAAGTCCCGCTCCAGTGCCTCTATATCTTTTCTAGAACATGGCGACCTGAAATGTACACAGCACTCCAAGTGTGGTCTAACCAAGGTAACATCCTGGAGAAACACAGGACTTGAGCACAAAAATCTAGGCGGACGCTCCAGTACAGTGCTGAGGGAGTGTCGCACTGTCGGAGGTGCCGTCTTTCAGATGAGACGTTAAACCGAGGCCCCGTCTGCTCTCTCAGGTGGACGTAAAAGATCCCGTGGCCACTATTTTTAAGAGGAGCAGGGGAGTTCTCCCTGGTATCCTGGCCAATATTTATCCCTCAATCAACATCACAAAAACAGATTATCTGGTCAATCGTCACGTTGCTGTCTGTGGGAGTTTGCTGTGTGCAAATTGGCTGCCGCGTTTCCTACGGTGACGTCTCTTCAAAAGAGTACTTCACTGGCTGTAAAGCGCTTTGGGGCATCCGGTGGTCGTGAAAGGCGCTATAGAAATGCTAGTCTTTTTTTTGTCACTGTCCCACCATGGCTAAGCCAAAGGAGGGATGTTTCTACAGGATGTAACCTTGGTTAGACCACACTTGGGAGTACCGTGTACATTTCAGGTCACCATATTATAGAAAAGATATAGAGGCACTGGAGAGGGTGCAAAAAAGATTTACAAGGATGATACCAGAACTTCAAGGTTCTACCCATCAGGAAAGAATGAACAGGCTGGGTCTCTGTTCTCTTGCAAAGAGAAGGCTGAGGGGCGACCTAATAGAGGTCTTTAAAATTATGAAAGGTTTTGATAGAGTGGATACAGAGAGAATGTTTCCACTTGTGGGGAAGAGCATAACTAGAGGCCATCAATATAAGATAGTCACCAAGAAATCCAATAGGGAATTCAGAAGGAACTTCTTTACCCAGAGAGCGGTGAGAATGTGGAACTCGCTACCACAGGGAGTGGTTGAAGCGAATAGTAGAGATGCATTTAAGGGGAGGCTAGACAAGCATATGAGGGAGAAGGGAATAGAGGGTTAAGCTGATAAAGTTAGATGAGGAAGGATGGGAGGAGGTTCGCGTGGAGCATAAATGCCAGCATGGAATGGCCTCTTTCTGTGCTGTATATTCCATGTACAGTAAGTAGTTCTGAGAATCTTCTCCCCCCTTAAGATGAAGCACTGTTCGATAATGTTCCATTCAATGAGTAACATTCAGCCAATGAGATTCAAGGAATGGCCAGTCAATGCTGGGACTTGAAACTGTAACACTCTGGGATAAGAGTCGAGTGTATGACGATGAGCTTTGGGCAAGTGCCCCTCACTACGACTTCAGTTTCATTTCCTTAAATCTCAGCCTTGGCTCAGTAGAAGCACCTTACCGCCGAGTCAGAACGTCACGAGTTCAAGCCCCACTTCAGAGACCTGAGCACCTAATCTGGACTGGCGTATCAGTGCCAGTACTGAGGGAGTGCTGCACTGTCGGAGGTGCCGCCTTTCGGGTGCGACGTTAAACCGCTGCCCCGTCTGCTCTCTCAGGTGGGTGTAAAAGATCCTATGGCACTATTCAAAGAAAAGCGGGGGAGTTCTCCCTGATGTCCTGGCCAATAATTATCCCTCATCATCCAACATCACGAAAACAGATTATCCGGTGATTCACCTCATGGCTGCTTGTGGGACTTTGCTGTGCGCAAATTGGCTGCCGTGTTTCTATATAAACGCAAGTTCTTTCTTATATGCCAAAATTATCCTTTATCACTTAAGCATCGCTGCTTGACATTTTCACAGGAGACACAGCAAGAAGATAGCAATACATTATGAATCTTTTGTAATCAAGATTAAGAGACTGTTATCTCCCTAGCAGAGACTTCCCAATCCATCTTCCCACACAGCGACGTGGTTTAGTTCACGTACCCTGGTTACAGCAAGTGTGCTTTTCTTTTAATCACAGATTTTGTTAGTAAACGGGATACGTGACTAGAATGAGAAAACTCGAACAGAATGAGGGCAGTGGCAGCAGCCTGGCTCTCTGCTCCAATAAGACAAGACAGTGTCCTCTGATCAGAACAAAATCATGCGACATCTCTTCCGCAGATGAAATTTTTCTTTTTTTTTTTTGTTGAATCGGTGCGAGATGCTCTTTTCATTCTGCAAACAGCGCGCACACACACACACACACACACACACAAATCCACTCATCGATCCCGCTTGTCTGGCGGCACATGACAAATTCTATTTACCGCCGCTGCAAGCAAACAGCTTCATGGAAGGCCGTCGTGATCGAGCTTTCTAACACAATGATCACAATTTCTGCGGTTGTCCCCGGCGGCAAGGATGACAAAGTGCTCGTTTCTGCAGACACCCGTCCAGGTTTAATCCACCAGTCAAGCTGGCGGCGTGAATTTTAATAAAAAAGCAGAATAAACTAATTTGACGAGGGGAAGCTCGTCTGTGCAGCGCCATCTGGGTACCTAAGGCGCAATTCATCTGCACTGTACAGTTCGTGCCAGCCCCATAGGTTAATCGGTTAACACGTACGACTTTAATCTCCCTAAATTGCAGCTCAGAAATAACTATTCAGCACTGCACCCGAAGAAAAAAAGATTTGCATTTATATAGCGCCTGATCAGTGCTTCACAAGCAATTAATTAGTCTCGTAGTACAGTCACTGTATTATGTAGACAAGTGCTTCAGCCATTTTGTACACGAATAGCAATGAAACTAATGACCAGTTACTCTGTTCCCACCTGCCCCCCGCCTTTCAATGTTAATTGAAGGAGGAATGTTGGCCAGGATACTGGGACAACTCCCTGCTCTTCTTTGAGTTAGTACCATTCATCTCAACAGCAGAGTGGGCCTCTGTAAATGTAGCACTCCCACAGTACTGCACTTGTCAACCTAGGTTGCGCACTCAAGTCCTGCAATGGGGTTTGAGCCCACAGCCGTCCAACTGAGTCAAGCCGACATGGCAGAAGTGTGCAACACCGCCGAAGATACTCTTTTGCTGCCAAGAACCCATACACTGCTACGGTGAGGTATCTCACCCTGGTCCACCGCATCGGCGGCAACAAATTCACAGAGACAATCTATCTTCTCCTGACACCGCAGCGTGTCAGTGTGCGCCACCCTTCACAATGTCTTTTCCACGAGGACAGCCAATGTGGAATTAATGGAGGACTCAAAGCCAGCTTGCCGCAGAACATTGGGGACTAGGGACATAGAAACATAGAAGATAGGAGCAGGAGTAGGCCATTCGGCCCCTCGAGCCTGCTCCGCCATTCAGTGAGATCATGGCTGATCATCCAAATTCAGTACCCTGTCCCTGCCATCTCCCCATATCCCTTTAGCATTAAGAAATATATCTAACTCCTTCTTGAATATATTTCATGAATTGGCCTCAACTGCCTTCTGTGGTAGAGAATTCCACAGGTTCACCACTCTCTGGGTGAAGAAATTCCTCCTCATCTCTGTCCTAAATTCTTTAGACTGTGACCCCTGGTTCTGGACTCCCCCGCCATCGGGAACATCCTTCCTGCATCTAGTCCTGTTAGAATTTTATAAGTTTCAATGAGATCCCCTCTCATTCTTCTAAACTCCAGCGGGTATAAGCCCAATCGACCCAATCTCTCCTCATACGTCATTCCTGCCATCCCAGGTATCAGTCTGGTGAATCTTCGCTGCACTCCCTCCATGGCAAGAACATCCTTCCTCAGATGAGGCGACCAAAACTGCACACACTACTCAAGGTGTGGTCTCACCAAGGCCCTGTACAACTGCAGCAAGACATCCTTGCTCCTGTACGCGAACCCTCTCGCTACAAAGGCCAACATACCATTTGCCTTCTAAACTGCCTGCTGCACCTGCATGCTTACCTTCAGCGACTGGTGCACAAGGACACCCAAGTCTCGTTGCACTTCCCCTTCTCCCACTTCCCCTTCTCCCAATCTATTGCCGTTCAGATAATAATCTGTCTTCCTGTTTTTGCCACCAAAGTGGATAACCTCGCATTTATCCACATTATACTGCATCTGCCATGCATCTGCCCAATCACCCAACCTGTCCAAATCATACTGGTGTTTCTCGGCATCCTCCTCACAGCACACACGCCCACCCAGCTTTGTGTCACCTGCATCAGATGGTAAACCTTCCTAGAAACATGTTAACTGGATTGACAACCAAGAGTCAACACTAAACTCCGCACTGTGCCCACCCGATGGTACCCGCACACCTACATCGGCAGAAGTGAAAATCAACCTGTTGGAGCTTCCTCTTCCCAAAAGGAAGCTGGGAAATCGGACCCAATGCAATCCTAATATGGGTCGACGCCCTGACTAACCGTAATGTCCGATGCTTGCTCAGAAGCATCTCAATCACAGTATGACATGCTTTCATTGGCAATCCATGAAAGAAGCAAGGCCAATCTGATCAAGAGCCTCGTTAACAAAAGAATATAGGAATTAGGAGCAGGAGTCGGCCATACGGCCCCTCGAGCCTGCTCTGCCATTCAATAAGATCATGGCTGATCTTCGGCCTCAACTCCACTTTCCCGTCCAATCCCCATATCCCTCGATTCCCCTAGAGTCCAAAAGTCTATCTGTCTCTGTCTTGAATATACTCAACGACTGAGTATTCACAGCCCTCTGGGGTAGAGAATTCCAAAGATTCACAGCCCTCTGAGTAAAGAATTTCCTTCTCATCTCAGTCTTAAATGGCCGACCCTTACCCCGAGACTATGCCCCCTAGTTTGAGATACTCCAGCCAGGGAAAACAACCTCTCAGCATCTACCCTGTCAATCCCCCTCAGAATCTTATGTTTCATTGAGATCACCTCTCATTCTTCTAAACTCCAGCGAGTATAGGCCCAGTCTACTCAGTCTCTCCTCACAAGACAACCCTCTCATCCCAGGGATAGAGGGTTGTCTTATGAGGGGAGATTGTTGGCTGCACCTGCAAGATATCCACCACCTCTGCAGGCCCTGGCACATCTACCTGCCATTGAAGTGGAGAGACGGTCTTCTCAGGGTCTGGCTAAGTAGACAGGCTGTGCCCATCCGCCAGAAGGAACATTTGCAGCGACCATGCAGCTATAGGGCACTTTCGGTGATAGCAACAGTCAGCCGTGGCTTGAAACCTGGCTCCATTGTCTGGTCGGCCAGCTGGATACCTGAACTATGGGGATGGAGCAGTGAACCGCACAGAACACAACTTCCCTCACAAGCAACTCATCAAAACAGGGCTTCGGTTGCTGGTCTGCTCAGTCAATGGCCTGCGGACTCATTGCTGGCCTCTTGGCTTTCCTGCCCCTTCCTTTTTGCCCATCTCTTAGTCCCCAGTCACTTCAGCCTTGGCAAAGGCCACTCATAGGTTGCGATACATCTTTTGAGGCTCTCCAGTCTGTTCAGAATTTTTGCCCCCCTATTGTGACACTCCCCTTTAATTGTGTCAATCCCTTTAAATTTGACTCAGACCCTCACGGGGCCTCCCTGAATCTGTACCTGAAGCCGTACCAATGAGCTGACCTCAGAGAATTAAGTGTGAATCGCACACTTCCATCCGAGTCGATTCAAACTCTACCAATAGCCATTGTGTCTCAATAATACCAATATTGGAAAACCTACAAGCAGCATTTGAGCCACCACAATTGTGCGGACACTCAAGACACAGAAAAATCAGAACAGGAAAAGGCAATCTTCTCCTCTACTGGTCAAGGATCTATTCCAAGAGTGGATCACCCGCCAAGGCATAAAAGTTAGAAAGTTCAATAACTTGAAAAAGAGATTGTGTGCCAATTGGCCGCCATGTTTGCAAACATAACAAAACTGCCTACACTTCAAAAAGTAATTCATTCGCAGAATCATAGAAATTTACGGCACAGAAGGAGGTCATTCGGCCCATCGTGTCCGTACCGGCCGACAAAGAGCTCTCCAGCCTAATCCCACCTTCCAGCTCTTGGTCCGTAGCCCTGTAGGTTACGGCACTTCAAGCGCATATCCAAGCACTTTTTAAATGTGAGGAGGGTTTCTGCCTCTACCACCCTTTCAGGCAGTGAGTTCCAGACCCCCACCACCCTCTGGGTGAAAAATGTTCTCAACTCCCCTCTAATCCTTCCACCAATTACTTTAATTTATGCCCCCTGTTTATTGACCTCTCTGCTAAGGGAAATAGGTCCTTCCTATCCACTCTATCTAGTCCCCTCAGAATTTTACACACCTCAACTAAATCTCCCCTCAACCTCCTCTGTTCCAAAGAAAACAACCCCAGCCTCTCCAATCTTTCCTCATAGCTAAAATTCTCCAGTCCTGGCAACATCCTTGTAAATCTCCTCTGTACCCTCTCTTGTGCAATCACATCCTTCCTGTAGTGTGGGGACCAGAACTGTACACAGCACTCCAGCTGTGGTCTAACTAGTGTTTTATACAATTCAAGCATAACCTCCCTGCTCTTATAGTCTATGCCTCGGCTAGAATCATTGGCTGTGATGTACTCGAGGACATGGAAGGTGACAGAGAATAGCACGATCATTCTTTCCTCAGTATTCACAGCTGAAAAATGAGAGAACTCTAATGGGGCAGAATATTTGACCACGTACGTCTGATTTAATAGCTGAGACTGAAATTAAAAATTGGGCCTTTGAATTGTGGATTCAGGATATTAGCACTGAAATTACAGGGCATTGTTTGATGCAGTGTCTGACCAAAGCTTCGAATCTACCGGTAACCGTCTGACAAAGCAATCATTCCAAAAGCAATCAACTTCGAGTTGGTTGGCAGCATAAAATGGGTTTGTTCCAAACAAGTGGTTTCCTTTGCGCATGTGATCATTCGTGGGCACTCAATCTGTGGCAAAGATCAATATTAGGAAGGAAATAAAAAGAATGTCAATGGCAAAATCAAATTTTACCTCAAGAAATGACTGAGGGCCAGGCACAAACCGTCAACCTCATGTCAGCCGAGGTTTTAACTCTGACCTCTCCATCCTCGGCCTCTTACACTGTTCCAGTGAAGCTCAACGTAAGATTGAGGAACAGCACCTCATCTTTCGATTAGGCACTTTATAGCCTTCTGGACTCAACATCGGGTTCAACAATTTCAGACCATAACCTCTGCCCCTATCTTTTTTTCATTTTTTTCTCTCTCTCGCTCACACTAGAGCCATCTTCTGTTTCTTAACTTGTCCCATTACCATCTCCTTTTGCTTTGCACCATCACTTTTGTCTCTCAATCTCTCCTGCCTTCCAGCCTATCACAGACCTTCCCTTTTGTTCTTTCCTCCCTCCCCCCTTTCCCTGGCCCATCTCCAACTTTTTCCAGTTCTGACGAAGGGTCATCGACCTGAAACGTTGACTCTGTTTCTCTCACCACAGATGCTGCCTGACCTGTTGAGTGTTTCCAGCATTTTCTGTTTTTATTTCAGAATTCCAGCATCCGCAGTATTTTGCTTTTGTATGCGGTTTTAACCTGTCCACATCGTATGGTGGACACAATAAAAAAAGGAATAAAAAATTATGAATCGTCAAATTGGTTATGCTGGGAAGAGAAAATAAATCGGTCTAGAAATTTGGGCGCGCAGGGGGTGGACAGGCTACAGCACCTGCGCCTGAATGGAGAGGCGCAGGAGCCCCTGATTTTGGGCCTTGGGCCTCATTTCAATCAAGCTGGCCAGCTGCAGAGAGCAACAGGTAGCTCGCCGGCAAAGCAGAGTCAAAAAACATGAGGAATAGGTCCCAGCTCCTGCCCAGGGGACAGTAGGGAGGTTACAACTGGGTTCGGCTCTCCTAGGCTAGTAAAGGCTAAAGCCGTGCGGGGGCTCCCACTCCAGATTACCATCCAGTGAGCCACCCCATCCTGTCGGGGAAAAAAAAAAAAAATCACCCAGCTGTTGGGCGAGGGCCAGATTGGAGTCAGCCATGACGCCCTGCACAGTCGAATAGCCTGCCAAAACTCATGGCACAACTGCGCATGTAAAGAATGACACTTGAGTACAGTATTAGAGGCCTGACAGCAACTGCAAAAATCACTACCCCAGCATGCGTTTCAGTGCTTTTGGCTAGGGGAGGGGGGTGGGGTAGAGAGAGAGATAAATTACAGCTCAGTGCAAAATTAATTTGCAATGAAGCAAACTTCTTGGTGAAAAATCCAGTTCCCTTTAACACATCAGAGGTTTAATCTCTTAAATATATTTAAACTATTTCTAAGAATGGAATGAATTACTCTCCTTTGTTGTAAGTACAAGGTCATTGCACGATTATTTTTGAAGAATCAGTCCATCAGTCCAAGCTGCCCTGTGCCTCAGTCACTGCATCACAGGCAGACTGACTTACCAAGGAGACAAGAGTTGTACGCGAGACAGTGAAACGCGCCTGAAGGCACCTCTGACCTCGGTGACTTCTGCATTCTCTCCAAGTCAATCAGTCACCTTTCATTTCAGTAGGACAGACACCCGCCAAGAGAGAGAGAGAGAAAAATAACAATAGCCCACAGCAATGAACGGTGAAAGTGCTCATGATCCAAGGGCCATCTACTGCCTCTTTCTGACAGCTGTCGGCACCCAGCGCCTTGCGCGCAGCAATGGCAGCCTACCCTTACATAACATTGCAGGATCATCGGTCAGCTGCCTGTCCCTCCTCAGCCAGTTAGAGAGAGTGCTGCAGTGTGCAGGGAGAGGCGCAAAGTAAACCCCTTCCCACATTATTAGAAGCTGTATCAAGACGTTCACGCACACCTTCAACTGTGCCCATAATGATACATCGCTATGCCGTTGAGGCGACTAGTAGAGATGCGTTTAAAGGGAACATAAGAAATAGGAGCAGGAGTCGGCCATGCGGCCCCTCGAGCCTGCTCCGCCCCTCAATAAGATCATGGCTGATCTTCGACTTCAATTCCACTTTCCCGCCTGATCCCCAAATCCCTTGATTCCCCTAGAGTCCAAAAATCTATCTATCTCAGTCTTGAATAGACTCAACGATTCAGCATTCACAGCCCTCTGGGGCAGAGAATTCCAAAGATTCACCACCCTCAGTGAAGAAATTCCTCATCTCAGTCTTAAATGGCCGACCCCTTATCCTGAGACTGTGCCCCCTGGTTCTAGACTCCCCAGCCAGGGGAAACAGCCTCTCAGCATCTACCCTGTCAATCCTCTTCAGAATCTTGTATGTTTCAATGAGATCACCTCTCATTCTTCTAAACTCCAGAGAGTATCGGCCCAATCTACACAATAAACGCGATAAGCATAGGAGGGAGGAGGAATAGAGGGTTATGCTGATAGAGTTAGATGAGGAAGGATGGGAGGAGGCTCGAGTGGACCATAAGCACCAGCATGGACTGGTTGGACCGAATGGCCTGTTTCTGTGCTGTGTCTTCTATGTAGTTCTATGTCGCACTAGTAAAGTATTCAGAGTTATCTCGGAGCCTGTTCCATGAAAACAGCTACAAAAGACTGGAACTGCAATGTTGTGTTTGATAAAAGTGGCAATTTGCTCTCTCACAAGCATATAACAAAAGGGTGACAGAGTGTTGAATTCTCATTCAGAGGATTCAAGTTCAAATCCCTGCTTTCAATGTCGTTCAAACTCAGCTACCTTTGATAACCGTGTTTCAGCAGTTCCCATGAGGCCATGGTGGAGCCCTTTGTGATGATGGAGAGGTTCAAATCGTGAGCGTAGGAAGGGCTCTCCTGTTACATATCATGACCATTTACCTCCTTAAAACTGCTAATTATAAAGCACTGATGTACTGCTTTGTAATTAACTGGTGTGAAGGAGATATCTGGTCAAGAGAACAGTGCAGTGGATCGAGACTGCGAAACTGCAGCAGGCAAACAAGAAAGGTTCGTTACATAAAAGGGAACAGAAGATGTCCATCAGTTCATAAAATCATCCAGCACAGAAGGAGGCCAACGGTGCCTCTGCGGGCTCTTTGAAAGAGCTATCTAATTAGTCCCACTCCCCCTGCTCTTTCCCCCAGCCCTGCAAATTTTTTTTCCTTTTTACAGTTGAGATCCAATTCGCTTTTGAAAGTTACTATTGAATCTGCTTCCACCACCCTTACAGGCAACGTATTCCAGATCATAACAACCATGGCCCAGAAATTCGGGTCCCCACAGCCGAGTACGCGCTGGGTCCTCACCCGTAGGCCCAACGGAAGTGCCGGTTTCGTGCGTGCACTGCGCATGCGCGGGAAACCGGAACTTCCGTTCCCTTAAAGGAAGGGGTTCACAGGTCGAATGCGCGTGCGCCGGAGAGGCAGCGCGTGCGCCTGGAACTTCCTTTTTTTTTTCCAGTTTTCTCCGGGAGGGCAAGTCTCCAGCGGTTACACATGTAAAAAGCAGGCGCAAGGCTTAACAAGGTAAGTGGTGAATTAATTAAAATTAAAACATTTTTTCCACAGGTTTATTATTTTTAAATACTTTAAAAGGTAAGTTTATTTTTAGCCCCGTTAGAAAATGTAATTAATTTTTTCAAAAATTTAAATTGTTTAAAATAGTTATTTTACGTAATTTATAGTTATTTTAAAAATGTGATTTAAAAAAAAAATTATTTGAAGTTTTAGTGATGTTTTGGCAGCTCTTCCTGTCAATTTTATGAATGGGCATTCCCTGCTACCATTGGCTCTCCATGGCCCACGTGATCCCAGGGGACGCTTCGAACTAACTGCGCCCCTGGGATACGCAAGCACTGCGCGCCGGCAGTTGGAGCAGGCCCAGGATCGGAATCCCACGCGGGCCCACAGCTCAACGGCCGGCGCGCTAGATAAGTGCAGGTCGGGGGCTTGCACCCGCGGGAAGCCCCTGACCCGAATTTCTGGGCCCATGTCTTCAGCTGCCTGGGCCCTAAGCTCTGGAATTCCTTCCCTAAACATCTCCGCCTTGCTACCTCTCTCTCCTCCTTTAAAACGTTCCTGAAAACCTACACCTCTGACCAAGCTTTTGATCACATGTTGTCCGGTGGTCATGAAAGGCGCTATATTAATGCAAGTCTTTCTTTATTTTCTCAGGAGCGAAAATTGAAGGGAAATTAATTTATTTTTCTATAAATCTGTGGGTAATTCCAAACCCCTAACAGAGGTCAACAATACGAGGTGTTGCTTTCTTATTAAAAGCTCGATCGAGTTGACTTCTGCTTCCTCGTTCTAAGAAGTCAAAGCTTCCCCTTTATACTGCAACCAATTAAGTTAAAGGGAAACTCAGCCAAACAATTCAGCGTGTCAGCAGAGTTTACTCATGACCCTCTGAATGTACAATAAAAGTTCATCTCAATTGATTTTTCCCTTTGCCCGTCCCTTAAGCTGCCTCCTACTGCATGCTGAAGGCATGGGAATTTGTGGAGTTTATCCTAAACAACCCTGGCTAAAATCCGTGTCAAGAACAGTAACCTCGCTTCCATAGCATAAACCCTGTTTAGACCTGTTAAAAGCCAAGTCAAGGGACCCTGTTGAAAAATTCTGCAGCCTTGGCGACTATTGCACCTCTGGGCTGATCGGAGCTAGTGTCACACCAGTGGGAGGACTGCAGAGGGGAGAGGAATGAACGGAGACAGACAGAGCACATAGGAAACAGGGACAGCTGTTAAGTTTCTCTGACGCTGCACCGCACATCGCCAACTTGTACGTATCTTGCGGTTTTCATGTAGTAAATACCTGAAGAGCTTCTCGGAGAAGAAATGGGAGCCCAGCAGTAACAGAAGAGGCAAGGGCAATGACCAAAAGCATGGAAAGAAAGAGATATATTGTGAGGAGGCCTTTCAAGGTAGGAGGAGAGTTAGCAAGGAGGGGTTGAGGGAGCAAGTTTCAGACAGTAGGAAAGAAAGACTTGCCTTTATATAGCACCTTTCACAACCTCAGGACGTCCCAAAATGCTTTACAGCCAAGGAAGTACTTATGAAGTGTAGTCGCTGTTGTAATGAAGGAAACACGGCAGCCAATTTGCGCACAGCAAGCTCTCATGAACACCAATGTGCTAACAACGAGATAATCTGCTTTTTTAATGATGTTGATTAAGGGATAAATATTGGCCAGGACGCTGGGGAGAACTCCCCTGCTCTTCTTCGAAATAGTGCCACGGGATCTTTTACGTCCACCTGAGAGGGGGCAGACGGGGCCTCGGCTCAATGTCTCATCCGAAAGACGGCACCTCCGACAGTGCAGCGCTCCCTCAGCACTGCACTGGGAGCATCAGCCTAGATTTTTGTGCTCAAGTCCCTGGAGTGGGACTTTGAACCCACAACCTTCTGACTCAGAGGCGAGGGTGCTGCCCACAGAGCCAAGGCAAACGCAGTCTCTTCCACTGATGGAGGGTTAGGGTTGCCAACACTGGTTGGACCTTTTTCTGGAGGTTTCAGCACATGATCGCCCACCTCCAACACCTCTGCACAATCAAACAGCCTTTCCCCCCGCAACCCCATTTCCAATATTTCTGTAACTACTAAAAAAAAGTTTTCAAAGAATATGAAAAAAAAAAATTTTTATTTCATAATCCCTCAAAGATTTTTCTCCCGGGTTGCTCACAGCAGTGTCCGGGAGATGAATCTTCAATTCCTGGAGACTCCAGGGCAATCACCAGGCTGATACCTGGGATGGCAGAAATGATGTATGAGGAGAGATTGGGTCGATTGGGCTTGTACCCGCTGGCGTTTAGAAAAATGAGGGGGGGGATCTCATTGAAACTTATAAAATTCTGACAGGACTGGATGGACTAGATGCAGGGAGGATGTTCCCGATGGCGGGGAGTCCAGAACCAGGGGTCACAGTCTAAGGATAAGGGGTAAGCCATTTAGGACAGAGATGAGGAGGACTTTCTTCACCCAGAGAGTGGTGAACCTGCGGAATTCTCTACCACACAAGGCAGTTGAGGCCAATTCATTAAATATATTCAAGAAGGAGTTCGATATATTTCTTAAGGCTAAAGGGATATGGGGAGAAAGCAGGGACAGGGTACTGAATTTGGATGATCAGCCATGATCGCATTGAATGGCGGAGCAGGCTCAAGGGGCCGAATGGCCTACTCCTGCTCCTATCTTCTATGTTTCTATGTTTAATCCTGGAGGGTTGGCGACGCTTCGGAAGGCCCGGGTCAACACGAGAAGGTAGTTCCATGAAGCAGTGCGATACACAATTCAATAACCATTTTAATATTGTGTTGCGAATGTATACAGGGACAGCTACAAGGCTGCCGAAATTCATTAAACCTGGTGACATTCAGCCTGATCTTCTGGTGTCATTGCATTTTACTGAGGCACCGATTACAGGCATTCAAATTCAAAGATCTGAAAGGATGTTCGGCTGTCAGATGTATCTGCAGGTTGTGACGCATGAAAATGATGTTCTGATGTGAACAAGGAAATTGACTGTAACTGGCCAGGTACCAGCAGCATTTCAAGGATGTTTTAGGTAACTTCTGGAATCCTATATCCTTAAAATTATATAGTGTTTTATGAAACAGACAAAAAATCTGACGTTAAAGGGTTTCAATAATATTGCTTAGCTTATGGTAGTCAGAGTTATACAGCACAGAGAGGCCCTTCGGCCCATTGTGTCTGCGCTGGCCATCAAGCCCAGTCTATTCTAATCCCATTTTCCAGCATTTGGTCCGTAGCCTTGTGTGCTATGGCGTTTCAAGTGCTCATCTAAATGCTTCTTGAATGTTGTGAGGGTTCCTGCCTCTACCAGCCTTTCAGGCAGTGAGTTCCAGATTCCAACCACCCTCTGGGTGAAAAAGTTTTTCCTCAAATCCCCTCTAAACCTCCTGCCCCTTATCTTGAAACTATGCCCCCTAGTTATTGACCCCTCTACTAAGGGGAAAAGTTCCTTTCTATCTACCCTATCTATACCCCTCATAATTTTGTACACCTCAATCAGGTCCCCCCTCAGCCTTCTCTGCTCTAAGGAAAACAACCCCAGTCTGTCCAGTCGTGTATGTAAGCTACTCACTGGCTCAAAGGCACAGAATAATCGCATCACCAGGTCAACTGGTGTCAGCCTTGGCGCAGTGGGTAGCACTTTTGCCAAGGCTGTGGGCTCAAGTCCCACTCCAGAGACTTCAGCGCATAATCCAGGCTGACACTCCCAGTGCAGTGCTGAGGGAGAGCTGCACTGTCGGTGGTGCCGTCTGACGAAAGGTCATCGACCTGAAACGTTGACTCGGTTACTCTCTCCACGGATGCTGCCCTGGCCTGCTGAGTTTTTCCCCCAGCGTTTTGTCTCGTCATTTCACTAAAACAGATGATCTGGTCATTCTCACATTGCTGTTTGTGGGAGCTTGCTGTGCGCAAATTGGCTGTGTTTCGCTACGTTACAACAGCGACTGCACTTCAAAAGTACTTTGTTGGTTGTGAAATGCTTTGGCGGGTGAAAGGCGATGATATATCAATTGCAAGTTCATTCTTTTATGCAATAGAGCATTCCCTTTCTATACTCATGCAGAGACAATGCAAGGTTCACACATCACTGTGCAAAATATTACAAAAAAGCCTAAACTGTGATTATTCCTGTGATTCAACGCCTTTCACAGTAATACTTGCAACATCACCTGGCTACTTACAGTGCAAAATAGTAAGTTTACCAATAATGATAAGCGTGCACCGAGCCTTTAAGACATCCCAACCTCGGAAGCACAACATTAATTGCATGTTCGCAGTATGACAGTACAAAACCTTGTACTCCTACCCATACCTCCCGTCAAGCCGCTTGATCTCATTTTCTGCTCAGTTTACAGTAATTACTCATCTGTTCCAGGAGTTGGTGGATATATCTCGGATCCAATGACAAGCTACATTAGATCAACAGTAGGGACCAGTCGCACAAACAATCATTTTAAACTCAAACTGCAATTTCATTCACAGGAACTGGAAGGCCTGCCGATACAGGGCTGAGCACATGCAAGGCCTTGAGGGTACATTAGGTTGCCCACACTTTTGTGTCAGCCGTGGCTCAGTGGGCAGCACCCTCGCCTCTGAGTCAGAAGGTTGTGGGTTCAAGTCCCACTCCTGGGACTTGAGCACAAAAATCTAGACTGACGCTCCCAGTGCAGTGCTGAGGGTGTGCTGCACTGTCGGAGGCGCCGTTAAACCGAGGCCTCGTCTGCTCTCTCAGGTGGACGTAAAAACATCCCGCGGCATTATTTCGAAGAACAACAGGGGAGTTATGCCCGGTGTCCTGGCCAATATTTATCCCCCAATCAACATAACAAAAACAGATTATCTGGTCATTATCACATTCCTGTCTGTGGGAGCTTGCTGTGTGCAAATTGGCTGCCACGTTTCCTACATTACAACAGTGACTACACTTCAAAAAGTACTTCATTGGCTGTAAAGCGCTTTGGCAAGTCCGGTGTTTGTTAAAGGCGCTATAGAAATGCAAGTCTTTCTTTCTATAGGTGAGCCAATCAGCCCCGTACAGCTATAGTAACCAAATTTGGTCAAATCCAATTTATGTGACTCATTAGAAAAGAAAGACTTACATTTATATAGCACCTTTCACAACCTCAGGACGTCCCAAATTGCTTTATAGCCAATAAAGTACTTAAGTGTAGTCACTGTTGTAATGTAGGAAACTCGGCAGCCATTTTGCACACTGTAGTGTATGTACCTTTAAGACAGAACTACTTTTACAGCTCCTGTATACTGTAGTACCGACAGTGACCACACCTGTATATAAGCCTTGCGCATGCCTCTGTACCCCCAGTCTTGAGACTACCCTCCTCCAGTAAATACCTGTTTATTAAGTTACAGCATCCGTGTGGTTATTGAAAAACATCACTCTCTCAGAATCACGGATCTAACAGTGGCGACGAGTGTCGATTCGAATCTACCTGCAACTCTGCATTTCCCTTCGAGGATTCGCTCCGGGAGGGCGGTGGAAGAAACTCGAGGCCAGGAACACAGGCGTCGACCACGAGCAACCGCCCAGTCGTCCGGCAGGGAGTGAACATCGCAGGGGAGGCTGTGGAGAGCCGGGCTTGGTTCCCCAGCCACGACGATCAGCAAGAGACGGATGACAGGTCCAGCACAGACCCTTCCTGGACAGCGGCGGCTGGAGCCGACCGACGGCGGAGAGAAAGCCAAGCAGCGTCGACGGGGTAAGACAGAGGGTGAAGCACACAGGGCGCAGTCGGGGTTTGAAAACTGAGCGGCGTCGAGAGAGAAAAAAAAAACAGCCGAGTTCAGGACCAAGCGGCGTCGAGAAAAAAAAAAACGCGCAGAGCACAGCCAGGGCTCAAGGGCTGAACAGTGTCCACGGGGAGAAGGGAGAGCATGGGAGATGCCATTGAGCCGCGGAGAAGGAAGAGCGCGGGAGACGCCATTTTTAGAAGCCGCAGCGGAGAAGAAGGGCGAGCGCGGGAAGGAAGGAAAGCGCGGGAGACGCCATTTTGTGCCAGCGGAGAAGGGGGGGGGGGGGGGAAAGCGCGGGAGACGCCATTTTTGACAGTTAAATCACACCCAGGGATGCCGAAGAGTGGCAGTATCTCTACGTTCGACAATGAAGTCGAAGATTGGGCGACATATGTGGAACGTATGAGGTGTACTGCAGGGCGAATGAAGTGCCAGATGCTAGGAAAGCACTGGTTTTGTTAAATTCCATGGGTGCAAAAACTTATGGGTTACTGCGAAATCTAATAACCCCAGAGAAGCCGGTGAACAAGAATTTAGAAAGCATAGTAGAAATCCTACAGGACCACTTAAACCCCACACCGCTGCCGATAGCAGAACGATTTAAGTTCCATAAAAGGAACCAACACAAAGACGAAAGCAATGCCGAGTACCTAACAGAGCTGCGCAAGCTATCGAAACACTGCCAGTTTGGAGCGGGACTAGCAGATACGGTAAGGGACAAGTTTGTGTGTGGGCTACAAAGTGAAGGAACCCAGAAACGGCTTCTATCAGAAAAGGATCTTACACTGGACAAGGCTTTCAGTATGGCAGTATCACACGAAGCAGCCGCAAGGGGCGCTGCAGAGATACAACGGCGACCGCAAGAATATGGCACCAATGAAATGTCCTATGGAACAGGGAAGTGCTGTCGCTGCGGCAGAACAACACATGACCAGAAGGATTGTTGGTTCAAGGACCAAGTGTGCAGACAGTGTGGAAAAGCAGGACACATAGCAAGAGTCTGCAGGTCTGGGAAGAAAACCAACAGTAAGAAATCTCCACAGGAGAAGTACAAAAAGGTACACCAGGTGATGGACAGTAGTTCAGACGAACAGAAAAGTGACACAGACTCCGGAAGCAAGGAGCTGGGTTGTCTGAAACTACATAAGGTAACCAAAATGGAGGATCACCAGACTATCTGGGTTACACTGAAGATAGACGGAGTCCAAGTGGAAATGGAATTGGACACAGGATCAGCCCTAACAGTCATAAACCAAAGGGGCTACAAGCGGCTATTTTCACATATACCCTTGAAAGCTACAGAGATTGTCTTGAAGACGTACACGGGGCAAAAAGTCTACCCCAAAGGAAAAATAAGGGTGAAAGTGATATATAAAGGCCAGGAAATACCTAAAATGGATATATATGTATTGCCAGATGGAGGACCACCACTGCTAGGACGTGAATGGATCCGGAAGATACAATTAGATTGGCATTCCATAGAGGCACTGAAGGTTGAGGCCAAAAAGGATGACGACGTCACACCTGGACGACTGTCAAAAATGCTAACTGACGCAAAAGAAGTGTTCCAGGAGGGACTCGGAACACTAAAAGGCATAACAGCAACGATTAAAATAGAGGAAAATGCAAGCCCAAAGTTTCTTAAGGCCAGACCAGTGCCTTATGCGATCAGACCAGCTGTCGAAGCAGAGCTGGAAGGGTTGGAACGTTCAGGAGTACTGTCCAAAGTGGACTGGAGCGAGTGGGCTACACCCATCGTTCCTGTAATGAAGAGGTCGTTGAGTAATACGTCTGGGGAACCAAAGAAGGTCCGCATCTGTGGGGATTTTAAGGTGACAGTGAACCCAGTCCTTCACACGGTACAATATCTGCTTCCACGAATTGAGGATATTTTCGCCTCGCTATCTGGAAGTAAACGCTTCACCAAAATTGATCTAGCCCAGGCGTACTTGCAAATGGAGGTAGAAGAAGCTTCGAAACAATACCTTACGATTAACACTCAAAGGTCTCTATCAATACAACCGGCTAGTGTTCGGGGTAGCCTCGGCTCCGGCTATCTGGCAAAGGGCAATGGATCAAGTCCTGCAAGGGATTCCAGGGACCCAGTGTTATTTGGACGACATCCTGGTCACGGGCGAAAATGACAGTGATCACCTCGCCAACTTGGAGAAGGTGCTCACCAGATTAAAGGAGTATGGGCTACGAGCTAATCGCCACAAGTGCGAGTTTTTCCAGAAACAGATCTCGTATTGTGGCCACGTCATCGATGAAGAGGGGTTACATAAGTCCCCTGGAAAGATTGAGGCAGTAGTCAGGGCTCCAGCACCGGAAAATGTGTCACAACTGAGGTCGTTCCTCGGGCTGGTAAACTACTACCACAAGTTCTTACCAAATTTGTCCACGGTATTACACCCGCTGAACACCCTACTGCAAACAGGGGTACCATGGAAGTGGAATGACGAACGTAGATGAGCTTTCCAGAAGTGTAAAGAATTGATCACATCAAAAGAGGTGTTGGCCCATTTCAACCCAGCACTACCAATTCGTTTGGCATGTGATGCATCACCCTATGGTATTGGAGCGGTGCTGTCGCACAAATTCCCAGACGGGTTGGAGAGGCCAGTAGCCTTTGCGTCTCGGTCACTAACCTCAGCCGAGCGCAACTACGCCCAGATTGACAGGGAGGCCCTCAGCCTAGTATGGGGAGTAAAAAAATTCACCCACTATCTGCACGGGCAGAAGTTCACCTTGCTGACTGACCACCAACCACTTGTCTCCATCTTTAATCCTAAGGGCGGCGTTCCAGTGATGACTGCACAACGGTTACAAAGATGGTCCCTGTTTCTAGGGGCGAATCAATATGATATAGAATATAAAGGCACGAAACAGCATGGGAACGCTGATGGGCTATTGCGCCTGCCACTGCCTACTGTGGAGGAAGCACCAGCAGTGGACCCTATCGAGATATTTTATTCGTCAATAATTGAACGATTGCCAGTAACGAACGCGGCTATAGAGAAGGAGACCCGCAATGATCCGACGCGGTCTCGGGTATATGATTTGACGGTGAGGGGATGGCCAACACATGGCGACTCACTGTTGCCAGCATTCTCATCCAGAAGAGAACAGCTGTCAGTATGCCAGGGGACAGTGATGTGTGGATCCAGAGTGGTGATTCCACCCAAGTTAAGGGAGAGAGTGCTAAATGAGCTACATGAAGGTCATCTGGGGGGAGTGAAAATGAAAAGCCTTGCTAGGGCTTGTGTGGTGGCCGGGAATCGATCAACAAATCGAAGACCTAACTAAGAGCTGCTCAGGATGCCAGAAGGTCCAAAATGCACCACCACATGCCCCTCTACACCCATGGGAGTGGCCCTCCTCTCCATGGCAACAGGTGCATATTGATTTCGCTGGTCCATTCATGGACTCAATGTTCTTAATAGCAGTGGATGCTCATTCAAAGTGGCCTGAGGTGATAAAAATGTCCTCAACCACTAGAGAAAACGATTGCAGTCCTACGGACCATATTTGCCAGAAACGGTTTGCCAGAGCAGATTTGCTCTGATAATGGACCACAGTTTGTGTCCGAAGAGTTTCGGAAATTTATGAGAAGGAATGGGGTAAGGCATTACACATCCACCCCGTATCATCCAGCCACAAATGGATTGGCTGAGAGGTTCGTACAAACCTTTAAGAAGGCGATAAAGGCCATGTGCGATGATGAAATTCCACTACAGCATAAGGTGGACAATTTCTTATTAGCCTACCGAAACGCGACACATGCAGTTACCAACCAGACCCCAGCCATGTTGTTCTTTAACCAAAGGTTGAGATCTCGTCTGGACTTGCTCAGACCAAATGTGCGAAGAAATGTTGAGGACAAACAATTCCAGCACGGTGGCATAGTGGTTAGCACTGTTGCCTCACAGCGCCAGGGACCCGGGTTCAAATCCGGCCTCGGGTGACTGTCTGTGTGGAGTTTGCACATTCTCCCTGTGTTTGCGTGGGTTTCCTCCGGGTGCTCCGGTTTCCTCCCACAGTCCAAAGATGTGCGGGTTAGGTTGATTGGCCATGATAAAAATTGGCCCTTAGTGTTAGGGGGGGATTAAATACGTGGGGTTACGGGTATAGGGCTTGGGTGGGATGGCTGTCGGTGTAGGGACCGGGTGCTAGGGTTTGGATGATCAGCCATGATCTCGTTGAATGGCGGAGCAGGCTCGAAGGGCCGAATGGCCTACTCCTGCTCCTATCTTCTATGTTTCTATGTTTCAATGAGAAGCCGACAAGGAGCTTCAGTGTCGGACAACCAGTCTTGGCCTGTGACTATCGAACAGAGAAATGGCAACCCGGAACGATATGTACAAGGCAGGGGCCATTAATGTACACAGTGGATGTCGGGGAGAACATTGTGAGACGCCACGTCGATCAGATCTTAGCGTCACAGGAACGAATCAACCCCATGTCTCGAGTACCTGGGGATGAACCAGACATACCGGTAACATCTACCCCAGAACCAGTAGCAGTGGAACCCGATGAACTACCCGATGAAAAGGGGCCAGAATCACCTCTGCACCAAGAACAAGAACCTCAGGAAAGGCGCTATCCCGAAAGGGTCAGGAAGCCGCCCCAAAGACTGAATCTATAAAATGGACTATTGTTGTTTAATGTACATGTTAAAGTGTTAATTGTTATTTGAATATTATGGGTACTGCTAATCTAAAAGGGGAGGAATTGTAGAGTATGTACCTTTAAGACAGAACTACTTTTACAGCTCCTGTATACTGTAGTACCAGCAGTGACCACACCTGTATATAAGCCTTGCGCATGCCTCTGTACCCCCAGTCTTGAGACTACCCTCCTCCAGTAAATACCTGTTGATTGTTCAGTTACAGCATCCGTGTAGTTATTGAAAAACATCATACTCTCAGAATCACAGATCTAACACACACAGCAGGCTCCCACAAATAGCAATGAGAAAAATGACCAGATAATCTTTTTTTTTTTTTTTTTTTAAAAAGTGATGTTGGTTCACGGATAAATATTGCCAGGACACCGGGGAAACCCCCCCCCGTTTAATGTCTCATCAGACGGCACCTCAGTATTGCACTGGGAGTGTCAGCCTAGATAATGTGCGCGCAAGTCTCTGGAGTGGGACTTCAACCCACAACCTTCTGACTCAGAGGTGAGAGAGTGCCATCTGCAAGCGTCCTAGCAGCAATATTGCAGGTGCATTCTGAATGGCTGCCAGCATTCTACAGACATCAATCTTGCAGTAATTCCACTATTTGAAATGGTGCATTCCTGGCAGGTCATGAGAACAGCTTGGATTAGGAAGGAACGCTGCTTTAAAGAACAAATACAATGTCACCCACAGAATGATGTCTTCCCCTTACATACTTCTTTTTTGTATTCATTTCATTTTTTACTTAATTGAATGACTATAATGGAAGGTGTAGTTCTGATTAGTGAAAGGTAACCAATCAAATTGATATAATTAGAAGTCTGTTGCATTGAGAAAGACTAAAGCTAGATTGGTTAAAAAACCACAACAGAAAATCCCAGTTACTTTTACAAGAATGTTAAAAAAAATCATTCTTTGAGTGAAATTATCACCATACTTGTGTGTAACTAACAATAACAACTTGGATTTATACAGCACCATTAAATATAGAAACATGTTCCAAAGCGCTTCCCAGAAGCTTAACATCAAAAAAATGGACACTAAGCCAAAACTAACCCAGAGAGTGGTGAACCTGTGGAATTCTCTACCACACAAGGCAGTTGAGGCCAATTCATTAAATATATTCAAGAAGGAGTTAGATATATTTCTTAAGGCTAAAGGGATCAAGGGATATGGGGAGAAGGCAGGGACAGGGTACAGGAAACTTTCGATTTACCGGCACCTAAATAACCAGAAATCTCGGTTAACCGGCAAAATTCAGGAGTAGGTTCAGGTAAGTTTTACTTCATATTGTACTTGCCTTCCTCGATCTGTTGCTGTGCAAGGGTGTGGCTGCAGCTGTTGCTAAGCTACAGAGACGCTGGGAACTTGTAGCCATTGTTCTGAACCTGTTGCTAAGCAACAGGGTTTGTTGCTTTATATGGAGCTCTCAGCTCTCCATATCTTTTACTATAGCTTTCGGTTATCTGGAATTTTTGATGAACCGGCACCACGTCGGTCTCGTCGGTGCCGGATTTTAAAAAAGTTTCCTGTACTGAGTTTGGATGATCAGCCATGATCTCATTGAATGGCGGAGCAGGCTCGAGGGGCCAAATGGCCTACTCCTATGTTTCTATTTTCTATGTTTCTAAAGGAGATATTAAGAGGGTGCAGCCTAAAGTTTGGTCAAAGAATTGGGCTTCAAGGGCTGTCTTAAAGCAAGAGAGGAAGGTGGGAGAGGTAGAGGATTAGGGAAGGAGTTCCAGTGGTTGGGGCCGAGGCACAATAAGTCACAGCCGCCACGAAGGCAAAGGGAGAAGGGAATGCACAGAGCCAGAGTGAGAGCAACAGAGAGTTGAGGGTTGTCGGGCCGAGAGAGGTTGCAGAGATAGGGAGAGGCGAGGTCATGAACTCATTGAAAGATGGATTTTAATTTTGAGGCGTTGGGACGACCGGGAGCCAATGTAGGTCAGCGAGGGGAGTGGGACTTGGTGCGGACAGCAGCGTTTTGGACGAGCTGAAAGTTTACGGAGGGTGGTGAATTGGGAGGCCGGCCAGGAGAGCATTGGAATAGTCCAGGCGCACTACAGCCTACTTAAAGAACCGCTACAAACAGAACTCATGACCAAAACTATAGCAAAGTCTCCCGATAAAAGCAGGGTAACTTCTCCAGCAAAATGCAGTGAGTGGAGGATAGCTACATACAAATTGCATGTGTAAAATCAAACCCCGTCACTTCCAGTAGACTGATTGACGGGGGGAATTAACCAATCATCTCCATTCTGGCCGGGAATACAGGTGTCACTATATGCAGCCGAAATAGCTAACTGCGTGCAGCAGCTCCTGCACTCGAGGTTGCTGTACAGATTTTCCCATGATGATTTACACCCCTCGAGGTGCTGCTACACGGTGACAAGAAGTGTGATCTAATGCAAATGCAGCATTCGGCTAGACTTCGTCTGTCGCACTCAAACTCAAAATGGCACATCAAGTAGTTAGACTTCCGTCTTTTCTGTTGTGTAATTGTATTCCTGAGAGTCGGGAACCTGCCTGACAAAGAGAGCGATTAAATCGGTCTGCAGTTAAAGGCTTGCCTTTGTCGTGAAGGTGTATGATCGAAATTGAAGTGCTTTTCAGATGACAATTCATTCTTGGTTTCTCTTTCGAGATAATTATTCTGCTTAGTTTCATTGTGTCTATTTTTTTTTTGGTGCGTAATGCTTGGTTTAGATAGTGGTGGAGCTTGTGATTGAGTGTGTCAGCTTGGCTCAGTTGGTCATACTCTGGCCTGGATCAGACTGTTGTAGGTTCGCGACCCATCCCTGGGATTCAAAGCTGGCGCTCCAGCCTGTACTGAGAGCGCGCCGCATTGAGTACCAACCTTTAGGTGAGATAAGATACATAAGAAATAGAAGCAGGAGTAGGCCATTTGGCCCTTTGATCATCCCTGCTATTGAGTAAGATCATGGCTGATCTTCGACCTCATCTCCACTTTCCTGCACTAGCCCCATATCCCTCGATTCCCTTAATATTCAAAAATCTATCGCTCTCTGTCTTGAATATACTCAACGACTGAGCCTCCACAACCCTCTGGGGTAGAGAATTCCAAAGATTCACCACCCTCTGAGTGAAGACATTTCTCCTCATCTCAGTCCCAAATGGCTGACCCCTTATTCTGAGACTGTGATCACTGGTTCTAGACTCCCCAGCCAGGGGGAAAATATCCTCCCAGCATCGACCCTGTCAAGCCCTGTAAGAATTTTGTATGTTTCAATGAGATCACCTCTCATTCTTCTAAACTCCAGAGAATATAGGCCTAGTCTACTCAATCTCTCCTCATAGGACAAACCCCCATCCCAGTCTGGTGAACCTTTGTTGCGCTCCCTCTATGGCAAGTATATCCTTCCTTAGGTAAGGTGACCAGAACTGTACACAATACTCCAGGTGTTGTCTCACCAAAGCCCTATATACTGTAATTGCAGTAAGACGTCTTTACTCTTATACTCAAATCCTGATGTTAAACCAAGTGCCTGTTTGAGTAGAGGTTAAAAATCCCATGGAATCCTTTTAAGGCATTGCTTCCTCAGCCAAAAAAACTGGTCAACTGGTTAAATTGGGTAATGAAGAGTCCGCTCGCTATCCCAATTGGTGTGGAAAGCGGGTGCGCGGCAAGGATTGACGTGTCGAGCACCCAATGGTGAGGCAGAGTGGTTGGAGGCGGGAGGTGATGTTATGAAACCTCCAGGTATACGTCCAATCAGCGTTGGCAACCCTATTCCTGACTGGTATTGGTGGCGGACTGCCAATTGGTTGGCCAATCCCTTATCCCCTCGTGATGATTCTGAATGGCATGGAAAAGGGAAGAGGAAATACCTGACCGGAGCTTATACATCTCGATGATGTGTTCGGCGAGTCGGGTGGAGGCAGCGCAGCAGCAGCAGCTACGACAACCCGCTACAGCACGTCGGCCGGCAGCTCCTTGGCGGGAAGCTTGCAGTCCGACTGGGAGGAGGGAGAGCTGGGCATGGTGGCCAGACCGTGAGCGGGAGAGGCAGGCCACCACATCGTGGAGCCGGCAACAGTGAAGAGGCGGCCGCGGTGACGGAGTGGCTGAGGGACATTGCGTTCCCACTGCCATTGGATGCCATTGAATTGGCGCTGGAGAATAGCGACGTGTCTCTGTGAGCTCCCACAGCTTATTGTGGGAGTGATCGAGGAGTAAGCATTCCATTGTACTAGTTACATATGGCAAATAAAATTGAAATTGAATTGAAACATACAAGATTCTGAAGAGGATTGACAGGATAGATGCTGAGAGATTGTTTCCCCCTGGCTGGAGTGTCTAGAACTAGGGGGCATAGTCTCAGGATAAAGGGGTCAGCCTTTTAAGACCGAGATGAGGAGAAATTTCTTCACTCAGAGGGTGGTGAATCTTTGGAATTCCCTGCCCCAGAGGGCTGTGAATGCGGAGTCGTTGAGTCTATTCAAGGCTGAGATAGATAGATTTTTGGATTCTAGGGGAATCAAGGGATCTGGAGATAGTGCAGGAAAGTGGAGTTGAGGTCGATGATCAGCCATGATCTTATTGAATGGCGGAGCAGGCTCGAGGGGCCACGCGGCAGAGCAGGCTCGGGGGGCCGCGCGGCGGAGCAGGCTCGGGGGGGCCGCGTGGCCGACTCCTGCTCCTATTTCTTCTGTTCTTATTAAAAAGGGGTACCTGCATCCTTAAAAACCTCAAAAGAAGTTGTGGCATTATTATAGTTTGTTTCTTCTGCGTAGTTGAATAAGCATTTCATTAATGTAAACACTCTTAGTCAGAAATTTTAGGTTCGCGGTCTTGGTTCATTATCAAAAAAAAATCCTTGCCTCAGCCTGATGCAAAGGTGCGTCATCTGGAATTACACAAGAAAATTAAATTCCGATGAATCAGAATGAAATTTGGTAAGGGGGCTACAGAAATCCCCCAGAGTGTCAGATTATCAAACAGTTGATACAGCGCGAGAGGCTGTGCTATATTATGGCTTGCGTCGTGTTTGCTCTGGAACATCTGCACTGCAGCAGCTTCAACAGAAATTGTGTCCCATCAGCAACTTTTGCAAATGCGTTTTTCTACCTCCCCTCAGAGTCGATGTACTTTAAATTCTAACATACGGTAAACAGTGTCTTTTCTCCCCCCCAAAATTAGCATTTTAAACAAGTTGAATCTTTATGATCCTAGGTCTTAAAAAACAGTTCATTGACCTCAAACCGTCCTATTGGAGTGCCGCATTGCCGGAGGTGCCGTCTTTCGGATGAGACGTTAAACCGAGGCCCCGTCTGCTCTCTCAGGTGGATGTAAAAGATCCCACGGCACTATTTCGAAGAAGAGCAGGGGAGTTCTCCCCGGTGTCCTGGTCAATATTTATCCCTCAACCCTATCTGGTCATTATCACATTGCTGTTTGTGGGAGCTTGCTGTGCGCAAATTGGCTGCCGCGTTTCCTACATTACAACAGTGACTGCAGTCTTAAAAAAAAAATACATCCTTGGTTATAAAGCGCTTTGAGGCGTCCGGTGGTCGTGAAAGGCGCTGTAGAAATGCAAGTCTGTGTCTGTGCCTGCGATTTTGGGAGTGGTGTGACCATGGGATAGGTGGTCTTCTGTACCACCCGGGCATCAAGCATCAGCGAGAGGATGGGGAGAATCACAGGCCTGTAACAGAGCCCACCCAATCCTCCATCCAGGTGAATGAATGAATGAAAAATCTGGTGGACTCCATTAAGGATCTTTCCCCGCCAGATTTTCCTCTCTTGGCTCTGCCCAGTGATGCTTTGTGCCGAGGGGGGTGAAGAAAATCCACTCTCTTTTCCCCACCCCACCCCCCCCCTAGAGAGATTTGCCATGTTGCAGCCTCCATTTATGGTTTTACTGCCAATAACGCACCCTCCATCCTCCAACAACGCATAGGCTGGTTGGAAAATCAGACAAAAATCGACACCGAGCCAAAGGGGGGAATATTAGGACAGCTTGGTCCAAGAGGTCGGTTTTAAGGAGCGTCTTAAATATGGAGCGGTAGGTAGAGAGGCAGAGAGGTTTAGGGAGGGAATTCCAGAGCTTAGGGCCTAAATGGCTGAAGGCACGGCCGCCAACTGTGGAGCAAAGGAAGTAGGGGGTGCACAAGAGGACAGACTTGGAGCAAAGCAGAGTTCGAGGAGGGTTGCAGGGCCTGGAGGAGGTTACAGAGATGCAGGCACCACACAGGAGCGACACCGATCAAAATCAGCTTACTGCAGAAATTCACAAAGCCATGATGCTACCAGACATTATAATGGTGGGCAATCACAGCGGCACACAAACAGAAAAGAAAGACAGAGAGACAGATTTGCATTTATATAGCGACTTTCACGACCACCAGCTGTCTCATCGAGCTTTACAGCCAATGAAGAACTTTCTGAAGTGGAGTCACTGTTGTAATGTAGCAAAAACATGGCAGCCAATTTGTGCACAGCAAGCTCCCACAAACAGCAATGTGATAATGACCAGATCATCTGTTTTTATGTTGGTTGAGGGATAAATATTGGCCACAAGACACCGGGGAAAACGCCCCTGCTCTTCTTCAAAATAGTGGTCGTGGGATCTTTTATGTCCACCTGAAAGAGCAGACGGGGCCTCGGTTTAACATCTCATCCGAAAGACAGAATTAACATTTGCCAGAGTCAGCCACAAGACACTCTGTAAATGACACTGCGTAAACGACACTGCTGGTTATGTAGCATTACATACACTGTACATCATAAACACAACATATGACAATAGAACAATAGCAATGAAGGTTCAAAATACTCTGCCACACATCTCTTCTCATACTATCGCAATCTAACAAATATTCTGGAATCTATGTTTATGTATTTAATTTGGAAGGGACTATTGCAACGGATGTAAAAGTATTAACCAACGTTGACAATAGCCTAGAATTTATCATTTTGCAATATTAGCGTACAAAACGCTTCAGTTCATACAATACTTGGAAATGATCATGTCTAGGTAATTGTTATGTCGGTAATACTATAGCTGCTTCATCAGTGACCTTCCCTCCAACAGAAGGTCAGAAGTGGGGATGTTCACTGATGACTGCAGTGTTCAGTGCCATTCACAACTCCTCAGATAATGAAGCAGTCCATGCCCGCATGCAACAAAACCTGGACGACGTTCAAGCTTGGGCTGATAAGTGGCAGGTAACATTCGCGCCACAAAAGTGCCAGGCAATGACTATCTCCAACAAGCAAGAGTCTAACCACCACCCCTTGACATTCAACGGCATTACCATCACCAAATCCCCCACCAACATCCTGGGGGGTCACCATTGACCAGAAACTTAACTGGACCAGCCACATAAATACTGTGGCAACAAGAGCAGGTCAGAGGCTGGGTATTCTGCGGCTAGTGTCTCACCTCTTGACTCCCCAAAGCCTTTCCACCATCTACAAGGCAGTCAGGAATGTGATGGAATACTCTCCACTCGCCTGGATGAGTGCAGCTCCAACAACACTCAAGGAGCTCGACACCATCCAGGACAAAGCAGCCCGCTTGATAGGCACCACATCCACCACCTTAAACATTCACTCCCTCCACCACCGGCGTACCGTGGCTGCAGTGTGTACCATCTACAAGATGCACTGCAGCAACTCGCCAAGGCTTCTTCGGCAGCACCTCCCAAACCCGCAACCTCTTCCACCTAGAAGGACAAGGGCAGCAGGCGCATGGGAACACCACCAGCTCCAAGTTCCCCTCCAAGTCACACAGCATCCTGACTTAGAAATATATCGTCGATCCTTCATTGTCGCTGGGTCAAAATCCTGGAACTCCCTCCCTAACAGCACTGTGGGAGCACCTTCACTGCACGGACTGCAGCGGTTCAAGGCGGCGGCTCACCACCGCCTTCTCGAGGGCAATTAGGGATGGGCAATAAATTATGGCCTTGCCAGCGACGCCCACATCCCATAAACGAATAAAAAAATAATCTCCCCTGGCACTGCCACCGTACTGGAAGAGTGGGAATTTGGGGAACGCTGAATGAGACAAAACGCAAATATGATATTTAAAAATCAGTCGCAAAAAGCTCCAACAATTCAGAACTTACAGGAACTTCTCAAAAGGAGAGGCTGAAGCAGGATGGAGGAGATTCACGGTGTTGGCACAAAATCTGAGTTACTGGGAGACTGGCACAATGCCACCTACTGGATGGAGGCCTGAATTGTGACAGTCCATTGTTGACAGGAATCTAGGGAATTCTCATCAGAAACGTTGATATAGCAGCTTTACTCAATAACTGTGACAATAAGCCGGTATATCTTTGGGAGAGGAAGTACATTTGTGCACAAGATTTTTTGATATAATACTAGTCAATCTCTCATGGCATTGGACAAATGGAGGCAAGACCAGGTGTAGCGGGATAAGAGAGCGAAGTTTAATTGGACCAAGGCGTTGAGGTAATTCAGTCCCCATTTTAAGGTCAGTAGTTGCAGTGTCTCCACTGCTTACGTCAGCAGTTTCCATTATAAATTTAGCTAGAGGAGTTTATAATGGGACAAGTCAACAGGAAGTGCATTCAGGATTAAGATTCTCAATATAGTATAGATATAGATGTGTGCTGCCAATCTGATTTAGTACCAGCGTGAGTGGATCATAGGTACAACCATTGGTGGAAAGAGAGGGGGAAAAGTGCCCGCCCCTTGAGATTTATTGGCTATTTCTCCCTCCCCAAATTCCCAAAATTCCCCTCAAGCGATCCCTGCCATTCTTTACACGGGCTCGCGCCTCTGGTGTGCATGGGATCAAAGGAAATCCAAAAACCAAGGGCAGAGCATGTTCAGAAACAGTTCTCCAATTCCATGGTTTCCCAACCGCTGCGTATGGGGAGACACACTGCAAATTGTCATGGGCTCCAGGAGACTCCCTGTTCGAACTCCTGAAAGACAGGGTCAGCGACACGAAGAATAAGCGCTATTGTCACAGAAAATCTGTTTTATAAGCATGCAGCAAAATAAGTGGCGCGTTAATAACTCAACAAAGAAAGACAGCTGATGGCAGACATAAATTCGATGACCTCATGGACTCAGTTTGGAAACCTATGTTCTAAATTAATTTCCTTGCCAGTTGCTAGCTTATGTGGCTGATATGAGTGTGTTTTTTTTTTATAACTTTCCCTGTAAAATAACTATCAGTCATACTGTCAGGGTGAGTTCACTATACAATTGAAAGGAGAGTTTGCAGTGAGGAACAATGGAAGGTACAGTATAATATTACAGAAGTAGCTTCCAGAGATACTGCACACAATTGATGAAGGCACAATATTACAGAAAAATAATTGCTATGTTCTGACTGTAGAAGACTTTAATAGCAAAAGTACAATGGTCTGAAAATATGCAGAAATTAAACTTCATCCAAATATTGTACAACAATGACACATTGTAAAGGGATCCATTGCCAGGTTGCCAATTTGGTAGGGCAGCATGATACTGGGTGGCAAATTAGTGGGATATGGAAACAAGTTGTGGCTGCTGTGACAGAATCAAACCTGCCCGATACCATTAGCTTTTCTCATTAGTGAACACAGCTCTCCCTTCTCCTCTCGTGGCTTGTAGCTGCTGTTTGACAGATCCAACCTCAGGCTTCATCTACTAGAGTCATTTCATGATTTACGTCAATCCTTTGGTGGTACTTATTTTTCTCCCCTGCGCCCCCGTCTATAAACCATCCGATTAACTTTCCATCGGAGAAGATACTGTCTTTGGCTACAAGTCCAAGATACACTGACTGGAGTTACTCGAGTTGAAGGATGAGAGAGAAAGACCCAAAAGTTGTCTAGACTGGCACCTGTCCAGCTTGAGACCTCATCGTCCATCGCGCCCCACCATCCCCCGTGTGCTATCCAGAAACTTCTACAGTGTAAACTCGACACCAATAGCATGGATATTGGTGTCAAGTTCATCCTTCAGAAACTGCTCAGTATAGGAGTGTAGTTATTATGGTACTGCGCCAGCAACCCAGAATTCAAATCCCACCCTGATCAGATTTAGTTTCATAACTTGTCATTTGGCAGCAGATAAATGTGTTGCAAAAATCCAATTGGTTCGCTAATGTTTTTCAGGGCAGGGACTGTGCCGCCCATAGCCCGGTCTAGCCTACATGCGACTCCAGTCTTAGATCACCCGGTTGAATCTTAATGCCCTCTAAAGCGGCCTAGCAAGCAGTTCAGGGCAACTAGAGATGGACAATAAAGGCAGCCTTGCCAGACACACCCACTTCTCAAGAACAAAGATCATTTTTTTCTACTTGCGTGGCTTATCATGGAGAGACAATATTTATTAATATTTTCCAATGAATCTCCATCAGCAAAGCGGAGAATTCGGCCTATGGTCATACATTCATAGCGGGAAAACAGAAACCCTGCCTACGTCGTTCTTCAGAGTTTTATTTCGAGATCTTAAGCATGGACACCCAGCAGGTCAAAAGAAAAGAAAAAACAAATTGCTTGAGCATAGTAAAATAAAATGTAAAACTACTTAAACTCACGAGCCTACAGATAGAGTGTGGGGATCAGCTGATGACTTATCTTCTGGTGATGGGAGCCAAAATCCACGGTGACTTTGCAAGAAATTATCAGATCAGATATATCACACTTATTTTTTTTAAATGCAGCCACGGAAAGGAAAGGGCGTAAGAATTACATAGAACATGCAGCACAGAAACAGGCCATTCGGCCCAACTGGTCTATGCTGCCGTTTATGTTCCACTCCAGCCTTGAATGGAGTTACTCAAGAGCGCCGTACAATTGCTGAGCCATGATACGTTTTTTTCTTCAAATTAAACAGACTGGACAGCTGGGGATGCGTCACATAGATACATAGATACATAGAAGATAGGAGCAGGAGTAGGCCATTCGGCCCTTCGTGCCTGCTCCGCCATTTAATGAGATCATGGCTGATCCTTTAATTCAGTATCCCGTCCCCGCCTTCTCTCCGTAACCCTTAACCCCTTTTGCCCGTAGAAATATATCTAATTCCCTCTTAAATATATTTAATGAGCTGGCGTACACTGCCCTCTGTGGCAATGAGTTCCACAGGTTCACCACTCTCTGAGTGAAGAAATTCCCCCTCATCTCTGTCCTAAATGGTTTAGCCCTTATCCTTAAATTATGTCCTCTAGTTCTGTTCTCACCCGCCAAGGGAAACATTCCTTCTGCATCCAGTCTGTCTAGACCTGTCAGAATTTTATACACTTCTATGAGGTCCCCTCTCAATCTTCTAAACTCCAGTGTGTACATCCCTAAACTACATAGTCTCTCCTCATAGGTCATTCCCGCCATTCCTGGTATCAGCCTGGTGAATCGCCGCTGCACCCCCTCCATGGCAAGAACATCCTTCCTCAGATGAGGCGACCAAAACTGTACACAGTACTCGAGGTGTGGTCTCACCAGTGCCCTGTACAGCTGCAGCTGCAGCAAAAGGTGTACGAAGGCGCGAGCCTCAGCAAGAGGCCGCATATTCCTTTGCCCAACCTGTCCACACAACAGCTTCCACTTATCTTAGTGCCTTTAGCAATATGTCCCACAGTACTTTTATCAAAGGGAGGGAGAGGGGAAACATAGAAACATAGAAGATAGGAGCAGGAGTAGGCCATTCGGCCCCTCGGTCCTGTTCCGCCATTTAGTGTTAGGGGGATTAAATATGTGGGGTTACTGGGATATGTGTTGGTGTAGGGGTTACGGGGATCGGGTGGGATATGTGTCGGTGCAGGCTCGATGGGCCGAAATGGCCTCTATCTGCACTGTGGGGTTTTCTGTGATTTCTGTAATGAGATCATGGCTGATCATCCAAATTCAGTACCCTGTCCCTGCTTTCTCCCCATATCCCTTTAGCTTTAAGAAATATATCTAACTCCTTCTTGAATATATTTAATAAGTTGGCCTCAACTGCCAATCGAATAGATGTACATATCTCAATATAATACGTACAACACATTGCATTTGCCCTGTAATTTTTACAAAACACAAGGCTCATTTGGAGAGCAGAAAGAGCCTAGGTAAAAATGGCAGCAATTTATGGAAAATGATCTACATTGGGGTGTATGCTGTACTGTGCCACTTTAAGCACAGTCCATATAAAATTAATATAGAGAGAGAAAGATACATCAACTACATTGTTATTTTACGAGCGACTATTTTAAAACAGTCACACTACGGCCTCCCGTGAATCGTATGATGACAATCATCATGTTGGAGGCGTCACAACCAGCTGTTCCATCGTTCTGCGAACACCAGTCTGTCTGTGCTGCACCAACGTGTTCTCCTCGAACTCTACCTCATGTGCATCACAGCAGGAATCGGATATAATGATTGCACCACCCATGAATGTGGAGTCTTTATTACACACGTCCAATTCATTATTCTGAGCGCTGGCTGACTCGTCGCCAGCCCACACTGCAAGTGTGCAGCAAACGGGGGTCTGAGCCTCCGTCACTGGCCTGTTTCATTAACTCTTCGCTGTCACTGGAAGAGGCCGCTCGCAACGCCGGTCTCAAGTCGCAGCAATGCTGTTTAAACAAGGCGGCCACCCGCAATGCTGTAGGCAAATATTTTTTTTTATAGCGAACCACTGCCAAGTCAACCAAAGGGAGATGCAATTGGTGCCTCCCCAGCTTGCCTTGTTTAAGAATATAATGTAAGAATTCGGAGCAGGAGTCGGCCATTCGGCCCCTCGAGCCTGCTCCGCCATTCAATAAGATCATGGCTGATCTGATCTTGGCCTCAACTCCACTTTCCCGCCTGCTCCCCATAACCCTTGACGCCCCTGTAGCTCAATGTCTGTCTATCTCCGCCTTGAATATATTCACTGACTCCGCCTCCACAGCTCTCTGGGGTAGAGAATTCCAAAGATTCGCCACCCTCAGAGGAAATTCCTCCTCATCTCCGTTTTAAATGGGCGACCCCTTATTCTGAAACTGTGCCCCCTCGTTCTAGATTCCCCCACGTGGGGAAACATCCTCCCTGCATCTAGCTTGTCAAGCCCCCTCGGAATCTTATATGATTCAATAAGATCACCCCTCATTCTTCTAAACTCCAATGAGTATAGGCCCAACTGGTTCAACCTTTCTTCCCAAGACAACCCCTTTCATCTCAGGAATCAACCTCGTGAACCTCCTCTGAACTGCCTCCAATGCAAGTATATCCCTCCTTAAATAAGGAGACCAAAACGGCACGCAGTACTCCAGACTCGGCTCCGATCAGTTCTGATGAAGGATACACGTCTGAACTATCCTAACTTGCCTTTACTCTTTCCAGATACTGATTGATCTGCTGTGCGTTTCCAACATTTTCTGTTTTTAATTAACAAAAACGGAACTCTTGTTGACTGAGGAGCAATTTGCAGAGCTGTGGGGAAAGAGCAGGGGGAGTGGGACTAATTGGAGAGCTCTTTCAAAGAGCCGGCACAGGCACGATGGGCTAAATGGCCTCCTTCTGTGCTGTATGATCCTATGAAATTCAAACCAGTTCAGTCATTTAAATAGCTGCTCTCCCCCATTTACATTCCCAGTCAGTACTGTTCTCCATCAAACTCTGGGCAGGAGCGCATCTGGTAAATCCTGGGCCAGTCCACAAGGCCCATCAGAAAAGTAAGTACTTATTCCCTCGTGACCCGTTCACGTGCTGTTGGCGCCTTTAGACTGGGTGGATTTCCACCTGATCCTCGCCATTTCTTAAGCCAATTGCATACAGACAGCCGTGGCTCAGTGGGTGGCACTCTCTCTCGCCTGAGTCAGAAGGTTGTGGGTTCAAGTCCCACTCCAGAGACTTGAGCACAAAATCCAGACCGACACTCCCAGTGCAGTACTGAGGGAGTGCTGCACTGTCGGAGGTGCCGTCTTTTGGATGAGACGTTAAACCGAGGCCCCGTCTGCTCTCTCAGGTGGATGTGAGAGATCCCAGGGCACCATTTCAAAGAGGAGCAGGGGAGGTCTCCCCGGTGTCCTGGCCAATATTTATCCCTCAACCCACAGATATTCTGGTCATGATTGCTGTTTGTGGGAGCTTGCTATGCGTTTCCTACATTACAACAATGTCGACACTTCAAAATTACTTCATGGGATGTCCCAAAGTGCTTCACAGCCAGAGGTCATGAAAGGCACTACAGAAATGCAAGTCTTTCTTTACAATCCTAATCTGAACGGCAGGAGTATATCCGATCTAATTAGCAATGACTTTAATCATAACATATTCAATTTAGCCCAACTAAGCCAAGAGCCTTGGCGAAGGACATTAATCCGTCCATCCCCCTTACAGGTACTGACTGTCCTGCTGTGTATTCCCACCATTTTCTGTTTTTGCCTCTGATAATAATCCGTATCCACCGTGAAACCACGAAGAAACAGTAAATGAGTGAATGAGGTCCCAGCGGGGAGGGTGTGGAGCCACGGATCGCCAGCATTCCCCACTTTTTGGTGATTAATTGAGACCGTCAGGTTTTACTCTAACACTCCTCGGATTGCCCTGGAGTTTCCAGGAATTCAAGATTAATCTCCTGGACATTGCTGCGCGCAACCAGGAAAATAAATCAGAGGGGCATTAAAGAAAAATTTTTAAAATAATTTTATTAGTTATAAAAATATTGGAGCTGAGGAAGAAATAATGGTGGTTTGACCGGGCGGGGCAATTGGAGATCATGTGATGCCACCTCCAGGAATATGTGCAACCAGAGTTGGCAACCCTACTGCTGATCTGTGGTGACCCGAGGAAGCCCTGACCAGTAGCCAAGGGTCTATTCAAGGGCACCAACGATCCCCAGGCCAACCTTGTGCCCCCCCCCCCGCCAACCCTAGGAGAAAAAAAGAGGACATCCTCAGGAAAATTAACCATTCGATAGAAATTCATGCATTCCTTTGGTATGTTGCAAAAATATGACTTGCTTTCCCAGGGAGACAACACTTCACTTTCACAATGGAGGAAGGAGCAATGTCAATGAAGCTTTGGTTGTATAATCATCAGCTGATAACAGCCGAGCGTTAATTCGTATTCAGGCGCCTATCAATTAAACTGACAGTGATGAGCACAGAATCTAATCCTATCTAATTATAGACTTCACTTTTTACATAATCACTGTGCTTACGTTCTGCAAGATAAATAAATACTCAAAAAATGCACACACTAATATAGGCTTTTTAAATGTTAACATTTGAAATCGGTATTTTTCTTCAACGACATTTTTCTATACAATTTTCCCCTTGTAGGTTCAACTGGTAACAACTGCAGTCACAGAAAACTTTGAACAGTACATTCAACGTTCCAATCAATGTCTTATTCGATCATATTATGTGATCCAATGCTTAATTATACAGCAGAGCCTGGTCTCCAATCGTCTTGGATCCCCTTGCCATTGGACCAAGACCTTGCTCTGTCAAGCCCGTGTGGTAGCAGGTGTGCAACGACCACCTCACATTAAAAGAATTCACGCACGGGCATCTTGCACCCTTTAAAATGAAGTTCGGGACCTGGAACGTCAGGACCCTCATGGCAGCGCAAAGAGCGCATGTCAACCTAAGCACCCCACCTGTTGGATCCGTGATTCAGAGGATATGCTGTTATTCAATAATCACACGGATGCTGTACATTAACAATAAACAGGTCTTTACTGGAGGAGGGTAGTCTCAAGACTGGGGGTACAGAGGCATGCGCAAAGCTTATATACAGGTGTGGTCACTGCCGGTACTACAGTATACAGGAGCTGTAAAAGTAGTTCTGACTTAAAGGCACATACACTACACCACCCACCCGCCCCCTTCAACCACCGTCTGCCCCACCTGTGACAGAGACTGTAGGTCCCGCATTGGACTCAGTCACCTGAGAACTCATTTTTAATGTGGAAGCAAGTCATCCTCGGTTCCGAGGAACTGCCTAAGAAGAAGAATTATACAACAATGCCCATCTCCACTTCGACCACCTACAAGGTACACCATTTTGTGTCAAGGTTACAGACTGGTTCCTGGGGTCTAACTGACACCAGGATGATACCTGGTGATAGGAGTTTGGAACCGAATCAACCCTCTGTGGCAGCCTCAACAATCTGATACTTCGGCCACAGGGTGCTGTTGATGATCGACAGGTCAATCTGCCTCACGAGTGGAAGCTGGAGAAACGAACCAGTCAATGGAGGCTCCAGATAACCCAAAAGCCAGTGTCCTAAAGGATTTGGGTGGTCCTCTCTGGAGAGGCAGCGGGACGCGCAACAGTGCTCTCTTTGGTAATCTGCACAGTTTTAGCTGGTTCCTCTCTGGCAATATCCTCCAAGGAGTCAGGGGTGGCTCAGGTAGCACTCTCGCCTCAGTCAGAAGATCGTGGGTTCAAGTCCCACTGGAGAGACTTGAGCACAGGATGCCGCGAAGCGCTTTCCAGCCAATGAAGTACTTTTTGAAGTGGAGTCACTGTTGTAATGTAGGAAACACAGCAGCCAATTTGCGCATAGCAAGCTCCCACAAACAGCAATGTGATCATGACCAGATAATCTGTTTTTTAGTGATGTTGATTAAAGGATCAATACTGGCCAGGACACCGGGGAGAACTCCCCTGCACTTCTTCGAAATAATGCCGCGGGATCTTTGACGTCCACCTCAGAGCGCAGACGGGGCCTCGGTTTAACGTCTCATTGGAGAGACGGCCCCTCCGACAGTGCAGCACTCCCTCAGCACTGCACTGGAGTGTCAGCCTAGCTTTATGTGCTCAAGTCTCTGGAGCCACAACCTTCTGACTCAGAGGCGAGAGTGCTGTCCACTGAGCCACAGCCGACTTCAATGGAGAATATAAAATCGGGTGAGGTGCAAAACCAGCATTGCATCCAATCCCGGCAGTTTCTCAATGCACGGGTAGGTTAAAATTGCCCCCTAAACATGTCAGTATGCATGACGGTGTGGGTGCTGTATACAATGTGCAAAAAGCAGACACAATCAGCTATGCTTCAGTGTAAATTGCAGCTAGCTGAATATTATGATATTTCGATAATCGGATGTGCTGCCAGGTATCCCCAAGATTAGATTATTGTACGGATCCTAAAGTTAACGCTGGACAAAGGAATTACTACTGCCCTTTTACCTCCTCCCTTCCCACTGTCCAGGGCCCCAAACACTCCTTCCAGGTGAAGCAGCGATTTACTTGGACTTCTTGCAATTTAGTATACCGTTTTCGCTGCTCACGATGCGGTCTGCTCTACAATGGGGTGACCAAACACAGATTGGGTGACCGCTTTGCGGAACACCTCCGTTCAGTCCGTGCTTCCGGTCGCCTGTCACTTTAATTCTCCGCTCCATTCCCACTCTGACCTCTCCATCCTCGGTCTCTTACACTGTTCCAATGAAGCTCAACGTAAGCTTGAGGAACAGCACCTCATCGTTCGATTAGGCACTTTACAGCCTTCTGGACTCAACATAGAGTTCAACAATTTCAGACCATAACCTCGGCCCCTATTTCTTCCCAGACGGCAGCGGTTGATGATTCTGCCATTCCCGTTTGCAGCAGTTAATCTCTCCCGTCTTCCATCCTATCACAGACCTTCCCTTTTGTTCTTTCCTCCCCTCCCCCCTTTCCCTGCCCTTGCAGGTTTGCAGACGACACAAAGCTGGTTGGGCGTGTGTGCTGTGCGGAGGATGCCGAGAAACTCCAGTATGATTTGGACAGGTTGGGTGATTGGGCAGAAGCATGACAGATGCAATATAACGTGAATAAATGCGAGGTTATCCACTTTGGTGTCAAAAACAGGAAAGCAGATTATCTGAATGGCAATAGATTGGGAGAAGGGGAGGTGCAACGAGACCTGGGTGTCCTTGTGCACCAGTCGCTGAAGGTAAGCATGCAGGTGCAGCAGGCGGTTAAGAAGGCAAATGGTATGTTGGCCTTCGTGGCGAGAGGGTTTGAGTACAGGAACAAGGATGTCTTGCTGCAGTTGTACAGGGCCTTGGTGAGACCACACCTTGAGTATTGTGTGCAGTTTTGGTCGCCTTATCTGAGGAAGGGTGTTCTTGCCATGGAGAGAGTGCAGCGAAGATTCACCAGGCTGATAGCCGAGATGGCAGGAATGACGTATGAAGAGAGATTGGGTCGATTGGGCTTATACTCGCTGGAGTTTAGAAGAATAAGAGGGGATCTCATTGAAACTTATAAAATTCTGACAGGACTGGACAGACTAGATGCAGGAAGGATGTTCCCGATGGTCAGGGAGTCCAGAACATGGGGTCACAGTCTAAGGATAAGGGATAAGCCATTTAGGACAGAGGTGAGGAGGAATTTCTTCACCCAGAGAGTGGTGAACCTGTGGCATTCTCTACCACAGAAGGCAGTTGAGGCCAATTCATGAAATATATTCAAGAAGGAGTTGTATATATTTCTTAAGGCTAAAGGGATCAAGGGATATGGGGAGAAAGCAGGGACAGGGTACTGAATTTGGTTGATCAGCCATGATCTCATTGAATGGCGGAGCAGGCTCAAGGGGCCGAATGGCCTACTCCTGCTCCCATCTTCTATGTTTCTATGCAGGCTTCTTCCTTAAAGACCAGCACTCTTGTTCAATTCTTTCACCAGCTAAATCAGAGACTTCGGGGCCAAGCGTTGGCGAGATCTGTCCCGCTGCAATGTCCTGCCAGCCCACTCGAACCAGCCAGCCAAGCAAATGTGCCTGCTAATATGAGGCCTCGACTGCTGCCTGCAGCCTTCCTTCCTTGGCAGACTTGTTTCAGCGTCCCAGACAGCAGCGTCCCAGACAGCCCCAGCTGGAGATTGGGAACTTACCACAAGGGAACACTCCGGCATCAATCCGAGTCCCATCGCTCGTGCTCAGCATCTTAATGTAATCGCCCGCTGTGCCAACTAACTTAAATTAGCAGTATTTTTTTTTTGAAAAAGACTTTATCACAAAAATAAAAATCATGCTGGGACTTTAATAGCTTTCTTGCAAAATCAGTGTCAGCCTCGCAGCATAACTGTCCCGTGGTAGAAGCTGCCATAAGCCAGAGGAAAAACACGGAGCTACGCAAACTCTCCTAGCTCGCACAACATTGTGTCTGTGGAGCTGAAGCAGTGTTGGTTTTTTTTTAAATGATAAAATAGGACCAAATGTATCATCGAGCGAATGCCCAGAGGCTTCTCAATCAATCTGATTAACTGACGCTCAGCTTGACAGTTGTACGCTACAGGTTACCGTCATTCAACGTTTATTGGGCTATTAAAGGCAGGTGGGTTAACAGTCCCAATCAGTGGTGTTTTAAATCTCATCAAGAAACTACTTATGAAATAACGCTGGAGGGCCAGCTGGTGGCGCCGTCCAAGGAGTATAAATACTCGGGCAGGGGCCCCAGCTTTCCAGGGACATTTTGTAAGACAAGGAACTAGTGAAATACAACTAGACCTCCACGTTCTGAAACAAGTTGATTAAAGCCTTGCTTTATGCTCAAACCAAGTGCGGAGTGAGTTTTATTACATCAAGTGGCGATAATGCAACGTGCTCAGAGTGAGATTGAGACAATGGCCCGGATTTTTTGGCGGCAGCAATGAGGGCGAAACCGTCAGCGCTCGCCGTCGTCCCTCCTCTGAAACCGACGGCAGCTTCTGGAGAACGCGGCAACCCAGAAGTTGTCGTCGGTCGCTCCCTGCTCCTCCACAGGTTGCGCTGTGGAACTCCCCACAGAGCTGGCAATCAATTCAAATCACCGTTCCCGACGAAAACTTCCTCTATTACGCTGGAATATTGCTGCTAACCCCACCCCCCCGAAAAAGTTAAACCTTGTTGCAAGAGGTGTAACTGGGTTTTGAACAGCCTATTGACTGCTGAACAACCGTTCTGGTCCTGAAAAATGAATTTTAGATTTCTGGAATGTCAAATTTTTCCATCAATATGGCGAAAATTTCTTGGCTTTTAATATAACAATTTTTTTAAAGTTTGTTTATGATATTTCAGCTTCTACCTTAATCCTAGGTGTATGCCCCAATCTTTATTTCGCTCTCTGTAAAACTTATTAAAAAAAAGTTAATTATAATCTATGCATTTTACTTCCTGGTTTGCCGTCTGTGAGAATTCTTCGATGCGATTGGCTGCTCAGCCTGCTTGATGACATCACTGTTGCCAGACGCTGGAGATTCGCTTGATTTGGCAGCAGACTCAAAACAAAGGTCGGGAGGTGTGAAATTCACGCCAGAGAGATCGCTAGATCTTTGCAGGCAGCTGTCTTCAAGGTCAGCGGCGAGCGCCGTCACTTCGCCGCTGACCGCAAATTCCGGGCCATTTTTTATATGTGATATATCTCTATCTATCTCATATTAATATATATATTCTCACACATGCACACACGCTCATGCCCTTGCTCATACCAAGTCAGCCGATGTACTATTTTATAATGTTAGGACAGATACACCAGGTAGTGCATAGTGTATTATTCTGCTGCTAAGGTGGAGCTGTGGATCTTAATTGCCACAAAGTTTAATTGCTGAAAATAAACACATCCACAGATCAGTGCTCAGTTGCTTCCGAGAAAGGAATGTTTGCAGATTGCATCACCATATCCTTCCATCTTTTTGTGCATTCCCCTCTCCCCGGTCCGGACATCTTACCACCACCACCACCCCCCCACCCGCTCCATGCACTTCTCCTCCCCACAACATGCCTTACTCCACACCATGCATCCCCCCTCTCTGCTCAGTGTGTTCTCTGAACTCCATGTACCCCATCCCACTCCAATCTCAGCAGCTGAGCCCTCAGTCATCACATCCCTCTCTAGCCCAGAGGGTTGTGGAGGCTCAGTTGTTGAGTATATTCAAGACAGAAGATTTTTGGATACTAAAGGAATCAAGGGATATGGGGATCGTGCGGGAAGGAGGAGTTGAGGTAGAAGATCAGCCATGATCTTATTGAATGGCGGAGCAAGCTCGAGAGGCCAAATGGCCGACTCCTGCTCCTATTTCTTATGAAAGTCGGGAGGTATTCTGCTTTAAAAGTATTTCCATGCTCTTAAGTTTCCCCTTTAAGCATTGTGCGATCATATGTTGGTGGCCTGGTACTGTGCCACCAAAGCTACAGCAGCACTGGGCTTCAAAACACCAGACTAGAGTTAGAATTTCAGTCTCGTGTAACATTTGTACTCAGATGTCTCAAGTCGAGTCCCACTAGCCCTGCCTGAGGGACCTGCTGGCATCGCCAACTCTTGAGTAATGGTTGCAGCTCCGTTGCTGGGAAAGAAAGCATGAACTTGCATTTCTATAGCGCCTTTCACAACCTCAAGATGTCCTAAGGTGCTTTACAGCCAATGAAGTACTTTTTTTTTTTTAAATGTAGTCACTGTTGTAATGTGGGAAATGTGGCAGCCAATTTGCGCACAGCAAGCTCCCACAAACAGCAACGTGATAATGACCGGATAATCTGTTTTAGTGATGTTGGTTGAGGGATAAATATTGGCCCAGGACTCTGGGGATAACTCTTCGACATAGTGCCATGGGATCTTTTACGTCCACTTGAGAGGGCAGGCGGGGCCGCGGTTTAACGTCTCATCCGAAAGGCGGGAAGGGGCAAAAGCCGGATTGGGGAGGGGTGTGGGATCCCTTCCTGCATTGCTGAAACTTGACTCCTAGCAGGGTAAACAAGTGATGCTTCAATACCTCTCCATCACTAAAGACGTGATCTTTCAGGATTACGCTCCTCTTTTCACCTGGTTAGTGTGTTGTTACTTATAGCTAAGATTCTTTGAAAGATTTGTTTTCACTCATTCTCCAACAAAGCTTTGTTTAATTCACATTTTTTTGATGAAGTTTTTCCAATATGAATTGCAGCTTTAAAGAAGTGCTCCCTTGCCATATAAAGAGACTTGTATTTCTATAGTGCCTCCTCACATCTCTCAGGAAGATCTCAAAGTGGTTCACATACATTGAATTAGTTTGATATGCTGTGACTGATATTTTGTAGGCAAACATGGCAGCCATTTTGTGTACAGCAAGATCCCACAAACAACAATGAGGTGAATGACCATTGTTTTTCGTGATGTCCGTTTAAGGAGAAATACTACACTAGACATTGCATTTACCAACTCAGCCATTAGGGGAGCTCTATTAACAGAGTCTGTGGCAAACTGCAGATACTTTGGCAAAGAAAAGGTTTGGTGTAGGCATTCAAGTAAATAAATTGGCACAAAAATACACTCAAATCTGCATTAAGAGTGGAAATTATGGAAGTGTTGGCAAATATTATGCTGCGCGATGATATAATTCACAAGAAGCTAGACGATTTTTGGTCACTTTGGTAAGAATACCACCCCCAAATAACTGCAGCAAAGTCATAGAGTTATACAGCACAGAAAGAGGCCCTTCGGCCCATCCCGTCCGCCATCAAGCCCTGTCTATGGAGGTCACGGTCCATCATCAAAGACCCTACCCACCCCAGCCACAGTCTGTTCGCCCTCCTACCATCTGGGAGACGCTACAGATGCATTCGCACCCGTACGACCAGATTTAGGAACAGCTTCTTTCCCAGGGCTGTCATCCTACTGAACTCCACAAATAAACTCTAAAGCCTGCACATCTGCCAATGCACTTTATTATGGTCATATTTATGTTAATATACTACAAGCCAAATGTATATTGAATGTTTAAATGTCTTAATCCAAATGTACACTCTCGGGAGCCGCAAGCTTACATTTCGTTGTACTGCACTTGTGCACTAACAATGACAATAAAAGTTGATTTGATTTTGATTTGATCTAATCCCATTTTCCAGCATTTGGTCCGTAGCCTTGTATGCTATGGCATTTTAAGTGCTCATCCAAATGCTTCTTGAATGTTGTGAGGGTTCCTGCCTCTACCACCCTTTCAGGCACTGAGTTCCAGATTCCAACCACTCTGGGTGAAAAAGTTTTTCCTCAAATCCCCTCTAAACCTCCTGCCACTTACCTTGAATCTATGCCCCCTTGTTATTGACCCCTCTACTAAGGGGAAAAGTTCCTTTCTATCCACCCTATCTATGCCCCTCATAATTTTGTATACCTCAATCAGGTCCCCCCTCAGCTTTCTCTGCTCCAAGGAAAACAACCCCAGCCTGTCCAGTCTTTCTTCATAGCTGAAGCGCTCCAGCCCAGGTAACATCCTGGTAAATCTCCTCTGCACCCTCTCCAAAGCAATCACATCCTTCCTATAGTGTGGCGACCAGAACTGCACACAGTACTCCAGCTGTGGCCTTACCAGCGTTTTGTACAGCTCCATCATAACCTCCCTGCTCTTATATTCTATGCCTCGGCTAATGAAGGCAAGTATCCCATATGCTTTTTTAACCACCTTATCCACCTGTTCTGCTGCCTTCAGGGATTTATGTACATGCACACCAAGGTCCCTCTGATCCGCTGTCTTTCCTAGGGTCTTAGCATTCATTGTGTATTCCCTTGCCTTGTTGGTCCGTCCAAAATGCATCACCTCACACTTTTCAGGGTTAAATTCCATTTGCCACTGTTCCGCCCATCTGACCAACCCATCTATATCGTCCTGTAGCCTGAGGCTTCCCGCCTCGCTATTTACCACCCCACCAATTTTCGTATCATCTGCGAACTTACTGATCATACCTTTTACATTCACATCCAAATCATTAATGTAGACCACAAACAGCAAGGGACCCAGCACCGATCCCGGAGGTACCCCACTGGACACAGGCTTCCAGTCACAAAAACAACCTTCCACCATCACCCTCTGCCTTCTGTCACTAAGCCAATTTTGGATCCAATGTGCCAAGGCACCCTGGATCCCATGGGCTCTTACCTTCCTGACCAGTCTCCTATGCGGGACTTTATCAAAAGCCTTACTGAAATCCATGTAAACCACATCCACTGCACTACCCTCATCCACACACCTAGTCACCCCCCTCGAAAAATTCAATCAAATTGGTCAGACATGATCTCCCCCTGACAAAGCCATGCTGACTATCCCTGATTAATCCTTGCCTCTCCAAGTGGAGACCAATTCTGTCCCTCAAAATTTTTTCCAATAATTTCCCTACCACTGATGTTAGGCTCACTGGCCTGTAATTCCCTGGTTTATCCCTACTACCCTTCTTGAATAATGGTACTACGCTGGCTGTCCTCCAGTCCTCTGATACCTCCCCTGTGGCCAGAGAGGTTCTGAAAATTTGTGTCAGAGCCCCTGCAATCTCCTCCCTTGCCTCACATAGTAGCCTGGGATACATCTCGTCCGGGCCTGGGGATTTATCCACTTTTAAGCTTGCTAAAACCGCTAGTACCTCCTCCCTCTCGATGCTAATATGTTCAAGTATATCACAGTCCCCCTGCCCGATTTCTATGTCCACATCGTCCTTCTCCATAGTGACATAGTGAACACAGATGCAAAAAATTCATTTAAAACCCCACCTACATCCTCTGGCTCTACACAGTTTGCCACTTTGGCAAGTCTTACAAAAGCTTCTCAAAAACAACACAACTTATATTTATACAGTGCCTTTAACGTAACCAAACGTCCCAAGACGCTTCACAGGAACGTTATAAAAAAAAATTAAAAATTTGACAGTCACATAAGGGAGATGTTAGGGCAGGTAACCAAAAGCTTGGTCAAAGAGGTAGGTTTGAAGGAGCGTCTTAAAAGGAGGAAAGAGAAGTGGAGAGACTTCGGGAGGGAATTCCAGAGCTCATCACCAAGGCAGCTGAAGGCACGACTGCCAATGGTGGAGCAATTAAAATCGGGAAGTTCAAAAGGCCAGAATAGGCAGCGCGCAGAGGTCTAGGGGGGTTATTGGGCTGGAGAGATTACAAAGATAAGGAAGGGCGAGCCCAAGGAGAGATTTGAAAACAAGGATGAGAATTTTTTTTTTTTTTTTTTAATAAATCGAGGCATTGTTTAACTGGGAGCCAATGTCGGTCAGAGAGCACAGGGGAGATGGGCGAGCACAGCATTAAACCCAAGACCAGTTGCTGTAGTGTTGCACAGGCAACGCCAGAACATCACAATATTATAGTTATTTGAAGTATAATGTTAGTCGACGTGTAGCTTGCATTGGAGTTCATTACATAAATCACGCATCCTATTTTGAGAGTCAGGCATCCTTCCATTCTTGATTAGTCTCCTCAGTCCTCTATCCAGGGCACTCGCCAGTAGCCGCACCTTGAGTACTGTGCGGTGATTCACAAGGGAGATATCCGGAATGGTTCAGAGTAGAGCCACGAGACTGATCCCTAGAGTCCGAAGATTGAGTTACAAGGACAGACTGAAGAACGACTTGAAAGCAGGCAACCGAGAGGTGGCCTTAAGAGGCGTATAAGGTAGGAAAAGTAAATCCAAAATACTTCTTCAAACCAAACCATGACAGTAGGACAAGTTTCAAACTAATAAAAGGAAAAAATGTAGAACTGATGTCAGAAAGCCCTTCACACAAATGGGCTCCCAGATAAGGTAGGAACATATGAGCAGGAGTAGGCCATTCCGCCCCTTAAGCCTGCTCCACCATTCAATTGAATCACGATTGATCCGTACCTCAACTCCATTTACCCGCCTTGGTTCCATATCCCTCGATGCCCTTACCTAACAAAAATCTATCGATCTCAAGTCTTGAAAGCTCCAGCTGTCCCTCGGCATCCAATATAATAATAATAATTATTCAACTTTGTCATTGCACAAGTACATGAACAACTAAATGTGATCTTGCAAGCTCCCATGACTGGGAGAAGCAAAGCCGCTGCGTCGGTATTCCATTTCCACCATTCCTCCTGTCCGACAATCTTCAGCCCAACGCCCGGGCCTGCTCACCAGCTGCTCCTCCTTCCGTGACCTTCTCACCAACCGCCCCTCCTCGGGGCTCCTTCCGTGACCTTCTGCACCTGGTCTTCCCTGATGGTCACCCCTCCAGGTACTAACCAGGCCTGGCTCTGCTTAGCTTCCAAGCCTTGCCAGTGACCCTGTCCCTAGTCCCAGGAACAGGTAAATGGAGTGCTGCACTGTCGGAGGAGCCGCCTTTCGGATGAGACGTTAAACTGAGGCCCCGTCTGCTCTCTCAGGTGAACGTAAAAGATCCCATGGCCACTATTTTCGAAGAGGAGCAGGGGAGTTCTCCCCGGTGTCCTGGGGCCAATATTTATCCCTCTATCAACATCACCAACAAAAGAAATTCTGGTCGTTATTGCATTGCTATTTGTGGGAGCTTGCTGTGCGCAAATTGGCTGCCGCGTTTCCTACATTACAACAAGTGACTCCGCTTCAAAAGTATTTAATTGGCTGTAAAGTGCTTTGGGATGTCCGGTGGTCGTGAAAGGCGCTATAGAAATGCAAGTCTGTCTTTCTTTCATCCACAGCCTTTGAGAAGAGAGTTCCAGATTTCCAATAGTGCGTGTGAAAGTGGTTCACCATTTCCCTCCCGAATGGCCGAGCTCTAATGTTAAGATTGCGTCCCCCGTTCTTGATTTCCTCCCCCAATCAGAGGTCAAAACTCTGGAAACAGTTAAACTCGGTTGGATTTTGCAAAGTAACCCTGGCATAAGCTGTGCTTCTAAAAAGAGTAATCTAAACCAATAAAAGTTCTTGAACTTTATAAATTCAGTATTCTGAAAGCAGCGGAGAAACATTTTTTTTTTTTTTTTTAAAAACAGGTTGAAAAAAATCAACCGACTTGGGTCAAAGCAGACTGCCTCCCTCCTCACCCCATCATTCCCCCACTGGTCTCCAGCCCATGTTTGGTCCCACTTTGCGGCCCTGATTTTAACTCCCGGTGGATTCCCCGCTCAGGCCCGAGTTAAAATTACAGTCAGGTCTCAATGATGTCATCGGGCCGCAACGTGCATATGTAAAGAAGGACCCTGTTGGCTTCAGGCGCCTGCCCTTGCTGCCTGCTCAGGAGAGCAGGTTAAAATTGCAGATGTTGCGATCATGGCGGCTTTCGGACAGGTAAGAGCCCAGGGTGATTTTAACCACCTGCCAGGTTTCTGCTGGGTGAGTAGGGTTAAAATTGCCCCCCTGCATCTCCGTATCGGACAATTTGTGTCCCATCTCATGCTGTGGACCCATGTGCACACTACTGTGTGCAAGGTTTGGGGGAGTGGGGAGGAGAAGGGGGCACCTCCTAGCTGCTTTGTCCCTACCTAAAAGTTATGATTGAGGGGTTTTAAAAAAAAAAAGGACCACGTTTATGAGCCCCTCTGGCGAGGGGGATGGGGGTCTTTTCACAACAGAAAATGCTGGAAAAACTCAGCAGGTCAGGCAACATCCGTGGAGAGAATAATATTAGAGTCGATGTTTCGGGTCGAAACCCTTTTTCAAAACTGGAAAGGAAATAAAATAGATCGAAGGCAGGGCTGCGACAGAACAAAAGAAGTAAAAGAGGTATTCAAAACCAGACGAGATGGTAATAGGACAGTGGAGACAAAAGGCAGCTCAGATTAGGTGTGAAGTGTACTGGCAGGATGAGAGACAGCTGCCATGTGGGAGAGAGAAAAAAAGGAGGGGGGGTGGGGGGGAAGGGAAGACCCAAAACAAAGGGGTGGAAAAGAAATATAAGTAAAAATGTAATATGGGCCGAGGTTGTGATCTGAAATTGTTGAACTCTATAGAGAGTCCGGAAGGCTGCAAAGTGCCTAATCGGAAGATGAGGTGCTGTTCCTCGAGTTTACTTGGAACTTCCGTGGAACAATGCAAGAGGCCAAGGACGGTGAGGTCCGAGTGGGAATGGAGCGGTGAATTAAAATGACAGGCGACCGGAAGCTCGGGGTCACCCTTACGGACTGAACGGAGGTGTTCCGCAAAGCGGTCACCCAATCTGCGTTTGGTCTCCCCAATGTAGAAGAGACCGCATCGTGAGCAGCGAATACAGTATACTAGATTGCAAGAAGTACAAGTAAATCGCGGTTTCACCTGGAAGGGGTGTTTGGGGCCCTGGACAGTGGGAAGGGGGGAGGTATAAGGGCAGGTGTTACATCTCCTGCGCTTGCACAGGAAGATGCCAGGCGAAGGGGAAGGGGTGCTGGGGGTGATAGAGGAGTGGACTAGGGTGTCTCGGAGGGACACTTGAAATGGTGAGGCATACAGAAGACCGTCAGTAGTTTAAGAACCAAATCATTTCAATTCCTTTGCTTTTGACCGCTAATTGTCCTTGCTTGCCCATTCAGAAGTTTAATAATCTGAACTATTGCCGCACATTGGCTGGTGCATTTCCTACATTACAACAGTGACTATAATACCCCAAAAAGTACCTCATTGGCTGTCAAGCACTTTGGGACATCTTGAGGTCGTGAAAGGTGCTGTGCATAGACAAAAGTCTTTTTATGAAAGAAAGACTTGCATTTATATAGCGCCTTTCACGACCACCGGACAGCAATTTGAAAATGACCAGATAATCTGTTTTTTTTATGCTGTGGATTGAGGGAGAACTTCCCCCCCTCCCCGGGCTCTTCTTCGAAATAGTGGCTGTGGGATCTTTTACATCCATCCGAGAGCAGACAGGGCATCGGTTTAACATCTCATCCGAAAGACGGCACCTCTGACAGTGCAGCACTCCCTCAGCACTGCACTGGGAGTGTCAGCCTAGATAGTGCTCAAGTCCCTAGAATCACAGAAACCCCACAGTGCAGATAGAGGCCATTTCGGCCCATCGAGCCTGCACCGACACATATCCCACCCGATCCCCGTAACCCCTACACCAACACATATCCCACCCTATCCCCGTAACCCCACGTATTTAATCCCCCTAACACTAAGGGTCAATTTATCATAGCCAATCAACCTAACCCGCACATCTTTGGACTGTGGGAGGAAACCGGAGCACCCGGAGAAAACCCACGCAAACATGGGGAGAATGTGCAAACTCCACACAGACAGTCACCCGAGGCCGGATTCGAACCCGGGTCTCTGGCGCTGTGAGGCAACAGTGCTAACCACTATGCCACCGTGCTAGTGGGACTTGAACCCACAACCTTCTGACTCAGAGGCGAGTGTGCTACCCACTGAGCCACAGAGTCCTAAAACGTTTGCTTATCTTCCAGTTTCCAGCTCTGTTGGAAAGGGTCTACAAACCCAAAATGTGAATCCATCTTTCCTCTTTTCAGAATCAGTCGGGTCGGCCGTCTGTTTCTGTTTCTTTGAATTGTTGGGTAAGAGTTTGGAGTGCAGCCTGCTTTTCTCTCTCGCATGGCATGATTTTGCAAGAGGGAAATGTCACCGGTTTCACATTGCAGCCCAGGCACTTCTTACTGTCTGCATTCGACAGCCACCTGCACTCAACAGCTCGCTGCCCCTCAACCTGTGGTTACATAATGTGCACGTGGACAATGGTGCAGCGCCATGTCCACAGGACGAGGCTGGCTGCCGGCGCTGCACTGCGCTACTTTCAACGGCATGACAGAACAGTGGCGCTACAAGCTGCCGCAGCTGTGCCCTCGTCATGTGCCACGGCTGGCAGTGCTCCTGTCAAAGGGAACACGTGGGCAGTTGGGAAAGTTCACACAAAGCAAGAAAGATACCCAGCTGTTTCTCTCCAGTGATTGCAACAGGGACAACAGCGGCAATCAATTATCCTTTCTTCTCGAGATCAATCCGAGGATGGATTAAAATTCATTCCTTCCAGCAGCAGGCTATTGACATGCATTTTCTTCACACTCCGGAATTATTCCTAATCATTAAACCTTCCTTTTCGCACAGCTTGAGATTACCGGGATAATGTTGAAGTTTACAGCACGAAAGGAGGCGGCTATTCGGCCCAGTGTGTCTGTGCCGCTCTTTGCTAGGGCAATACGAAACTACCCCCACTGCCCCGCTCCCTTCCCATAGTCCAGTATCATCTTCTGCTTCAAATATTTATCCACTTTTCCCTTAAAAAGATGCAATGTTTCCTGCCTCATACATTCCCCATGGCAAAGCATTCCATGCTCCAACAACCCTCTGTGTAAAGAAATTTCTCCCAACCTCTCTCCTCACTAAGAGAGGTAGGGAGGCGGAGAGGTTTGGGGAGGGAACTCCAGAGCTTGGGGCCTCGGCAGCTGAAGGCACGGCCGCCGATGGTGGAGCGATGAAAGTCGGGGGATGCGCAAGAGGCCAGAGTTGGAGGAACGCAGAGATCTGAGGGTTGTGGGGCTGGAGGAGGTTACAGAGATAGGGAGAGGGGGTGAGGCCATGGAGAGATTTAAAACAAGGATGAGAATTTTTTAAACCGAGGCATTGCTGGACTGGGAGCCAATGTAGGTCAGCGAGCACAGGGGTGATGGGTGAACGAGACTTGGTGCGAGTTAGGACATGATCAGCAGACTATTAACTGATATATGTAGGACTGATATCAGGAAAACTCTCTACACCCAGTGACATGAATCAGTCATTCATTCATGAAAGAAAGACTTATGGAATAACACTGGGTGGCGCTGTCCAGGGAGAGTATAAATACTCAGGCACGGGCCCAGCTTGCGCAGGACATTCTTAACAGGAACTAGTGAAGGACACAACTAGACCTCCATGTTGTAAAACAGTTGATTAAAGCTTTGTTTAACGCTTAGACCAAGTGCCGAGTAGTTTTCTTACGTCACCCAGCGTTCAGCACAAGGAATGGAATTCCAGTTAAGAAAAGACTTGCATTTCTACGTCGTCTTTCACGACCTCAGGAGGTCCCGATGCGCTTTACAGCTAATGAAGTACTTTGACATGTAGTCACTGTTGTAATGTAGGTAGGGGGAACAAAAACTGTGGAATCATTTAAGAATGTGTTAAAAGGGTCTGTCTAGATGGCAGTGCGAAGATGGGCCGAATGGCCTTCTTCATTTGCATTTACCGCCTTTTGAGAACCAAATATCGTGGATGTTGCATCCATCTTGTATTGAAACAATTTTAAATGTTACACCTGTTGAGAGCGCCGGATATAAAGTGATGACATCAGAGGATATGTTGTACCAAAGTGTAAGCTGTTGAGAAGCTGCACATATTTTGGTATTTATCACCTACTCAAAGTTAATGAAAAAGGCCCCAAATTGAATACATTTGAACAACTTATAAAAAGGGCACTTTTACAAAATCAGCTTATTTCACTTCAAGCCATATATAACTGCAAGGGGAAAAAAAATTAAATGATATTACACAGTTCAGGCTCGTAACATTGTGGAACATTTCCCAGCAACTGCAGAGTGTACTTCCAGAGGTTAAAGCTAATTGATATCAACTGTCTGCTCCAAATTGGGCTAAATGACCAACAACGTTCCATTTCACTTTCATCATGTTCAGGGCTGCTTTACAGCAACCCTCTCAGTCGTGGCTCAGTGGGTAGCACCCTCGCCTCGGTGTCAGGAGGTTGTGGGTTCAAGTCCCACTCTAGAGACTTGAGCGCAAAAATCTAGGCTGACTCTTCAGTGCGGTACTGAGGGAGCGACGCACTGTCGGAGGTGCCGTCTTTCAGATGAAACTTTAAAACGAGGCCCTTATCTGCTCTCTCAGGTGGACGTAAAGGATCCCACGGCACTATATCGACAAAGAGCAGGGGAGTTCTCCCCGGTGTCCTGGCCAATATTTATCCCTCAATCAACATCACTACAACAGATCATTTGGGCATTATCACACCGGTGTTTGTGGGAGCTTGCTGTGCGCAAATTGGCTGCTGCATTTCCAACAACAGTGACTACACTTTTATATAAAAAAATTTTTTTTTTTTTTTTTTTTTTTAAAAAAGTACTTCATTGGCTGTAAAGGCTTTGGGATGTCTGGTGGTCGTGAAAGGCGCTATATAAATGCAAGTCTTTTTTTTCCATTTTCATGGCGTGGGATTTTGGGGATTTAATTCGATTTTGTCCATTTTCTGTGAAGACCCAAGGCCACGTTCCTCTGTCGAGTTGAGCAATCTATAACTAACTGTCCTAATACGAGGCTCTTGGCTCAGTGTCAGCTTCCGTCATTTAACAGTGTATTCCACAGAGGGTCTCATCACGGGCTAGACTTCAATCCTAAAGCCCTGCTGCTGAAAGTACAAAGGGGAAAAAAGTGTCCCTTGATCCAAACGGAATGGTTCCGTCTCAAAACGCACTCTCCATCTTCCTTCTGACAATAAAGCTTCTTTAACAAAAGAATAAGAAGTAGTGCTCGGGTGAGGTAAAGTTTAGTTCTGAATCGCAGAGCATAAATATAAAGTCTGTACACCGACAAATAACCATTAAAAACAGACATACAAGTCCAGTGTCTCAGTCTGTCTGCTACACTCCAGACAACATACTTTGTTGGAGACGCAAAGCAATCTTTAAAGAGAAAGACAGACAGCCAGACAGCCATTGACCTGCAGCCTGGAATTCATAATCAGTTGCAACTGCCCGAAAATAAAGTCAAATTTTTTTTTTTTTTTAATAAAAACGCACATTATTTTGATGTGCTGCAAAACATGTAACTCAACAGCTCATGGAGGCAACACTTCACTTGCACAATAGAGGAAGGAGCAGGGTCAACAAGGCTGCGTTATATAATCGTCAGCTGACAGCATCCAAATGTTAGTTTAATTGATAGGTACCTGAACGAAACTAGCAGTAATCAGCGCAGAATTTAATCCTATTTAATTACAGACCACAATTTTTTTCCCCCACATAATCACTCGTTAGGCAAAATAATTTTTCAAAAATGCATACGCATAAATACAAATTTTTTACAGTCAAAAATTGGAATTCGTGTTTTTTTTTTTTTTTGTTTTTTTTTTTTTTTGAGGACAGTGATACTCTGTGTTGCAAAAAATGGTGGTACTATCTGAGCTGCAATCAGTTTGCATAGCACTCATAACAATCAAAAAACACTTGCACACACTGCTTTTCATCTTACCATTTTACCAAACGCACAAAAAGGTTAAAGTTCGTGCGAATATGATTACTGAGATCACATGCCCATCGAGGGTGTCCATTGCTCATTTTTTATTTAATCAGGAATGCAATTAGCCTCAGGTGGTTAACTTATTGGACACCACGGAGCTAATGTCACCAGCAATGGTTTTGTGACTGAGATCACATAAACTGATCTGATGCGTTAGGACGCTATGGCTCAGTGGGGAGAATTCGCACCTCTTCACCACTCTTGCCGACGAGTTCAAGGCCCACCTCGGGACTCTAGCACTAGGCCAACACTTCAGCGCAGCACTGATAATGCCACATTGTCGGAGGTCCCACTCCTTGGGTGAGACATTAAAAGTGAGGCCCCGTCTGTCGGTTCGGAGTATGGGTGGACATTTTGAGATCTCGTGGCACTATAAGAGGAGCAGGGAGTTCTTCCGCTGTCCTGGCCTAACACGCCTTGCTGTGCGCAAAATGAATTACCAATGTAACAGAAACTGCACTTTAAATAAATTATATGTAAATTGCTGAAGAACATAAATAGGAGCAGGAGTAGGCCATTCAGCCCCTTGAGCCTGCTCCGCCATCGAGTAAGATCATGGCTGATCTCCTACCTCAACTCCACTTTCCCGCACTGTCCCCATATCCCTAGATTCCCTTAATATCCAAAAATTTATCGATCTTAGTCTTGAATATACTCAACGACTGAGCCCCCACAGCCCTCTGGGGCAGAGAATTCCAAAGATTCACAACACTGAGTGAAGAAATCTCTCATCTCAGTCTCAAATGGCCGACCCCTTATCCTGAGACTGTGACCCCTAGTTCTCGACTCCCTAGCCAGGGGAAACAGTTAGTATTTTGGGGCCTTGTGTTCGGGACAGTTCACATTGCAGCAGTGTCTATTATTTTCCATCTCTGAGGAGGGATAGTTAAGCTTGCGACTAATGGAAATCTATAGCGTGTCAATGCAACTGTTGCCTCAGCCATCTACTGGTTATTAAAGCGATGTTACAGTTTACATCCTACGCCACAGTCTTGAAGTGTTTCTTTGACTGCCTTCCTAATTAGGGAACGTCATGCGACATAAACAACAAGCTGAAATACGGCAAGTTCGATTCAGGAGGGATTGAGGAGAGATTGGGTCGACTAGGCCTGTATTCACTAGAGTTTAGAAAAATGAGAGGGGATCTCATTGAAACGTATAAAATTCTGACAGGGCTAGACAGACTGGATGCAGGGAGGATGTTTCCCCTGGCTGGGGGGTCTAGAATGAGGGGTCACAGTCTCAGGATACAGGGTAGGACATTTAGGACTGAGGTGAGGAGAAATTTCTTCACTCAGAGGGTGGTGAATCTGTGGAATTCTCTACCACAGAAGGCGATGGAGGCCAAGTCACTGAATATAGTCAAGGAGAGATAGATAGATTTCTAGACACAAAAGGCATCAAGGAGTATGGAGAGAGAGCAGGAACATGGTATCGAGATAGAGGATCAGCCATGATCTTATTGAATGGCGGAGCAGGCTAGAAGGGCAGAATGGCCTACACCAGCTCCTATTTTTCTATGTTATGTTTCCTGGGCTGGCAATAAATGACCCAGATATTGGGACAGGTAAAAGTCACAGCCCAGATCTGGAGCTACCCAAAAAAAGAGTGCGCTACATAAATGAAAGTTAAAATGACCACTCTTCACCGGGCGCACAAAGGATTGACAGATAGTGGTTCTACAATCCAAAATTCACAGCACAGTCCACTTTAAGCTCACTCCCTCAATGTTCAAATCATTTCTTTCTTTCCTGTACCAAGTTCCTCGTGTGTGGCAGATATTCTGAATTCTCAATTAATAATGTGCGTTTGCATCATTACTGCAAAGCTGATGATGAAAAGGTGCCTTTTGTTTGGAGGTAACTTTGAATCTTTGCATAACCTCCAATTGACCCTGTAGCAATAGCAGTTGAAAATGAAGAGCCATACTGTCCATGAACTTCATCTATTCCGGAGCTAATGAAAGCTCAGGGTGAGATCCATTAGTTCCTTTATCCTCACCTCCAGCGTAGGATCTGCTGGAGCTATTTTAATAGTGGTCCTCGAACAGACATCTGGCACAGTTGCTGGTGATTTTAGGGACACTTGACATTGACACTCTCGGTTCACCAGACTGATTCCTGGGATGGGGGGGATTGTCCTATGAGGAGAGATTGAGTAGACTAGGCCTATATTCTCTGGAGTTCAGAAGAATGAGGGGTAATCGCATTGAAACATACAAAATTCTTACAGGGCTTGACAGGGTAGATGCAGGGAGGATGTTTCCCCTGGCTGGGGAGTCTAGAACCAGGGGTGACAGTCTCAGAATAAGGGGTCGGCCATTTAGGCTTGAGATGAGGAGAAATTTCTTCACTCAGAGGTTGGTGAATCTTTGGAATTCTCTACCCCAGAGGGCTGTGGAGGCTCAGTCGTTGAGTATATTCAAGACAGAGATCGATAGATTTTTGGGCACTAAAGGAATATGGGGACGGGGCAGGAAAGTGGAGTTGATGTAGACGTTCAGCCATGATCTTATTAAATGGCGGAGCAGGCTCGAGGGGCCGAATGGCTGACACCTGCTCCTATTTCTTATGTTCTTTACTATCCCATGTGAAAACATGATTCCCAAAACAAGCGCTCTACTCAGAGCTCCGACACGGCAAGAGAGCCCCAGGTGGGCAGAGGAAACGCTTCAAGGACACCCTTGAAAAAGTGCAACATCCCCACCGACACCTGGGAATCCCTGGCCCAAGACCGTACAAAGTGGAGGGGAAGCATCCGGGAAGGCGCCGAACACCTAGAGTCTCTTCGCGGGAGCAAGCGGAAGCCAAGCGCAAACAGCGCACGTCAACCCAAGCACCCCACCCACCCGCCCCTTCAACCACCGTCTGCCCCACCTGTGACAGAGACTGTAGGTCCCGCATTGGACTCATCAGTCACCTGAGAACTCATTTTTAATGTGGAAGCAAGTCATCCTTGGTTCCGAGGGACTGCCTAAGAAGACAATGTGAAAACAGTGGCTTCAGGAGAGGGGGGTATTCCAATATTTTAACACACTGTCTCACAATGGCGCGCATCAGACGGGTGCACCGGAGGTGTTACATCAACCTGGCTTGGTGGGGGGGGGCAGGAAAATAAATCAGCAAGGGCTCCCATCACTGTCCAGCCAGAGAGTCAGCTGCTGGTCTTTAGTGGTGTAAACACAGGGAGACAGTCCCACACATGTGCCATCAGGGTCTCCGTCACACACAGCGGAGCTCAGCACTCCTAGAGAGACCAGCTCCCGAGGATAAAAGCAGGCGAGGGACTGGGGCACATCGAGGCTGATCGCCACAAACAGGCTGATCGCCACAAACAGAACCTCGTCGCCTGGTTTAACGTTTCAGGTCGATGAGAGGTTGACTCTGTTTCTCTTTCCACAGATGCTGCCTGACCTGCTTAGTGCTTTCAACAACTTGTATTTATATAGCGCCTTCAACATAGTAAAACTTCCCAAGGCGCTTCACGGGAGCGATTATCAAACAGAATTCGACACCGAGCCACCTCAGGAGATATTAGGACAGGTTAAGAGGCAGGTTTTAAGGAACGTCTTAAAGGAGAAACGAGAGGTAGAGAAGTGGAGAGGTTTAGGGAGGGAATTCCAGAACTCAGGGCCCAGGCAGCTGAAAGCACGGAATCAGAGATGCTCAAGAGGCCAGAACCAGAGGATTTCTCACTCTTCTGTTTTCATTTCCGATTTCTAGCATTTTGCTTTTCTCTCAGCCTGATGTTTGCAGGTAGAAGCAAAAGTTCTCTAAACCTGAAACCACTGCCTTGAAGTCACTCAGTAGGTGATAAATATTGAGCTTGTGTCGGAACAACAGTAGCAAAATACCGCGGATGCTGGAAATCCGAAATAACAACAGAAAACGCTGGAAACACTCAGCGGGCCAGGGCAGCTTCTGTGGAGAGAGAAACAGAGTCAACGTTTCAGGTCGATGACCCTCTCCACGGATGCTGCCCTGGCCTGCTGAGTTTTTCCAGCATTTTGTTGTTATTTGTGTCATAAGAAGTTGATTTACATCTGCATGTGTATCTGTGCACACACACACACATACACATATACACACACACACTATAATTCACGTTACCGTCAGTCATTATTCAGCTTGAAATACACAAACACTGCAAATGAGTTCCATGCTTTTCGTCGTCAATTAGGTTGACAGGATACACTTGTACTTGAAACATAAAATTTTGCAGGGCTGTGGGGAAAGAGCGGGGGAGTGGGACTAATTGGAGAGCTCTTTTAAAGAGCTGGCACAGGCACGATGGGCCCAATGGCCTCCTCCTGTGCTGCTAGATTCTATATTATTCCCACACAACACATTTTTGCAAACAAATGTCGTTAACAGTAATTGTTCTAATTTGGCAGCTTGCTTTGATCGCTGTGGTGCCGGCAAAGGCAAAGGGGGTTTTCCAGTCAGATCACAAATGGATTTGGCCCGACACTCCAGGGGTGTCACCTGCATCTCTGCTTCAGTCAGGATACGCGTGATCGACAGCTTTATTTGATTCGGATCTCCTTTGTTCCGAGTCGAACTTCACCAGCATAATACAAAGGCGGCTCGCAGTTCATTTCGCTCTTGCGAGGCCCTTAAGAGGAAGGCGAGAGGCTTCAGAGAGAACTAGGCAATGAAGCCCACAATAATGTTATTGTGAAGGGATAAAGAAATCATCCTGTGTTACTTGGAGTATCAGCAAAGGGCCACATTTGCTTAAAGTGTCAGCCGTGGCTCAGTGGGTAGCACTCTTGCCTCGGAGTCAGAAGGTCGTGGGTTCAAGTCCCACTCCAGGGACTCGAGCACAAAAATCTAGGCTGACACTCCAGTGCAGTGCCGAGGGAGTGCTGCACTGTCGGAGGTGCCGTCTTTCAGGTGAGATGTTAATTCGAGGCCCCGTCTGCTCTCTCAGGTGGATGTAAAAGATCCCATGGCCACTATTTCGAAGAAGAACAGGGGAGTTATCCCCAGTGTTCTGGGCCAATATTTATCCCTCAATCAACATAACAAAAAGATTATCTGGTCATTATCACATTGCTGTTTGTCGGAGCTTGCCGTGTGCAAATTGGCTGCCGCGTTTCCTACATTACAACAGTGACTACACTTCAAAAAGTACGTCACTGGCTATGAAGCACTTTGGGATGTCCTGAGGTCGTGAAAGGCGCTATATAAATGCAAGTTCTTTCTTTCACGGAAAGGTGCTCTGCCTGTTTATTTTCAGGTGATTTTTGATTGGTTGCTTTAACAGATAGCGATTTGTTGCTCGTAATCAGTGAGAGCCAATCATGATCTTGTGTGTAGCACTCTGGCGGTGACAGGGAAAATGTGATGTGGCAGCGGTGGCCCAATAGCCACGCAGAGACTTGCTAAGGCAGTCTTACATGATGCTCTTTTATATTGCACTGGTGCAGCCAGCTCCCGAGGCTGATCTCACACAGCCCGAAGAAACACCAAAGTAAACTTGTCAGATTCACCAAGGCCGGCGGCTGAGAAGTCCCGTTTAATTTTTAAAAAACACAAACCCTCCTGGCCTCAGCACATCGGAGGTTCAGTTCGGCTTTGGGTTCAAGCCCCACTCCAGGACTTAACCACATAATCTTGGCTCACACTTTAATACTGAGGGAGTCCTGCATTGTTGGGAGTTTGCTGTCTCTCAGATGAGACATTAAACCAAAGCCCCCCCACCCCCCCACCACCCCGTCTATCTGCTCAGGTGGATGCAAAAGATCCCATGATGCCATTCAGAGACGGTCAGGTCAACATTTATCCCTCAACCGGCACCAAAAGAACAGACTAACTGGTCATTTACCTCATTGCTGTTGATGGGATCTTGCTGTGCGCACATTTGGTTGCAGTGTCTGCCTGTATAACAGCGACTGCACTTCCAAAGTACTTCATTGGCTGTGAAGCGCTTTGGGACGTCCTGAGGTTGTGAAAGGCGCTATACAAATGCAAGTCCTTGTTGCTGACCTCTGCACTCGGGAGCGGGTGGCATCAGCAGAATGCAACAGCGGCTTATGTGAGTGCAACTGGCGGAGAAGACTAGGGTTTCTCCCCCCACCCCCCCCCCCATCTACTGAATTCCACAGTGTAAACAAGCCCCTTGTCCATGGAAAATGTGAGTCCGGGATTCTGCTGCTGGGATAAGGGAGACGGCTTTATCATGAGGAATCACACTTGACCCTGAAATGAGCTTCCGTCCAGGTATCTGCAGCATAATTAAGACCGCCCATTCCCATCACATCGCCCGTCTCCGCCCTTGCCTCAACTCATCCGCTGCTGAAACCCTCATCCATGCCTTTTTTACTTCTAGACTTCACTATTCCAACGCACTCCTGGCTGGCCTCCCACATTCTACCCTATGTAAACTTGGTCATCCAAAACTCGGCTGCCCGTGTCCTAACTCGCACGGAGACCCATTCACCCATCGCCCCTGTGCTCGCTGACCTACATTGGCTCCTGGTTAAGCAACGCCTCGATTTCAAAATTCTCATCCTTGTTTTCAAATCCCTCCATGTCCTCGCCCCTCCCTATCTCTGTAATCTCCTCTAGCCCTACAACCCCGAGATATCTGCACTCCTCTAATTCTGCCCTCGAGCATCCCTGATTATAATCGCTCAACCATTGGCGGCCATGCCTTCTGTTGCCTCTGCCCTAAGCTCTGGAATTCCCTGCCTAAACCTCTCCGCCTCGCTACCTCTCTTTCCTCCTTTAAGACGCTCCTTAAAACCTACCTCTTTGACCAAGCTTGTGGTCACCTGCCCTAATTTCTCATGTGGCTCGGTGTCAACATTTTTTTGGTTTTAAGACACTCCTGTGAAGCGCCTTGGGACGTTTTACTAGGTTAAAGGCGCTATATAAATCCAAGCTGTTGGAGGAATCGGTCCCAATGCTTCATTGAGGTGGATCACAAGACCCTAGTCCGAATATAATAGCAGGAGAGATGCACTGGCCCTCACTGAAACTGGATGAAGCCAAGCACAGATCTAAAACAACCTTTCTATGGGTTCGCGTATTAACCCTTGACTGGCCTTTTTGCGAGTTTTAAAACAAGGCGGATTGCTGTTGCTCGTCACCTCTCGATTTCCAGACACACAGTTGTTCTGCTGAAGTGTGAAGTGGAGAGTCCGTGTTCCTGCTTCCCAATAAAGATAAAACACTTCACTGCGGCTGCTGCTGTGCCAAGCCTGAGGTGATTTTGATTAAGTCGCCTGTTCTCTGGGAGGTGCGAACATTGGGTTTAGCTGATGTGACAGGAAAATGACAAAGTGAACGTATATGCGAGGATTAAATCAGGGACCGACAAGAGGAAGTGACATTTTCAGATGAAGAGGAATGAGAGATTTATTGGGAAGAATTGGCACTTTAGAAAATCTGGGCAAAACAATAAAAGCTGAAAAGTGGAAGCTGTGAATGGGCAATTTTTCTATCCCACAACTGCAAAAAGATATATTTCAGTCAAGGCTCATTACGAATAAAGTATAATTAAAAGATAGAAAGAAATAAAAGAGATCCAATTGCAGCCAATGAAGTACTTTTTGAAGTGTAGTCACTGTTGTAATGTAGGAAACGCGGCAGCCAATTTGCACACAGCAAGATCCCACAGACAGCAATGAAATAAATGGCCAGAGAATTTAATAATAATTTTTTTTTTTTTTTTTTTTTTTAAAAAGGTGTTGGCTGAGTGATAAATGTTTGGCCAAGACACTGGGGGAATTCCCCTGCTCTTCTTTGAGCAGTGTCGTGGGATCTTTTACATCCACCCAAGAGCACAGCCGGGACCTCAGTTTAACATCTCCTCCAGAAGACGGCACCTCCGACAGTGCAGCGCTCCCTCAGCATTACACTGGGAGTGTCAGCCTAGATTTTATGCTCAAGTCTCGGGAGTGGGACTTGAACCCACGACCTTCTGACTCAGGGGCAAGTGTTGTACCACTGAGTACTAGTTTAAAGAAATGAGAGGATCTGGATAGGACTGACGCATTCAAAGTTCCTTCTCTTCCCTACTTGCCCCATGTGGGTGCCTGTTCGTGCTCTACCACCTTCAGCTTGTGGGCTTCTCACAAGATGCCAACCATTGGCATCCGCCAGCCAACTCACCCAAGTTGGCCAGGCCATGACCGTCAATAGGCAGGAGGGGGGGGGGGGGGGGGGCCGGGGGGGAAGGAGGGAAAGAAAGCCTCAGAGTGAGCTTAATATTGTCCTTATCCAACACCATGCACATGCAGCAAGTAGCAACCAAGTGTGGCTGATTTATCCCCTCCCCAATCGTGGCTTTCAAAAGGGAATTGGAGAAGTACGGGAAGAAAAAAAATTTGCAGAGCTACGGGGAAAGGGTGGAGGAGTGGGACTAGCTGAACTACTCTTGCAGAGAAACATAGAAGATAGGAGCAAGAGTAGGCCATTCGGCCCCTCGAGCCTGCTCCGCCATGTAATGAGATCATGGCACGGACTTAACAGGCCGAAAGGCCTCCTTCTGTGCTGTAACCATTCTATGATTCTGTAATGGAGGGATGGTGGATCCCAATTGTAGTACCCCTCCACTACGCGTTGTCGAACTGAAGTATCTCCACCATCAATACTACACAGCTAAAGATTAAGCCCGGGATCTTTTGACTCTGTAGGATGCACAAAATGTATCAGTGAAGTTCCTGCAACCCCCACCAAGCCTTTGCAACAATTAAAATAATTAAGCCAACTCATTTGCCACTGATGTTCTGTTTATTAAGGGAGTGAAGATGTCAGTGGAACCTTAAAGGGGCACCATGACCATGGAAACACGTCCTGCAAGAACGTTTCTCATGCTTGCATGCAGAGGGGAGTGCAATGGTAAGATCAGCAACATGTCGGATTACAAATTACCGTTCAAAAAAAGCTCTCAACACCTTGCAATGCTCCTACGCCAGCTGGTAGCACAGTTTGAAGCGGACGCTTTGCAGGAGCCTCCAAGTCTCCCCGTCTTCGCGGGTCCAATTTCAGCTTGCAAGATACCCATTAAGATTGATCCCCTCTCCTTCAGAATCTCTGACCCCACTTTAAAAATCGCTCCAGGATCTGGCTCCAGTCCCAGGCAGCATCCTGGTGAACTGGATACCTTCCAATGGAAAGCTCAGAATGATTTGCAAATGATGGGTTTCGCAGACCAAGTCAGGTGGAATTTGCGATCAAGGCACTGTTTAAAGAAACAGGTTGGGTGGGGGAATCGCTCACAATGCTGTTCTTTGGTAAACACTCTGGCCCGGAATTTGCGGTCCCGATGACGGTGAGCTGGCCGCCGTCATTTCACCTCTGAAGTTGACCGCAACTTCAGGATTTAGCGCATGTGCAGCCTAACCAGGAAATCCTGAAGCTGGGGTCTGTCATTCACTGCTCCGACACTGGCTGCGCTGGGCCCACTCCCCATACAGAGCCGGCAATCGGTGAAATCTTTCAAATCAGGGAAACTGAGGAAAACTTTGGGGATTCTGCAGTAATTACGCGGTTAAATTCCCCACTGAAAGCAAGACCCAGAGGGAATATGGTGTAACTGGGGTTTTAACAGCGTATTGACTGCTAAACAAAGATTATGGCCCTGAAAAACTCATAATTTTGTGCAGTGTCAAATGTATTCATTTTAATCATAATTAAAATACTTTAAAAATACATTTTAATTTTTTTTTAAAAAGCTTGCCCATCTGTATTTCAGGTTTGCCTTCCACCCCCCCCCCCCCCCGGTGAGAGCGCCCCAATCTTTGTTTTGCTCTAACATGTTTAAAAAATTAGAATTTGAGGGGCTCACCCACTTCCTGGTTCGCCGTCTGAGAGAATTCGGCATTGCGATTGGCTGCTTAGACAGCTTGTTGGCATCACAGCAGCTCGCGCTCGGGGATCCCCACTGTATTCCGTTGATTCGAATTACGGGGTCGGAAAAACTCCAAACTTCTCGACGCAGAGATCGGCGCGAGATCTCCGAGTGAAGCTTACGTCGGGGCCGGCGGCGAACGCCTTCGCTTCACCGCTGACCGCCAATTCTGGGCCAACAGGCCGTGACTTGTACAGGGTTTTCTGAGAGAATATAACTACGGAGAACGCAGAGTTTTTAAAAAAAATAAAATAATTTTAATGTAATGGGCCAGATTTTGGAGTGGGGCATCTCGCTAATGTGTGCCCCATTAGTTAGACTTACAATTGCACGCTCAAATTTTGAATGTTTGCCTGCCCACGAAGTTGCTGGCAGTGCGAGCTGATAACGGGGCATCTGGGGGGCAGATTAATTTGGACCGCAAATTAAACCAAATTTAACAAATCAAATCAAAATGGTGTTTCTGGGGGTGATGAAGCACTCGTGTCGCTCCGGTGCCCACCAGTGGCGGAAGACCTCAAGTGTGCCGGCAGACACCGGGAGCTCCATCTCCAGGGAAACCATACTAGCTTTTTTTTCTGTATTCCAGATTTATGTAATTGACTGAATTTAAATTCCCCAGCTGCCGTGGTGGGATCACATCTCTGGATCATCAGTCGAGGCCTCTGGATGACTACTTCTTCTTAGGCAGTCCCTCGGAACCGAGGATGACTTGCTTCCACATTAAAAATGAGTTCTCAGGTGACTGATGAGTCCAATGCGGGACCTAACCAGGGGTCACAGTCTAAGGATAAGGGGTAAGCCATTTAGGACTGAGATGAGGAGGAATTTCTTCACCCAGAGAGTGGTGAACCTGTAGAATTCTCTACCACAGAAAGCAGTAGAGGCCAATTCATTAAATATATTCAAGAAGGAGTTAGATATATTTCTTAAGGCTAAAGGGATCAAGGGATATGGGGAGAAAGCAGGGACAGGGTTCTGAATTTGGATGATCAGCCATGATCTCATTAAATGGCAGAACAGGCTCGAGGGGCCGAATGGCCTACTCCTATCTTCTATGTTTACAGTCTCTGTCACAGGTGGGGCAGACGGTGGTTGAAGGGGTGGGTGGGAGGAGTGCTTGGGTTGACGTGCGCTCCTTGCGCTTGGCTTCCACTTGCTCCCGGCGAAGAGACTCGAGGTGTTCGGCACCTTCCCGGATTACTTCTCTGGTTTACTAGCCCAGTAATGTAACCACTATGCTAACGCACGCCTGCACTAAAGTCTCTGGACTGAGGCAAGTGGGAAGCGTCACTACAGGGAGACAGTATGCACTCAATGTTGGAGAAGCTATCCTTGTTATATACAAGATTCTCCAGCAGCTTGACTTGAAGACCTTTAAACATGGTAATGGTTTCCATACCAGACACCTGGTTGACGGAAATAAAGTACAATTTTGCATTGACATGGCCTCTTAAATATTCCTGAGGGACATCATTAAACATTGATAAATCTTCCAAGAAACTAAAGGCATGAACTTCCTCCCGATATATCCTCAATAATAGGCCTTACAGTTCTCCAGAAACGACTTAATTAAATGTATCCTTATAATCAATTTACCCGTATAACCATCAGACTGATTTCTAGCTAGGTCATCGCCCACCCTCTCCCTAAAGGAGACGATCAGTTTAGCTCCAAGATCATGAAATTCACATCCACTACCCTGAACTACAATTCTTCAAATCGAACCTCCCAGAAGGCTTGACTATTTTTATATTCATGACCTCTAATCTTACAATCACAATTGAAGTTAAAAAAAATCTATATCCATTCCTTTCAGCATTTTAAACAACAACTTGCATTTATATAGCACCTTTAACAGTAAAACATCTCCGCAGGAGAGATTATCAAACAAATTTTGACACCGAGCCGCATAAGGAGATATTAGGACAGGAGCTTGGTCAAAGAGGTCAGTTCTAAAGGAGCGTCTTAAAAGGCGGAGAGGCTTCGGGAGGGAATTCCAGAACTTGGGGCCCAGGCAGCTGAAGACACGGCCGCCAATGGTGGAGCGATGAAAATTGGGGATGCACGAGAGGCCAGGATTGGAGATATCTCGGAGGGTTGCAAGAGCGTAAGAAATAGGAGTCGTCGGCCATTCGGCCCCTCGAGCCTGCTCCGCCATTCAATGAGATCATGGCTGATCTTCTACCTCATCTCCACTTTCCTGCACTATGTAGGGCTAGAGGAGGTTAGGGAGATAGGGCTAAAGACTTGGATCACATGATTCTCAATCCCGGTTTCTCCAATGAAAACAATCTCTGTTGTCAGACTATCCTTCCAATTTACAGGTTCAAGTCCCAGAATTATTCTTATCCCTCTTTCCGAACCCTCTTTAATGCATCCATGTCCATTTGAGGAAAAGTGTGACCGAAACTGCGCATATTATTGAACACATGGCCTCACCAAATAGTTAACATAAACCGATCAGATTTGTACTCAAACACTCGAGACGTATCCATGCACCTGATCTGTCCCATTAACAATGGCCTTGCATTACCCAGCAGCTTAAAATCATCAGGCACCAAAAGCAAAATGCACTCTTGGGCGATTACAATAAGCCTCGATCCCGCTTTCCGCTGAGGCAGATTTAATTAGAGCACTTTCTCCAGCAGCGATCACAGATTCACTGAATGTTGACACACTTCACAGATAGCAAAACACACAAGATTAAAAGGGGCTATGTGTCATTCTTCACCCATTCAGAGGCACTTGCCCGCACCCCAGCACGCCACAACAAATACAGGCGCGTTGAACACGGGGGAAAGGTCAAGGTGATTAAATAAAAAAAGACTGGAAATATCAGACGTGATATTTAAATCATTGTCCAGACAGATTGCGGAAACAGCCTCAATGGGCCACTGGTAGGACTTTAATAGAAAAACCATTTTATATTGCCTCTATTAAACATTAATCAAATTAAAGCTGGTCAATTGAGGCTCATTTATTTTACAAGGGTTATAGATGTTGATTATGCTTTATCGCAACAGAAATTAATTGTATACAGTATAGACCTAATTATATTTAAATCTATAAACTGAGCATCTTATTGTTTGAGGTATATCTCGTCAAGAAGACATAGTAACATCCAAAAGGCCATAATGAGCACACAGAGCTGTCAAAGTTTTCCAATATTACGTGTAGTTCATTTAGCATTTTGAGCGATCACTGAAGGTGCCTATGGCAAACTACAGGAAACTCTCTTTTTACCGGCATCTAAATAACCAGCAATCTCTCTTAATCGGCAAAATTCAGGGGTAGGCTCAGCTAAGTTTTACTTCATATTAGTGGCCGTGTAACCGGGGTTCCTGGATCTGTGGCCGTGTAACCGGGGTTCCTGCACCTGTTGTCATGCAACAGGGACGCCTGGATCTTTGGCCGTGTAACCGGGGTTCCTGCACCTGTTGCCATGCAACAGGGACGCCTGGATCGGTGGCCGTGTACGGGGCTCTCGTACCTTGGTAAGTATACCTCTCTGTAATCCGGACTTTTTGATCAACCGGCACCACGCCGGTGCCGGATTTAAAAAAAGTTTCCTGTATAAGGGCTGTGTTACCAAATTATCAAACCCACTGCCAAATGAGTTATCAAGGCAGTGGTTGATGTGCAATAATTAGTTTATTTCTGACCCAGGCCATTAGTTGGTACAGACACACACCAGATCAGCTCAGGCCTTTGTGCTGTCCCACATCAAGTCATGAGCGCATCAAAATACCATCCAATTGAACGCTGGAAAGACCAAAGGCATTGTTGTTGATCCCAGTCAAACTCCTTTGCCCACCGACTCCCCTCCATCCTGGTTCATGCCGCACTCTCGTGTAAAACCGTAGCATCCTGTGTGACACACATTTATCTGCGCTTCAAACTCCATCACCAAGACCGTTTAGTTCAACCTCCACATCATTTCCCACCTTGCCCCTCTCTCAGCCATTTCTGCTGCTGGAACCTTTACCCATGCATCTGCCATCTGCAGACTCCACCTCTCCAATGTCCTCCTTGCCCCCTACCCATCCTCCACCCGTCGTCAACTCCCACTTGTCCAAAATTCAACCACTTGTATCCCGTCCTGCACCAGGTCCTGCTCGCCCATTAACCACCCCCACCCGCCCCCGTGCCCCCCTTTAAAATCCTGGTCTTCAATTTCAAATCTCCCGGTGGCCTCGCACTACCGTATTGCTGCAATCTCTGCTAGTCTTGTATCGCCCGCACCCTTTGGACCTCAAACTCGGACCTTTTACACATCGGAGCGACTGCTGCCAACGAACCCAAAACATTTGCACATGCGCCCTCTGCAGGCGTGACGTCGTCATGCGTGCGACCGCTGGACACCGTTCGCGCAGATCGCAAAATGCTCGCGCACTTACGGAAATCTTTCCCGCAGGCGAAAATCAAGCAAAACTAAAAGATTTGAGTCCGAGCGACTTCCGCGTCTCACAAGCCGTGCGTGCATCGTGATTCTGAGATACGTCAGGCGGCGTGGCGAATTATTCTGCCCGTGCCCTTTACACTTTCACCCCCTCCCTCATTTTGGCCCGTCATTGGCGACAGAGCCTTTGGCAGCCTTCGACCTACTCTCTGGAATGCCCTCCCAAAACCCCTTCCACTTGTCGACCCTTCCAAACTCTCCCACCATGGCTCAACATCCATTCCTTCAAATCGATTTTTACTTGTTTATTTCTTCCCCCGCGCCCCCCCCCCCCCAGCCACCCACCCACCACCCCCCCCTCCCCGTTAAAGGAAAGTTGTTGCTGTTGTTGAAAGAAGGCTGTTGTTGAAAGAAGGATGTGAAGGCCCTCGAGAGGGTGCAGAGGAGATTTACCAGAATGGTTCCGGTGATGGGGGATCTTAGCTATAAGGACAGGTTGGAGAAGCTGGATTTGTTTTCATTAGAGCAAAGGAGGTTGAGGGGTGATTTGATCGAGGTGTACAAGATTATGACGGGTTTGGATAGGCTAGACGGGGAAAGGCTGTTCCCACTAGTTGATGGTACAAGGACTAGGGGACACAGGTTTAAGGTTTTGGGCAAGAGATACAGGGGGGATGTGAGGGAAAACTTTTTAACGCAGCGAGGGGTGAGGACCTGGAACTCGCTGCCGACGGAAGTGGTGGAAGCGGAGACACTCAATGTTTTCAAGGGGAGACTGGATAGGCACTTGAGGGAAATAAACTTGCAGGGCTGCGGGGATAGAGCGGGAGAATAGGACTGACTGGATTGCTCTACAGAGAGCCGGCACGGACTCGATGGGCCGAATGGCGGCCTCCTGTGCCGTTATGACTCTTACCAGCTCACAAATGGTAGCAGCTGAACGGAAAGCGTAGGCATAAGCAGCTGCCAAAGGTCACAAGTTCGCGACCCCAAAACGTATCTGCTCGCTGCTGCAGTTTCTTGTGGAGTGGAGATGAAGCTCTTGAGGGGATTAAGAGGAGGAAGGAGATAAAAATGCAAATTTTAAAAATGCACACTGACGTAGGTCCAGCTGTGCAAAGTTGCCGTGACCGAATGAGGCCGGGAAGGAAAAACAAATGGATAATCTCTTTGCATCATGAAGCTCTCTAATCTCCCAGCGCTTGTTTCATCAGTTGGCAATTGAGTGAGTGTGAGTGTGAGTGAGTCCTAGACTCTCAATAGAAAATCTGGCTGGTCAAAGTTGGACCAGACCCTTATAATGCAAAATAACAACAGAAAACGCTGGAAAAAACTCAGCAGGCCAGGGCCGCATCCGTGGAGAGAGAAACATAACGTTTCAGGTCTGGGACCCTTCGTCTCTTATAATGCAAACTTTGCAGGGCTCTGTGTTTCCAGCATAGAGCTTCGCTGGGCAGGAATGGATGCCGGGCAGAGGGCTGTGCACCCGGTGCGTGCTGCTCCCAATTGTCCAATGTTTCATTTTAAATGAGAAGAAAATCGGGGGCATCGCCAATCCGGCTGACCCTCTGCATCAGATTCTCCATTCCATACGCCGATCAAATGGGGATCTGGGTCAGGAGCAGAACCTCTCAGACTTTACTGGTTGTATGTACAGTGCAACCCAAACTTAAAGTATTTACAGCACAGAAACAGGCCATTCAGCCGAACAGATCCATGCCGGTGTTTATGCTCCACACGAGCCTCCTCCCACCCTTCTTCATCTCACCCAATCAGCTTATCCTTCTATTCCTTTCACCTTCCGATGCTTATCTAGCTTCCCCATTAATGCTCTTCGCCTCAACCACTCCCTGTGGTAGCGAGTTCCACATTCTCACCACTCTCTGGGTAAAGACGTTTCTCCTGAACTCCTTATTGGATTTATTAGTGACTATCTTGCATTTATGGCCCCTGACATAAATCAGTTATTCATGAAAGAGAGACTTATGAAATAATACTGAGCAGCCTGCGGGTGGTGCTGTCCAGGGAGAGTATAAATACTCGGGCACGGGCCCAGCTTGCGCAAGACATTCTTAACAGGAACTAGTGAAGGACACAACTAGACCTCCATGTTGTAAAATAGTTGATTAAAGCTTTGTTTAACGCTTAGACCAAGTGCCTAGTAGTTTTCTTACGTCAACCCCTAGTTCGGGTCTCACCCACAAGTGGAAACATCTTCTCTAGGTCTAACCCTTCATAATCTCAAAGACCTCTATGTATTTATGACACTGGGTTGTGTGTGATTGCTAAGCTTCCCCTGTATTCTATCGATTCTTGGCTGGGTTGGGATTGGTGGGTGCAATATAATGCAAGCCTTACTCTACACAGGCGAGGCAAATTCCTGAGGTGAACGAAGAAATAAGACTTTAAGGATCAGCACACTGCAGGTTCAAACACAGGAGCGGAAACCTGCATCCATGCGTAACCATGGATAACAAACAAAAAAAGTCAGCTTGGTTCAGTGACAACACTCAAGAGCAACAAGGTTCAGGCAAAAGGCATTGTGTACAAATCACTACAAGCTAGTGTGGTGGGTACCAACTACAGCGTGGGATTGATGAGTGCGAGAACATTGCCAACATAATGAAAGAACTAGCACAAAAAGAGTTCACTTTCAAACAAACTGGATCAAACCTCTTGAGCATGCAGAAAAGAACACGTCTCACTGCTTTGAAAAAGTCTATTAAGATATCTGGGAAAGTAATTATACCACGTATGGCGTGTAATCTGTTGTCATCAAAAATATTCTAGTTTCGTTATACTAGAATGATCGAGTTTAATTATACTAGTGTCACATTAAGATATTCTTTGTTTCACCAAGGTGGACAATTCTGCCACTGATGACAGGCTTTCTTTTTTTTTTATTGAAAATGGAAGTTTATTTCTAACTTAAAAAAGGGGAAGATTATTTTGCACAGCACAAAAAGTAAGCAAGAAGTGCTAATGGCCTGTATCTCAAGGGGATTGGAATACAAGGGGGAGGCAAGTGATGCTTCAGTTGTACAGAGCCTTGGTCAGGCCCTATCTGGAGTCACCGCGATCAATTTTGAGCACCGTACCTCAGGAAAGAGAGAGCTACTGCCCTTTGAGGGGGTACAGCGCAGATTCACCAAAATGACGCCAGAGCTTAAAAGGGTTAAATTCCGAGGACAGGTTGCACAGACTAGGCTTGTATTCCTTGGGTGTAGGTTGAGGGGTGATCTAACTGAGGTGTTTAAAATGATTAAGGGATTCAAAAGCATAGATACCGATTAATTATTTCCTCTGGTGGGGAAATCCAGAACAAGAGGGCATAATCTTTAAATTAGAGCTAGGCCCCTTTAAGTAGTGAAATAAGGAAGCACTTTTTCCACACAAAGGATAGTGGAAATCTGGAACTCGCTCCCCAAAATGGCTGTGGATGCAGAGTCAATTGAAATTTCCAAGACTGAGATAGATATATTCTTGTTAGTTAAGGGGATCAGGGTATATGGAACAAAGGCGGGTCAGTTGAGGTACAGATCAGCCATGATCTAATTGAATGGCGGAACAGGCTCAAAGGGCTGAATGGTCCACTCCTGTTCCTATGTTCCCAATCCAGAACTTCGGCACGTAATCTTCAAGGGGTGCTGCACTGTTGGAGACATTAATCCAAGGCCCCAACTACCTGTTCGGATGGACGTTTGTGATCCCATGGCACTATTCACAGAAGTGCAGGGGAGTCCTCCCAGTGTTCCAGCCTACACTGATCTCTCAACCAATACCACCAAAACTGAGTAGCTGATCATTTATCTCAGTGCCGTTTGTGGGACTTGCAGCCCACGGTAACTACGCTTCAAAAGCCATTTCTTGGCTGTGGAGGATGTCCTGAGGACATGAAAGAAGCTACACGAATGCAACACCTTTCTTTGCTTATTTTGGAACTGACCATTTTGCACGGCAGTAAATTGGTCCGGAGTGAACAAGCGCAACTGCAACTAGCACGAAACAAACCAAGAAAAAAATAATAAAATTTAATTTTTTTTTTTTTTAAATCAGCGAAACTGCAGAAAACTACTTCACCGAGGTCGTACGTGCCACCATGGTTATAACCCGATGCCCACAATCCCCTTCACTCTGGTGAAAGAAAAACAAGCAGATGATCAGAAAGATTTACAAAGATTACTGTGCTTATCTGTGCAGTTAAGAGACTTAGTCCATGAAGACATATAGGTCATGGGAATCTGAATGGCTAAAAATACATCAAATCTACAGATTAAGAACGACTCATCGGGATGCGCTTCGCAGATTTCTATGCGAGACCATTCACAATGTGGACAACTATTTCTTGCTCAGCAGCTTGGCTGCAGGTCTCATCATTCCAAGTGTCCAATAAGAACAAGGGCCGTCACTTCAGGCGTCGCGAAGCATTCTGGAAAATGGATCATTTATAATCCGGGTCGCTTTTAGTTCTGATTCTGCGTCAGTCAGTGGCTCAGTGGGGAGCACACTCGCCCGAGAGTCAGAAGGTTGTGGGTTCAAGTCCCACTCCAGGGACTTGAGCACATAATCTAGGCCAACACTCCCAGTGCAGTGCTGAGGGAGTGCTGCACTGTCGGAGGTGCCGTCTTTGGGATGAGACGTTAAACCAAGGCCCTGTCTGCTCTCTCAGGTGGATGTAAAAGATCCCACGGCACTGTTTCGAAGAGGAGCAGGGGAGTTATCCTCGGTGTCCTGGCTGAAATTTATCCCTCAACCAACATAACAAAAACAGATGATCTGGTCATTATTACATTGCTGTTTGTGGGACCTTGCTGTGCGCAAATTGGCTGCCACGTTTCCCACATTACAACAGTGACCCCACTTCAAAATAGTACTTCATTGACTGTAAAGCGCTTTGGGATGTCCGGTGGTCGTGACAGGCGCTATAGAAATGCAAGTCTTTCTTTTTTTCTGCCCCTAAGTTGAGAAATCTGTGGGGGGTGGGGGTGGGGGTGGAAATCACCATGGGATGCCTGTCCCTTTAAGAGATTCCGGTCACGTGCTGTGCAAATTTCCCTGCCCACATCCTTATTACATAACATCGCACAAGGTGTCTCCAGTTCGCTTTGGTCAAAGACCAGGCAGAATGAAAGGAAACGCAAAGCTAACTGGAAATAAAGATGTTAAGCAAAAATATGGAACAGCACAACAAAGCCAGCAACATTACTATATGTAGCTTTAGCATAAATATAGCACAGAGCAAACAGCAGAAATCCTGTACAAAACATGACATCATGGTCAAGGAGAGAAGGGTGCGTAGAGGGAAACTCCCTGAATCTAAAAAGGTAACTAAAAACCCTCTCTCCTTCGCTGGTTGATCTTTTCATACAATGTTTAACTCTACGAAAGCACGCTGGGGGAAAAATTTAGTATCGCCCCATTTGGGGCGCAATTATCGGCCGTGCGCAAAGTTTAACGCCTGGCGCTAATTATAGCCTCCGACAGCAAACTTGGCTTTTATCACCCCTGGAGGTGATTGGAGCACAAAATCAGGCGCTACACACCTGTCTTAAGGCGCAAAGGCCGAGGAGTGAGGTGCTACCTCAGAGCACTGGCGAAGCACGGAAGGGCAAATCAAAACCAACCTGCAAAGTGCTCAGTACTCAAAACTCCTTCACACAGCGTTGAATCTCTCCAGAAGTCTCTCTCTCTCTCTCTCTCTGAGAATGTGTGGTGCAAAAATGTCACCGGCAAAAAAAGGCAGGAAGCGGTCGCCTTTAAATAGCGTTCCCCCAGTCCCTTTCTGACAGCATAACGCTCCCCTCAACCTGTCATTGCTAGCGGCAGGCAGTGCCACTCAATATCCGGTCCAGAGCACTAACGGGGCGTTGCGCATTCGACTGACGTCACGATCTGCCGGCGCAGGAGATCGTGGCGGTAGTGTTTAGCGCTGCCGCAAAATGTCTAGTTAATTTCGCGAGCAGCGCAAACATCGCCGCGCCCAGCCTCTAGTTGCTCTGTGCCCCAATTGGTGCCCTCTTAAGGCGCTAACGGGAGGCGCAAACAACTGAATTTTCCCCCCAATGTCTTTCAGAGAGGACTTGTCTGTTGAGGGTCTGGGGCCTTGTGAGGTTAGCACAGCCTTGTCAAAATGGACGCCTTTCTTTGCAGCCAAATCCAAACAACGGGAGGGGAAAGTCTCCACGTGGGTGCCTTTCAGATGTCCTCCAACGCCACGTGCTTGAAACTAGCCAACCGAGGGGCAAATGTCTTTGTAGACTAGCCCTTAGTCTAACCTGGGGAGAATCTCTCAGCGTCAGACGTCAATGCTGTAGAACGTATTGGATCAACCCAGAAGTATTTTTTGGTCTGGTGACAGGTTTGCTCAAAGGCAACTTCTACAGCCTCGACATGCAGTTAACTGGATTTTTAGTGACACTTCTCATTTTCTCTATACAACAGCAGCGAACCCACTTCACATTTTGTCGCACCCTCGAGCTTTGGAATATAATAAAATGTCTGCCTTTCCCAGACAAGAAATCTCCATTCTCGAGGCTTCTTCAAAGGGAAGAAAAATAACTGAATTCAATAAATCTGGTCATTTGTGCGCTAGCTTTTTAAAAAAAATCATTTAAAAACCCAATTGGTTTTCAGTAACTAGCCATGTCTGGCCTGCATGCAACTCTTATCCACACTGTCTGGTTGACACTCAGCTGCACAAGCAAATCACTGCTGGAAGGTCCATCACTGCCTTAGGGCCGGAGTTAGCTGAATCCAAAAGGCTTGGGGCTAGGCGGGGTGGGAGTCTCTGCAGGCTGCCCTCCCCCGAAGAATTTCAGCAGTCATACAAATCATAGAAATTTACGGCACAGAAGGAGGCCATTCGGCTCATCGTGTCTGTGCCGGCCGAAAAGAGCTATCCAACCTCATCCCACTTTCCAGCTCTTGGTCCGTAGCCCTGTAGGTCACGGCAGTTCAAGTGCATATCCAAGTACTTTTTAAATGCGGCAAGGGTTTCTGCCTCTACTACCCTTTCAGGCAGTGAGTTCCAGACCCCCACCACCCTCTGGGTGAAAAAAGTTCTCCTCAACTCCCCTCTACCTTCTACCAATTACTTTAAATCTATGCCCCCTGGTTGTTGACCTCTCTATCCTCGTAAATCTCCTCTGTATCCTCTCCAGCGCAATCATATTTTTCCTGAGTTGCTGGGTTTCTCCCTTGGCGGCAATGGTAGGATGTGCTGAATTCAGTACAAAGGACGTGCCATCAATCATTGGGATTCTCTGAAGAATGACAACACATGGGTTCCGATTAAAAAATATAAATATTTAGCATGAAAACACAAAACATAACAATCAACGGTGCCAGAAAACTGCTGCAGACTATGCATTCGCACAAATCAAAAGGAGGATAATCACCATTTTATTTTATACTGCCAGGGCAGTTTAAGAGGGCCGCGCGGTTGACGGCCGGCCGCTGCCGCTCCCCTGCTCTGTGTCTCGGGCCGAGCGGTTGTGAGGCCCGGCCCAAGTGACCCCAACTCACCTCCCGCTCGGCCGGCCGACGCAGCTGCCCCACTCGCTGTTGAGGAAAAGCAGGGGGAAAAATGGCGGCGAAGTTTCGGGAGGCTGCAGGATTAGGTCCCGCCCGTCACTGAACTGTAGGATTGGTCAACCATCACGTCACTCAACGCTAATGAGCGGTAGGATTGGTCAACCGCTAATGAGCGGATTTTTGAACGTTTTTTGTATATTGTCCGAACAATTTTTGTCTGACCAAAAAGTAAATACGCCTATGACACTCCCCTGATCATCAGCTTTCTTTTGATATAACATGTGTAGGTACACTCTATAACTTTTGAGTGTATAGCGGACAGACAGACATACTGCTTTATATATATATGATGATGATGATGGAGATAGATATATTCTAGTCGATCTCCTGGACTTGCACAAGGGGAGTCAAGACCGAGTGTAGGTCTTCGGATGAAGTCGGGTTAAAGTGCAGGTATTATTGGTCCAGGGTCCCTGATGTACTGCAGTCTCTATTTTAAGGTCATACATTCCGTAGTTCACTTTCTTTTTCAATTATAATTGGAAGTTCCCGCCTCAAACATTAACCCATCTTTTCTCTTTACAGATGTTGATCAACCCACTGTGCATTTCCAGTAGTTTCTTGCTTTTACTTCAGATATCCATTATGTGGGGTCTTTTATCTCTACTGTGGATAGGCTATTGATTACCGCTAATGATGGTTTAATATGCCTTCAACACTCTGAATATCTTTCTCCCATTATCTGACAACACTCAACATTGGATGTCTCAGGATATGACCCTTAAAATTCACCATTAATTGACTTAGTACTACACTCAGACTGAAGCTAAAGTCTTCTAATGGGTTATATTAAATCTATGCAACTGGCGTAAATTAATGTGTTGAGAGCTTCAAGCGTTTAGACTGAATCATATGCGGAAAACAAACTGCACTACAATGTAAACCGCTTGGCCAAGAATAGCTCACACTTGGCTAACCAGGGCAGATAATGTATAAACAAGTTCAAGGCTCATAACTGCGGGTTATTCAAAATAAAACCAGAGTTTCCTGGAACACGCAAAAGCAAAGAGTTATCGCACCTTAAACCGATTCAGAGTGAACATTCAAATTACCGATGGGGAACAAGCAAATTCTTCATAGAATAGCAGAACATCCTTGGGCTAAAGTGGAAGGAGAGAAAAATATTCTTTAAAAATGACCTACCATTTACAAAGGCTAATGAGGGGTAATAACTGCACCCTGTGCGTACACGCACAATGGGGGTCTCGAGTTGCTCCAACCAGGAGCTTGCTTGATGAGGTGTTTCAATTTAATTTTTTTGCAGCAGTATTTGCAGGATAGCTACTCGTTCCATCACCTGCCTCAATGGCTCCTCACAACGAGCCCTTCGCTGTGCTGTGCTGGTGCAACCTCAGAGCACCGAAGTGTGTACACATGTTCGTCGACATGTAAATGCACTGCGCAGGAAAAAACTAATGGCCCAGAAATTCAAGTCCCCACACGTGAGTACGCGCTGGGTACTCACGCGTAGGCCCAACGAAAGTGCCGGTTTCCTGCATGCACTGCGCATGCGCTGGAAAACCGGAACTTCCGTTCCCTTGAAAGAAGGGGTTCAGAGGTGGAACGCGTGCGCCAGAGAGGCAGCGCGTGCGCATCGAACTTATGTTTTTTTTTTGGCAGGTTTTCCCGGGAGGGTAAGTCTCCAGGAGTTACACATGTAAAAAGCAGGTGCAAGGCCTACTTTTAACAAGGTAAGTGGTGAATTAATTAAAATTAAAACATTTTTTCCACAGGTTTATTATTTTTAAATACTTTAAAGTTTATTTTTAGCCCCGTTAGAATTAATTACATTTTCTTTCAAAAATTTTAATTGTTTAAAATAGTTATTTTATATAATTTAGTTATTTTAAAAATGTGATTTTTTAAAAATGTATTTGAAGTTTTAGTGATGTTTTGGGGCTTATAGCGCTTCCCGTCAATTTTATGAATGGGCATTCCCTGCTACCATTGGCTCTCCATGGCCCACGTGATCCCAGGGGACACATCGAACTAACTGCGCCCCTGGGATACGCAAGCACTGCGCGCCGGCAGTTGGAGGCGGCCCAGGATCGGAATCCCACGTGAGCCTACAGCACAACGGCCGGCGCGCTAGTTAAGTGCAGGTCGGGGGCTTGCAGCCGCGGGAAGCCTCCTACCCGAATTTCTGGGCCAATGTTTGGGATGGGGGGGGAGGGGGGGGGGTCCCAACCGCAGGCATGGTAATCGGAACAGTGTAAACCCACTCAGTTCTTTCGCAGTGGGGAGCAGCGAAACAATGTTAAAACAACGGAACCACATACACGACTGAACAGATATATTTTTTCACCGTTACTAATGAGGGACAATAGACTTCATTGTGCCCGTTATTTTGGATACGGTTCTCTCTCAGCTTTTATTTAATGTGTACCAAACCTCGCCTCAAGTTCCCAGAGCACACCGAGAAACAACAGCGTTGAACTCTCAAAGCAGCAGCAGCACCCGCCGTCTCTCTTATGTAAGCAATGCAGTATCCTTGGTGGAATCACTCATGCTGCTTGTCGGATGCATTTGAACCGTACAAACTTATTAGCTGTTAATCGCACTGAATAAGAGTCTAATCAGAAAAAGTACTGCCTCAAAAGAAATGAGGCAAATTTGCAGGTCAGGTCAATTAATTGTTCCAGCTTAAAAGAGGCATAGGGCTCGATTTCCATTGTGCCATGGAGTCGGGATTGGAGGTGTCGGGGGAGGGGGGGGGGTTAAAATCCCGAAATCAGGGGTCCCGGCCCCATCCCGCACCCAAACCCGCTTCCATGCCAGTTTCAAAGGAGGCAGGTACCCGCCCCGCCCTGGGACCCGCCTACCCGAGGCGGAAAGGGATTAGTGCCAATTAACTACCCGTTAACAGGTAGTTAACAGACAGTTTTTAGCCTAATCCCTATTTTGAAGGTTGAACTGTGGGATTCCCGACGGCTCCAAACCACGCCAAGTTAGAGGAGGCGGGCCGTCGGGTTGAAGGACTTGGAGGGGTCGAGATGTCGGTGTTCAGGTGAGTGATGTGTGCATGAGTGCAAAGGTAAGTGTGTTTGGTGTGTCTAAAGTGATTAAAGAAGAAGTGTAAATTACCTTTTCAGCCTTCCTTCCTTTAGGTCTCGGGAGTCCCTCATCTCACCAGCACAGAAAGCAGAATGGCTGCGAACTGTCAAAAGTGACAGCCTTCAGCTTTCTGTGCAGGAGGGATTTCTAACCGAGTCTGTGGAGAAGGACTCAGGTTAGAAGTAAGACTGTCAGTGTTTGACAGCTTCAAACAGCTGTGAAACACTGATATTTCACCTGTCAAAACATCTTGACAGATGAAATTTCAATCTGTGACGTCACCTGTTGCCGGGTGGCTCTTAATTAGCCTTGTTGAGCCCGCTGGGCGGGCTCAACAAGGTCAATCAAGTTAAAATTGCGTGGATTGGCCGCATCTCGATGGAGGCGGGACTACAACCCCGAAAGTTGTAGTCCCGCCTCCTACCCGACTCCCAAGTTAAATTCCTGCCCATAATGTGCAGAGATGTCGCTTTAGTCATTATCCAGCAACTTGCATTTATGTGGCGCCTTTAACATATTAAAACATCCCAAAACACTTCACAGGAGCCATTTCGGGAATGGTAGCACAGTGGTAACGTTACTGGACTAGTAATCCTGAGGCCTGGACTAATGATCCAGAGACGCGAGTTCAAATTCCACCACAGGAATTAAATTCAGTTAAAAGCCAGCATCAGTACTGGTGACCACTAATGTCCTTCAGGGAAGGAAATCTGCCGTCCTTACCCGGTCTGGCCCATACATGACTCCAGACCCACAGCAATGTGGTTGACTCTTAACTGTCCTCTGAAATGGCCTCTCGAGCCACTCAGTTGAACCAAAACCGCGACAACAAAAAGTTAGCACTGTGGGAGCACCTTCACCACACGGACTGCAGCGGTTCAAGAAAGTGGATGAGCACCACCTTCTCAAGGGCAATAAGCCTTGCCAGTGACGCCCACATCCCGTGAGCCAAAGGAGATAGTAGGATGGGTGACTAAAAGCTTGATCAAAGAGGTAGGTTTTAAGGAGCATCTTAAAAGGAGGAGAGAGAATTCTAAGCTTATTCCTAGATGGCTGAAGGCACAGATGCCAATGGTGGGGCAAAGGGAGCGAGGTGGAATGTTGACCAAGACAAGCCTCTACTCTTGTTCGAATAACGCCACGGGATCTTTAACGGCTGATGTAAAAAGACTACTGAGCACTTGGTTTGAGTATAAAACAAGGCTTTAATCAACTGTTTCAAAACCATGAGATTCCAGTTACATCACTAGTTCCTGGTTACAGAAACATCCTGAGCAAGCTGGGCCCACGCCCGAGTATTTATACTCCTTGGACGGCGCCACCAGCTGGCCGCCCAGTCTTACTTCGTGAGTCATGATAAGAGTCATGACAACGGCCATCTGAATGAAGACATCTCATCTGAAAGATCATTCTTAGCAAAACAATAAACATTACACTTGTAGATATCTTCCTCTGGATATTTTACTCAGGATGTTTTGCATTAACACTACACGTGCAATATAAAAAGGGAGTTTGATTTCTCCTTCAACTGTGCCGAAATAAAAAGCTGTTTATCTGAGCTTTCCAGATCGGTTAATAACAAGGAATGAAGTATGAGGATTACTTCACTGAGGTTCAGGTACTCCACCCACCCATCACGTAAAGCCAACCTCAAACATGTCGCACAGTCAGCTTCACACTGTGCTCTTGGAAGTGAAGCGATGGTAATTTTTTCTTCATATATTAGACATCCAGGTGCAACCATGGCAACAGGAGGAACTGTAATAGGCCATTCGGCCCTCAGGACTGCTCCACCGTTCAATTAGATGCATGATCTGTACCTCAACTCCAGTTTCCCGCCTTTGCCCCATATCCCTCACATAACGAAAATCTATCCCTCTCAGACTTGGGAATTCCAATTATCCTAACATCCACAGCCTTTCGGGGGAAAGAGTTCCAGATTTCTACTACCCTTTGTGTGGAAAAAGTACTTCCTGATTTCACTCCTGAATGCCCTAGTTCTAATTTTAAGATCGTGTCCCCTCCTTCTCGATTTCCCCCACCCGAGGAAATAGTTTTGTCGTATCTACGTTATCAAATCCTTTTAACATTTTAAAGACATCAATCAGATCACCCCTCAATCTCCTACTCAGGTGCAACTTGCAAACAGCTCCTCAGTACAATGTTCTCCAACATGTCATGCATTGTTTACATAGACTTAAGGCAGTAACACAATAAGAGAGTTCATAGGGCATCACTAACTGTTGTGTATGTCCCTTTAGGGAATAACTGGTCTCAGACTGCAGTACCGGCAGTGACCATCCCTGTATAAAAAGGCCCTGGCAGGCTTCTGTAGTTTCAGGTCCCAGATTGTCTCCATTCAGTAAAGACTTGTTAAACCAACCCCTGCATTCCGTGTCTCCATTAACACACGGATTTAATACTAACCACAAGACCAAAGCTCCAGCAAGCTGCTGCTTCTTCTTGGGCAGTCCCTCGGGACCGAGGATGACTTGCTGCCACATTAAAAATGAGTTCTCAGGTGACTGATGAGTCCAATACGGGACCTACAGTCTCTGTCACAGGTGGGGCAGACGGTGGTTGAAGGGGGCAGGTGGGTGGGGTGCTTGGGTTGACGTGCGCTCCTTGCGTTGCCATGAGGGTCCTGACGTTCCAGGTCCCGAACTTCATTTTAAAGGGTGGAAGATGCCTGTGCGTGAACTCTTTTAACGTGGGGTGGCTGTTGCACACCAGCTACCACACGGGCTTGACAGAGCACGGTCTTGGTCCAATGGCAAGGGGATCCAAGACGATTGGAGACCAGGCTCTGCTACAGCGGCCTAGCACACACAAAATTCTAAACACATTCAAGATGCAATGTACTTGAGAATAACTATGAACAAAAACATGAAAGAAAAAGCTGTTGAGGGCACAATACCAGAAACAGGGTATAAATACACTTATAAACACATGGTCCAAATCAACACAGCAAGCTATGAAAGTTATGTCAACCTCCAGATTGTTTAACAGCCTTGAAATATAGTCATATGTACTTTGTATTTTCTACATAATAGATACATGGATTAGAACAGCCATTCAAACAAATCAGATTGAAGTTACAGGAGGTGAAGAACCTGATTGAGGAGTTACTTGGTGAATCAAAACAGGGCAGGATAGGGAGGAGAGTTGGGGGGGGGGGGGGCAGTCTGAATAGGCTAACCTGAATGGACTGCGATCGCTGTATTGCGAAATGCCACCTGATGTGACACCAGTCACACTTTGATAGGACATGCTTTTGGTTTGCATTTTGCAGTATTCAGAAATATCGGCCCAGATATTCCAATCGCAGCCTCCCGCGGGCGGAGGGCTGCGATCTGGAAAAATCTGCGCCCTTACCCGAGGGCTCCTGGGAGGCGCACAGTTCCGCTGCTGGGCCTCTCCAAACTGCCAAGTGCGCAGGGCCCACGTATCCCAGAGGCGCAGGCGGTTCGCAGCGTCCCTGGGATCACATGGGCCATGGGGAGCCAATCAAAGAAGGGAATCTCCCTTCATACATTTGACAGGAAGGCCTGTCAAATATATGAATAGCGATCACCCCCAAAACATAGTAAAACATTAAATAATTTTTTTTTTTTTTTTTTAAATCACATTTTTAAAATGACTTGAAAGTACAATAAATTAAACTATTTTAAACAAAACTTTAAATTTTTCAGAAAAATAAAGTTTTATACAGGGCTAAAAATAAACTTACCTTTTTGAAAGTATTTTAAAATGATAAATCAGTTTTTTTCAACTCTTATCCTGGCAAAAGCAGGCCTTACGCTTGCTTTTACCAGGCGTAAGAATTGTAAGTGTTTTCTGCGGGCGGAGGGTCTCCAAAAAGCGGAACTCTCCCCCCCCTGCAGAGGCCCTTCTCCAGGGCAGCCGGAGGATCTGTCAAGACCATTCTTGACAGATCGGAAATGCTGGTTTCCAGCGCATGCCTCAAACCGGCATTTCCAATGTCCCTGCGTGCACAGCGCGTACCCACCCGTAGGGATCGGAATATCCGGCCCAAAATGTCTGGATTACAGCTCACTGCTCAACACAGAAGCCATACAAAGCACCATCGCTACACATTTCATATGGCCCACGAATACAGAGTGTGATGAAATATTCCATTCACCACTGCCTGTGACTGAGATCGGTTTCAGTGTCATTTCCCTTCCCCCAGACCTCATTGTATTGTGTACTGGAATGTGCTGTATTGTATACTGGAATGTGCTGTGTGTAGGGCTCCGCCCATACCTGGCCCCGTTTGTAAGCTAGCTTCAGTCTGGCCTCAGTCTCCAGAAGGAAGACATCTCTCTCTCTTACGTGTTACTTTCTAAGTTAATAAAAGCCTTGTTTTTGTTCTGCTAACTTCGAGTCTCGGAATTATTGAGGCACATCAATTTTATTAACTTATTTTTCAACACTACGGATCAACTCCTGAAACCCGAACGTTTGGATTTGGATCAGCACGCTTCGGACACTGGTTTGAGTGTATGGAATTCTTCCTGGACAATTCCGCAGCCGTCAAAGACGCTACGGACACTGCGAGGATGAGACTCGGAATTCTGCGGAATTGGGTAAGCCACCGGGTTTACCCCCTCATCCAAGACGCCGAGACGTACCTGGCCGCCTGCGACATCTTAAAGGCGCATTACCAGCAGCCTACGAATGAGTTGTATGCTAGGCACCTGCTCGCTACCCGCGCACAGCGACCTGGGGAATCGGTGGAGGAGTTCCTAAGCACCCTGAAAATGCTTGGCAAAGACTGCAAGTGCCGAGATGTAAAAGCCGCAGTGTACACTGACGAGCTTGTTCGCGATGCCTTCATCACAGGCCTCAGCTCCACTTACATCCGGCAAAGACTGCTGGAAAAAACGGGGTTGGACCTGAAACAGGCTGCGGACACCGCGCGATCCCTGGATGTGGCCCAGAGAAACTCGGACGCCGACTCTTCAGCCCGCGCCGTCCACGCCGCCACGTGTGCACCGAGGGCGCCGCCATCTTGGAAGGCATCTTCCCCGCCCGACAGCCCGACACCGGCTGGGCCCCGCTCTCCCCCCAGAAGCCCTACGACAGCCGCGACGCGTCAGGGACCCAACTGCTACTTCTGCGGGCAGCCAAAGCACACCAGAAACCTGTGCCCGGCGAAAGGCACCACCTGCTTTAAGTACGGTAAGAAGGGGCACTTCGGGAAGGTGTGCAGAGGGAACCCCGCCGGAAAACCAACCGCCGGAAAACCCGCCACCGCCGCGTGTGCGCCGTGGGAGCGGCCATCTTGGACGCCATCTTGCCCGACCTCGTGGGGTCCGCCATCTTGTGAGCAGACAGCGTGGACGCCATCTTGTATCCATCAGGGCCCTACAGTGGCATCGGTCACAGTGGACCAGACCAGGCCGCACCCGCTATCCAGATCAATGGTGGACATCGAGGTAAACGGGTGCCGGGTTAAATGCTTAATTGACAGTGGAAGCACGGAGAGCTTTATCCACCCAGAACTGGCACAACAACTCTCCCTAAAGGTGGTCCCTACTCAGGGTACCATCTCTATGGCTGATAAAACCCAGACATCGACCATTCTGGGTTACTGCACGGTACAATTGTCCGTTAACGGAACTGTATATGATAATTTTAAAGTATTAATCATGAAGAACCTATGTGCGAGCGTGATCTTGGGCCTGCATTTCCAGTGCAACCACCAAAGCATCACGCTCAAGTACGGTGGGTCCCAGCCGCCCCTCACAGTGTGCGGTCTGGCTACCCTGAAGGTAAAGCCGCCTTCGCTATTCGCGAACCTTACCCCTAACTGCCGGCCAATAGCGACCAAAAGCAGGAGGTACAGCTGGGAGGACAGGCGGTTTATCGCGACCGAGGTAGACAGGCTCCTGAAAGAGCGCATTATTGAACGCAGCAACAGCCCGTGGCGCGCCCAAGTGGTAGTGGTAAGGGGTAGCGAGAAGAAACGGATGGTGATCGACTATAGTCAAACGATCAACAGGTACACCCTACTAGACGCCTACCCGCTACCCCGCATATCAGAAATGGTGAACCAAATCGCCCAATACCGGGTGTTCTCCACCATCGACCTCAAGTCAGCGTACCACCAGCTCCCTATCAGACCAGAGGACCGCCCGTACACCGCCTTCGAGGCGAACAGACGCCTCTACCAATTCCTCAGAGTCCCCTTTGGGGTGACGAATGGGGTCTCGGTCTTCCAGAGGGAGATGGACCGCATGGTCGATGACCACCACTTGCAGGCAACCTTCCCCTACCTCGACAACGTCACCATCTGCGGTCACAACCAGCAGGATCACGACTCGAACCTCGAGAGGTTCCTGAAAACCGCACAAAAACTCAACCTCACCTACAACGAGGACAAGTGCATTTACAACACCACGCGCCTCTGCATACTAGGCAGCGTGGTGGAGAATGGGGAAATCGGACCAGACCCCGACCGATTGCGCCCCCTACGGGAGCTGCCCCTGCCCAACACTCCCAAAGCCCTGAAAAGGTGCCTGGGGTTATTTTCTTATTATTCCCAATGGGTCCCCAACTACTCCGACAAAGCCCGCCCCCTTTTGAAAGCATCCTCTTTCCCGCTCTCTGCTGAGGCCCACGCCGCCTTCAAAAGCATTAAGCAGGATATTGAGCGGGCCACGCTACAGGCAGTGGACGAGAACACTCCATTTCAAGTGGAAAGTGATGCGTCTGACTTTGCCTTGGCGGCCACCCTCAACCAGGCGGGGCGGCCCGTAGCTTTCTTCTCGAGGACCCTCCAAGGGCCCGAGATCAGACACTCCTCCGTGGAAAAGGAGGCCTAAGCCATCGTGGAGGCAGTGCGCCACTGGCGCCACTACCTAGCCGGCAAACGCTTCACCCTACTTACCGACCAGCGGTCGGTAGCGTTTATGTTCAATAATAAACAGAGGGGGAAGATTAAAAATGATAAGATTCTTAGGTGGCGGATCGAGCTCCCCACCTTCGAGTAAGACATCATTTACCGGCCAGGGGCCCTTAACGAATCCCCTGACGCCCTCTCACGAGGGATGTGCGCCAGCGCAACCGGGGATCGGCTACAGACCCTCCACAACGACCTCTGCCACCCAGGGGTCACGCGGCTGTTCCACTTCATAAAGTCCCGTAACTTACCCTACTCGATTGAGGAAGTTCGGTCCCTGACCAGGAACTGCCGCACTTGCGCTGAGTGCAAGCCTCGGTTCTACCGCCCAGATAGAGCCCACTTAATCAAAGCTACACGGCCCTTTGAGCGGCTCAGCTTAGATTTCAAGGGCCCCCTCCCGTCCGTCGACCGCAATGTTTACTTCCTGAACATTGTGGACGAATACTCCCGGTTCCCATTCGCCTTCCCCTGCCCAGACATGACCAGCGCCACGGTCATTAAATGCCTCAACAGCCTGTTCTGCCTGTTCGGTATGCCGAGCTACATCCATACGGATAGGGGGGCGTCCTTCATGAGTGAAGAGCTACGCCAGTACATGCTGTCCAAGGGGATCGCCACGAGCCGTACCACCAGCTACAACCCCCGGGGTAACGGCCAAGTGGAGCGAGAGAACGGGACAGTATGGAAAGCAGTCACTCTAGCTCTAAGGACCAAGGGCCTCCCTATCTCCCGCTGGCAGGAAGTCCTCTCGGATGTGCTCCATTCGATACGGTCGCTATTGTGTACGGCCACTAATACCACGCCTCATGAACGAATGTTTGTCTTTCCCCGGAAATCCACCTCAGGCGTATCCATGCCGTCATGGCTCTCCACCCCAGGTCCGGTACTCGTGCGAAGGCATGTGAGGGGCCACAAGACGGACCCTCTCGTGGAGCCAGTACACCTACTCCACGCCAACCCCCAATACGCATATGTCCGGCACGCCGACGGAAGGGAGGACACCGTGTCCATAAAAGACGTCGCCCCAGCCGGCATCGACAACAACCACGGCAATAGCGGCAACGACGATCACAGCAACTCTTACCCACCCACTACTCTTTCATCACCCCCGGAAGAACACCGACCAACGGCACCCCCACCAACTACCCCTCCAACAACCCTGGCGGCACCCCCGGCAGAGACCCAGCCGACACCCGCGGCACCGCAACAGCCACGTCGGTCGCAGAGGACTATCAAACCCCCGAACAGACTAAATCTATAGAAGGGGTGAATGTGATGAAATATTCCATTCACCACTGCCTGTGACTGAGATCGGTTTCAGTGTCATTTCCCTTCCCCCAAACCTCATTGTATTGTGTACTGGAATGTGCTGTATTGTATACTGGAATGTGCTGTGTGTAGGGCTCCGCCCATACCTGGCCCCGTTTGTAAGCTAGCTTCAGTCTGGCCTCAGTCTCCAGAAGGAAGACATCTCTCTCTCTTACGTGTTACTTTCTAAGTTAATAAAAGCCTTGTTTTTGTTCTGCTAACTTCGAGTCTCGGAATTATTGAGGCACATCACAGAGCTAACACACCTTCACCTTATCACTGCTTGTTATCACCAACAATATTCAGACTAAAATGCCACGATACCTCTCCATCCTGGATTTGTATTTAATCCAGGACAAAGCCGCCCGCTTGGTCGGCACCCCATCCACCACCTTAAACATTCACTCCCTCCACCACCGGCGCACCGTGGCTGCAGTGTGTACCATCTACAAGATGCACTGCAGCAACTCGCCAAGGCTTCTTCGGCAGCACCCCCCAAACCTGCGACCTCTTCCACCTAGAAGGACAAGGGCAGCAGGTGCATGGGAACACCACCACCTCCAAGTTCCCCTCCAAGTCACACACACCATCCTGACTTGGAAATATATCGGCCGTTCCTTCATCGTCGCTGTGTCAAAATCCTGGAACTCCCTCCCTAACAGCACTGTGGGAGCACCTTCACCACACGGACTGCAGCGGTTCAAGGCGGCGGCTCACCACCACCTTCTCAAGGGCAATTAGGGATGGGCAATAAATGCTGGCCTTGCCAGCGACGCCCACATCCCATAAACGAATGAAAAAATAATTCCTATCCTGTTCTATAACTATCAAGATGTCAATGAACTCCGGATAGTAATTTTACACGGATTAGAGCCACAATTGTGTCGACCACTAACCTTTCCTAAGCTGCCATATGTCTATATAGGAAAGAGAAACTATATTGTGTACCAATTGTATTACTCCTCTACTCATAACCAAGTCCGAGATGGGAAATCTAATCAACATCTTTGTGTGTCACATCCTCAGCTTCACGTTTGCTACACAGCCAATTCTTTTTTTTATATACACAACACGAGCTTCTCGGGGCTTTCTGCCTCTAAGGGCCTATTGTGAAGGAAAGGAAGAGGCGTAGGCTTGACATTATAATGGCATTGTGCAATGAAGGAGAGATAGTATGCTACCAAGTTGTTCCCCTGTGAAACATTTGTATCGGAGAGATAAGTTATATTATGCCATTGGACTGAGGCACTAATGAGGTTGGCTTAGAAATCGTCATCTGCACCAAATGTAACAGATTTTCCCACTGAGGGATAATTGACATCAACGGGAGTCTGTCTTTCGAACAGAGCTGTTGGCTGCTGACATTATGAACATCGGCTGCATACACCCAGTGGAAAAACAGATTTTTCTTAAAACTGAAGTTCGTCAGGCAGTATATGTTGTGGCACCAACAAGGGGCTGCCAGGTGTCCAATTTTGGTTGGGGCTCTTTAATTTTGAGTGGGCGGTCTAGCAATTTCTAAAACTGTAAAACAGAGAGAGCGAGATAACTGTCCATTTTTCTGGTGGCGTGTTTCATGGTGTGGCAGCATTAGTCATTAACTTTATTCAGATTTTCAATACATTTTCATCAGCAGTGAAGCCAACATCCCAGATACAGCCTGGATCCCACCATTTTGTGGTGCTCCAACTCAGCCCTGTCCAGTTTTGGACTTGGCACAAGGGTGGCAACCTCGGTAGCAGCGTGATTTACCACGGACTGATAGGGTGCAAATATGATCCCCCCCCCCCCTCCGAGGAGAGGCTTGGTGCCTTAGAGGAGGAGAGGGGGAATCAAAGGGAGCAGACTGGTGTAAACAATAGAGAGTTAGTAACATGAAAAGAGAGAGACTGAGCAGTGAGTCAGAGAAACAGACTTGAGGGATGGGCAGGGATAAGATGTCACCTTTGGCTTGACTTTCCTGCCTGGTGTTCATTTTGTGGGTGGTGTTTTGAGCCTTTGATTTGTTTTGCTGTTTTCTGCAGAGCAGCGTGGTGTCTGGAAGCCAGTTGGGGAGCTCGTGATAGGTCTACCTTATTAAAAGGTGTCCTGCAAAGGCGCGTGTTATCACACAGCTCCAGAGGCCACAGCCATTGTGGAGCATTTTATCAGCATTTAACAAGCACAATGTCCCCTTTCAAGCACTGCGATTCTCTTCATTCATGTGCAAGACGTGCAATTCAGGCTGTTTGTCAAGTGGTGCAGTTAGTCCGATACAGTCACACAAGCCTAACCCTTTCCTATGATCTGCAGGTATAAAATGGCAGACCTGACTAACAATTCGACGAGCTCTATTACTAACACTGGTCAGAGTTTAAAATACAGTGCTGCACACTCTAACCATATTGCTCTAATAACCAACAGCAGCATACAGCTTATATCGCAGTTAAGTATGTGGCTGTTAAGTAGTAGGTTTAAAAAAAAAATCTTCTCAATGAAACCCTATTCTGTTAACAGTTTGCTAAGATGTTCATTTTAAGTGTGTAGTTTTTACAAGCATTATACACCGTGCTTACTCATACAGCAGATCATCATCATCTCTGCCCACGAATGCTAATTCCAATTGCAAGTATTATATATCTAAAATAAAAGCAAAATAGGCATGGCCGCCAATGGTGGAGCGATTAAAATCGGGGATGTGCAAGAGGCCAGAATTGGAGGAGCGCAAAGATCTTGGAGGGTTGTAGGATGTTAGAGATAGGGAACAACATTTTAGAAAGTAATTTATTTTTTGTATTTCTATAGCAGCTTTCATGCCCTTATGATGTCCCAAAGCACTTTACAGCCAATGAAGTACTTTTGAAGTGTAGTCACTGTTGTAATATAGGAAACACAGCAGCCAATTTACACACAGCAAGCTCTCACAAACAGCAATGTGATAATGACCAGATAATCGGTTAATGATGTTGGTTGAGGGATAAAACACTGGGGAGACCTCCCCTGCTCTTCAAATAGTCTCTCTGGATATTTTACGCCCACCTGAAAGAGCAGACGGGGCCTCAGTTTAACGTCTCATTCGAAAGACAGCACCTCAGACAGTGCAGCGCTCCCTCAGCACTGCACAAGTGCCAACCTAGATTTTTGTGCTCAAGTCTCGGGAGTGTAACTTGAACCCACAACCTTCTGACTCAGAGGCGAAAGTGTGCTCCCCACTGAGCCACGGCCGACACTACTCCTCTCGTGTGGGACTTGCACAGAAAATAGTGAGAATTCAGTTGGCTAACAGGACGGAGCCGCACCATGATTCAACATGGATATCAGCCAAACCAGAGGCGGTAACAACACTGCATAAAGTGTTATCCAGCTACCTCTCTGTGATAGCAAGTAAAGGAATTAAATGTTAACTATATCAAATTAGACACTGATGTTAGACACACTGGCAGCAGCAGCACACGTTCATAACATGCGATAACTTATTCTCACAGTTTGTTTCAACATCACAGAATATGGGCCAGGATTCCCTGCACAACTGTGGCAAAGCAGGAGTGCCATCACCCCAACGGCCCACCCCGGACTCCAGCCAAATCTCCATATACAGTTCTCACAATTTCCTACCTTCCTCATTATTGGAAAAATAATGTAGGCATCACTTTAAACCAGGTCTACTTGCAAGCTAAGCTATTCCAAAGATGTGTGTCTGTGTGTACGTCAACCCACCACCCCCACCAACGTCGGAGAGGTTGGTGGTTCAGCCCACTAAGCTGTCAATCACTCAGGGCTCCAGGCGGGGCCTAGCCGTAGAACTGCGAGCAAACATAACTCGCTTTGATTAATTAACCCAGAATAGACCATGAATGAGAACAACTTTTGTTTCTTGCCCAAGATGCTCGTCAGTGACTGTTTCCACTTTAACTAACTGGAAAAAAAAACCCCAATGGTCCTCCTTTCAGAACCTTGCGTAAGTAAGTGGCTGACACTCCAGTGCACTGTCGGAAGAGCCGTCTTTCGGATGAGACCTTAAACCGAGGCCCTGTCTGCCCTCTCAGGTGGACGTAAAAGATCCCATGGCACTATTTCGAAGAAGAGCAGGGGAGTGTCCTGGGGCCAATATTTATCCCTCAATCAACATCACTAAAAAAAAAGATTATCTGGTCATTATCACTTTGCGGTTTGTGGGAGCTTGCTGTGCGCAGATTGGCTGCCGCGTTTCCTATATTACAATAGTAACTACACTTCAAAAAGTACTTTATTAGATGTAAAGCACTTTGGGACGTCTGGAGGTTGTGAAAGGCCCTACATAAATGCAAGTCTTTCTTTTTGATGTCGGCAGGCCTATGATGGACCATCTACAAGCCCCTCTAAGGATAGCTACTTCAAACTTGAAATCACCATGGTATATTGAACTGGCTTATTGTTGACAAAAAAAACCCCACCACAGAACTATTATAACTTAAAATCAAGTACAGGCAATACAGATAGAGAGCAAATTGCTGCAGTTCTATATTACTTTCACTACATAAGATGTATATTTTATTTATTCATGTCATAAACAATTTATTTGTACAAGTTCTTTGAACAATGTCATCTTTACACTTCCATTTAATTTACAGATCCAAATGCAGCATGAAGCCTGTTCAGCCTCCCTGTTGCAGTCATTAGTTCCTGGAACATTCTGTCCTCCACGGTGCTCTTTCATCCCTTGGGTTCTGCTGTCACTAATATATCTAGATGCAAGCTGGCGTAGGTTCATGCCAAAGTGCGGCACGTAAAATGTTTACGTTCACATAAACACGGCACTTTTGAAGTATGATTAAGAAGTTTGCAGATGATACAAAAATTGGCCGTGTGTTTGATAATGAAAGAGAAGGCTGCAGACTGCAGGAAGATACCGATGGACTGGTCAGGTGGGCAGAACAGTGGCAAATGGAATTCAATCCGGAGAAGTGCGAGGTAATGCATTTGGAGAGGGCTAACAAGGCAAGGGAATACACTATAAATGATAGGACACTGAGAAGTTCAGAGGGACCATGGAGTGCATGTCCACAGATCCCTGAAGGTAGCAGGCCAGGTAGATAAAGTGGTTAAGAAGGCATATGGAATAGTTATATTCTTTGCCTCAGCTAATAAAGACAAAAGCAGGGAAGTTATGCTTGAACTGTATAAAACACTAATTAGGCCGCAGCTAGAATACTGCGTGCAGTTCTGGTCACCACATTACAGGAAGGATGTGATTGCACTAGAGGGGGTGCAGAGGAGATTTACGAGGATGTTGCCTGGGCTGGGGAATTTTAGCTATGAGGAGAGATTGGAGAGGCTGGGGTTGTTTCCTTTGGAACAGAGGAGGCTGAGGGGAGACCTAGTTGAGGTGTATAAAATGATGAGGGGCCTAGATAGAGTGGATAGGAAGGACCTATTTCCCTTAGCAGACGAGTCAATAACCAGGGGGCATAGATTTAAAGTAATTCGGTGGAAGTTTAGAGGGGATTTGAGGAGAAATGTTTTCACCCAGAGGGTGGTGGGGGTCTGGAACTCACTGCCTGAAAGGGTGGTAGAGGCAGAAACACTCATTACAATTAACAAGTACTTGGATATGCACTTGAAGTGCCGTAACCGACAGGGCTACGGACCAAGTGCTAAAAAGTGGGATTAGGCTGGATAGCTCTTTGTCGGCCGGCACGGACACGATGGGCCGAATGGCCTCCTTCTGTGCTGTAAATTTCTATGATTCGATGAACGTATTTAAGTCACAACTGAAGGTTGCAATGGGCAGACAGCAGGGTTGGCATTCTGCAAGAATGAGATCAAATGGGCAGAAGGGCCTTCTTCATCTGAAACCATCTTGAGATTTACAAACCTGCCCATTCAAAGCAGCATTCATAGATTAAAGGGCGATTCCATGATCCCGTGCCCCCCGGGAGCACAGGTTGGAGACAGAGGCTACAACAACACAGCTCCAATTCTCCGCAAGTACAGCTTGCCGCTGGAAGTGGGGGCTTGTGGAGTCACGGCGAGAGTGTACTGTGCACTAATACATTGCACATATCTGGGCCATTTGGAAACATTTCTATTGCTTCATGCTCCTGATTTTCAGAAGGCATTCGATAAAGTGCCACACAAGATTAGAGCTCACGGGTTCGGGGGTAACATATTAGCGTGGATTGAGGATTGGTTAATGGACAGAAAACAGAGAGTAGGAATAAATGGGTCATTTTCAGGAAGACAGGGTATAACTAGTGGAGTGCCACAAGGATCAGTGCTTGGGCCTCAGCTATTTACAATCTATATCAATGACTTAGCTTTGTATCGTTGGCAAACCTAGATATGTAATACATCTAGGTTTGCCGATGATACACAGTTAGGTGGGAAAGTAAGCTGCGAGGAGGACGCAAGAGGCTGCAAAGGGATACAGACTGGTTAATTTATTGGGCAAGAACATGGCAGATGGCGTATAATGTGGGGAAGTGTTAATTATCCACTTTGGTAGGAAGAATGGAAAAGTAGAATTTTTCTTATTTAAAAAGGCGAGAGACTGGGAAATGTTCGGATTCAGAGGGATTTGGGTGTCCTCGTACACGAATCAGAGGGATTCGGGTGTCCTCGTACACTAATCACAGAAAATTAACATGCAGGTACAGCACGCAATTAGGAAGGCAAATGGTATGTTAATGTTTATTGCAAGGGGGTTACAGTACAAGAGTAAGGAAGTCTTGGTGAATTATACAGGGCTTTAGTGAGACCACACCTGGAGTACGGTGCACAGTTTTGGTCTCCTTGCCGAAGGAACGATATACTTGCCTCGGAAGGGGTGCAACGAAGGTTCACTAGATTGATTCCTGGGATGAGAGGGTTCTCCTGTGAGGAGAGATTGAGCCTATACTTTCTGGAGTTTAGAAGAATGAGAGGTGATCTCATTGAAACATATAAGAGATTCTTAAAGGGCTTGACAGGGGATATACAGAGAAGCTGTCTCCCTTGGCTGGAGTGTCTAGAACTAGGGCCCACAGTCTCAGGCTAAGAGGTCGGCCATTTAGGACTGAGATGAGGAGGAATTTCTTCACTCAGAGGGTTGTGAATCTTTGGAATTCTCTACCTTACCCCAGTGGGCTGTGGATGCTGAGTCGTTGAGTATATTCAAGACTGAGATCAATAGATTTCTGGACTCTATGGGAATCAAGGGATATGGGGAGCGGGTGGGAAAATGGAGTTGACGTTGAAGATCAGCCCTGATCTTACTGAATGGTGGAGCAGACTCGAGGGGCTGAATGGCTGACTCATTTCTTATGCTGCATCTGAGGATTTAGGCACTCGTTCGTATTGGAAATTTTGGTAGGTGTACAAAGGTATTAAATATAAAAGCTGGAATCTTTTCAGCAATAATAAAAAAACAGCTCCAACTGTGACTGACTGTGCTGGCAATCTTGAGAGTTTTCAAATATTGGAATATGTAGAGTTACTTAAAATAATTGGATTGACCTCCATAAGTGGCTAAAGCTGTGTTTATAGTTCCTTGGCAGTAATCATTTACTTCAGCGTTAGACAGAGATCAGAATAGGCCAAGTGACATTAAAATTGCTCAAAAGTATCCTTGTTGCCTAGACTGCACTTTTCGGCTTGTTGCTTAATGGGCAACAAGGTTACAAACACTCTGAATACTGACTCCTTAATCATTACGACCTACTCGCAGACCGAGCGAAGCAAAGTTCTTCCTTCTCCCACAATACTCCAAGGTAATCACCCAACAGGCTTCTGTTTAACTGGCAGACCTCGGAATACTTCAAGTAAAGTTACGTGGGAAATGCTTTTGAAAGGGCTGGATTTTTCTCATCATCGAACATGCTGCCATTGTCGTTCCGCATTTGCTTCAATCCGGCAGCTGCTGAAATCACTTCTTCTGCCAAATCAATCACTTTATCCTGGACGTTTCGGGCCCACATCACAGCGCAAGATTTTAAAGCCGCTGAAACTGCCAAGACATTTCTAGCATGCAGGTTGCTTTTGAGGTGCTTAGTAATAGCGGTAAAGAACAGCCCAAGAATTCTAGTGATGGCGTCAACACCGGTTTCAAACTTAACCCCGATGAATGTTCAAATCCAGTTGCCCTTTGAGATAACAACCCGCCAGGATTGCCCTGGCGTCTCTAGGAACTAAAGATTGCGAGCAATCCAGAAGGCAAATCAGAGGAACATGTAAAAAATGTGTTTTTGTTTCATATTCTTTGAGATGTGGGGGGTGGAGGGTGAAAAGTGGCTTGTCGACCGGACGGGGAAGTTGATGGAGAGACGTCAGGTCATGATACCGCCAGGAATATGCCCAATCAGAATTGGCGACCCAACCTTGGCAGGTAGTTCTCAACTAGAGAGAGAACTACCTGCCAAGAGCACGGTGTGGAGCAGAGTCATCCATCGCCAGAGAAAGGGGAAAAACCTGCACAAATGAACCTCTTGCACCCAAGTACGCTTTTAGTCAAGTTAAAGACGTCCGCGGCCTAATTGGCTTAAAAAGGGCAACCTGGTGGCACGAATAATGGGGGCAATCCTAAAAGAGGAAAAATGGAAGTCAATGCACTCGTCACAAGAAATGTGGATTTTAATCACACCACTGATGGCCGTGCCTTCAGTTGCTGAGGCTCTAAGCTCTGGAATTCCCCCCCTAAACCTCTCCGCCTCTCGCTACCTCTCTTTCATCCTTTAAGTCGCTCCTTAAAACCTACCTCTTTGAGCAAGTCTGTCCTAATATCTCCTTACGTGGCTCGGTATCAAAATTTGTTTTATAACACTCCAGTGAATCGCCTTGGGACGTTTTACTCTGGTAAAGGTGCTATATAAATGCAAGTTGTTGTTGTTGAATGTTTGAAGAAGAGTGGTTTTAAGAGATTAAAAAAAGGATGTGAAGAATGTTGCAAACTATTCTATAAATAAAGATGCATTGAAGGGGAAGTTAGGTAAACACAGGAGGAAGAAAGGAATAGAAGGTTCCTAGGGTTAATGAAGAGGGGCGCGAGGAGGTTCATTTGGAGTATCCCACCATCAACATCCTGGGGGTCACTACTGACCAGAAACTTAACTGGACGAGCCACATAAATACTGTGTCTACAAGAGCAGGTCAGAGGCTGGGTATTCTGCGGCGAGCGTCTCACCTCCTGACTCCCCAAAGCCTTTCCACCATCTACAAGGCACAAGTCAGGAGTGTGATGGAATACTCTCCACTTGCCTGGATGAGTGCAGCTCCAACAACACTCAAGAAGCTCGACACCATCCAGGACAAAGCAGCCCGCTTGATTGGCACCCCAGCCACCACCTTAAACATTCACTCCCTCCACCACCAGCGCACCGTGGCTGCAGTGTGTACCATCTACAAGATGCACTGCAGCAACTCGCCAAGGCTTCTTTGGCAGCACCTCCCAAACCCGCGACCACTGCCACCTAGAAGGACAAGGGCAGCAGGTGCATGGGAACACCACCACCTCCAAGTTCCCCTCCAGGTCACACACCATCCTGACTTGGAAATATATCGCCGATCCTTCATCGTCGCTGGGTCAAAATCCTGGAACTCCCTCCCGAACAGCATTGTGGGAGCACCTTCACCACACGGACTGCAGCGGGTCAAGGCGGCTCACCACCACCTTCTCAAGGGCAATTAGGGATGGGCAATAAACGCCCGCATCCCAGGGACGAATAAAAAAAAAATAAACATCAGCATGGACCAGTTGGGCCGAATGGCCTGTTTCAGTGCTGTCGATTCCATGTAATTCTATTGCTGCAGCAGAGAGAGAGAGAGAGAGAGAGAGAGAGAGAAAGGAAGCAGCGAGCCAAAACAGATTGCGACTAATGTACAAGTACCTGCTATATGCTGAAGTGATTAATTAGGCAAAAATCTCAGATGTAATTGAATTTCAGAAGGGATTGGAGAAAGTTCCAACTACAAAACATCAAGAACAGTGAGCTCCAAGGAGGTTTATGGCAGCAGATCATTTTGCTAAAGCCATCCAATTTCAGTCCCCACAGTCAAACAGATGCCAACGAAAACATGGTTGTCCAAAGTCTAACCCATCTAAATTTAATGTGGCAGCAGGGGAGACACGGTTAGGAAACAGCACAAGCTGCCATGGGCATCATGTCCACATGTCCAAAAGGACCATGTTCCAACGCTGGCATTTGCTGACTGATTACAAATCGCAGTGCCCGGAGGGCGTCATTTTATGCAGGTCACATCACCGAGTGTGGGACGGGAAGAATGGGGAAGGGGCTAAACTCCTGCCAAGGTGGAGGCTGCAACCCATTAAAAAGTATTAAAAAAGTTACAATACAATATAAAAAAGACTTGCATTTCTAAAGCGCCTTTCACAATCTCAGGTCATCCCAAAGCGCTTTACAGCCAATTAAGTACTTTTTGAAGTGTAGTCACTGTTGTAATGTAGGAAACGCGGCAGCCAATTTGGCACAGCAAGCTCTCACAAACAGCAATGTGATAATGACCAGATAATCTGTTTTAGTGATGTTGATTGAGGGATAAATATTGACCCCAGGACACTGGGGATAACTCCACCTGCTCTTCTTCAAAATAGTGCCGTGGGATCTTTTACATCCACCTGAGGGGGCAGACAGGGCCTCGGCTTAACATCTCATCTAAAAGATGGCACCTCAGACAGTGCAGCACTCCCTCAGTACGGCACTGGGAGTGTCAGCCTAGGTTTTTGTGCTCATGTCTCCATAGTAGGATCCACAACCTTCTGACTCAGAGGCGAGGGTGCTGCCCACTGAGCCACAGCCGACATTTCCGTCTTTGCTAAATTTTAGCAACAAAAACAGACTGGGGTAGCATTCCGCTACTTTCTACTCCCATCCAGGGTTTTGCTAGAACTAGTGAAGGCAATACATTTCTGTCCCTTAATCGCAAATTGGAAATTAAAAAATGCCCTTTGAGTCTATCAAATTGTATGAGGTTTTATAGGTGACCATTAAAAATAAGTCCTGTGAGGGTGGTGAAATGAATTAAAGGCAGTAATCCAATCTCAGGAGTTAACCTTTAAAGTTCCTCCAATGCACTCTCGCATCCATGGTTGTCAACGACAACCACAATAGCATACGGAAATGGATGCTGAACTAACAACGAAGAGATTGGAAGCACTATGAACCCTTTAACTGAACTACAGGAAACTCTTTTTTATCCGGCACGGACGGGACCGTCGTGGTGCCGGTTCATCAAATATTCCGGATAACCGAACGCTATAGTAAAAGATACGGAGAAAGCAACAAACCCTGTTGCTTAGCAACAGGTTCAGAACAATGTCCACAAGTTCCAAGCGTCTCTGTAGCTTAGCAACAGCTGCAGCCACACCCTTGCACAGCAACAGATCGAGGAAGGCAAGTAATAAAACTTACCTGAACCTACTCCTGAATTTTGCCGGTTAACCAAGATTTCCGGTTATTTAGGTGCCAGTAAATCGAAAGTTTCCTGTACAAGCTTGAACACACTGGCACCTATAGCCAGCCAGTGAGCCCTAAAGGCTCGATAAATGCACTAGAGAAGGTTGTGCTTGGGCGCGTCCATCAACCAACAAACTTCTGAAGCACATTGAATCACAATACGGTAGAAATCTTCAATGACTTCTATATTTTGTTGTGGAAAAACTACATCAGCAGCCTCGTGCCAACATAGCACGAATCAGACCAAAAAAAAAAATTAACTTGAGTGATTACAAAGATGAGGCACTGTCTTCAAGTCAATGGGAATTCCCACACTTAACAGGAACCTCAAAAAGGCCAGCAAAAATAAATAAATAATAATCAGGAATTTGCACGAATCCCTGGGGTATTAGAGAAAAAGGCACAGAACCGTAAAAAAAGAGAAAAGGAAAATCAGAAAAGGTAAATGTAGGAAATCGGAGGCAACCAGAAAAGAAATAAAGCGCACAGAAAAGAAAAAGCACTCACTGAGGAAAGAAATGGAAGAATAAAGGTGCAGAAAGCAAGCAGGGGGAAGGGTGGAGAGAGAGAGAGAGAGAGGGGGGGGGGGGGGAAGGGGTGTGGTTAGAGTGACCTTAGGAGGGAAAAGGAGGTTCAGGGTGGGATGGAATGAAAGAGAGGAAGAAGAGAGCGAAATAAAATATATCAACTTATTTTTCAATAAACTGCAGACCGGCACTTTCTTCTAGATTTTCATGGTTGATTCTCCCTCCTATTGCCCAGTTTGCACATGCAGTGGATGAAGAGATCTTAACAATTGAATGGTTTCCGTTGTTCGTACGCGCATGCAATAAAGTGCACTAGAATATGAAGATTCAGAAAACAACTGCCAGGCTGCATGACAGAATGATCGTGGCCTGAGATCACGACTGAAGACATCAATGACAAAAACCACAGGTGCCATTGGACACATCACAAATGAGGCTAAAGATGGTTCGGCAGGTCGGACACAATGCGCCACGAATGAGGTAGGCCTTTCAGAGGACGCAATGGTTTTTCACCGGTCGAAAAAACAAACACACACACGCACGCACGCACGCACGCACGCGCGCACGCACGCACGCACGCGCGCGCGGTTTGGAACAAGTTAAAACCATAGAATAAGATTAAGAGAGGCTTAGCTTGGAAATTAAAAAGGGAGGATTTTAACCTTTGGGTGGCCGGCTGGTGGAGCACGTGGGCAAGCCACTCAGTGGGAGGCCTGGTCCATTTTCTAGGCCGGGCCTCATTGACATGCCGCAGGAGAGACCTGCACGTCCCAAATGAGCATCCCACTGCAGCTTGCCAGATCAGTCTATCCAGTCAGCAGAAAGGTAGGGGTGTGCGTGTGCGAGACCATCCGGGAGTGGGAGAAACCTGGGGCAAGAGGCCCACATTACTCTTTTGGAACGCAGGAGCACTCCTGCTCCTCCTGGCCCTTCAAAAAATGACTCTAAACTTACCTATTTGGGGCCACTTCCTCTTGACCGCCAGGTTTTACTAAGCAGAGTGCCCACGGCGCTCGTTCCACTCACTAGGCCCTCAAAATTTGCATCGGGGACCTACGTACGTCATAGGACGCCGATTCGCAAAGATTAACGAGGCTCCCATCTAATTCAGGTGGGCACCTGCGCCGTCCAACGGAAGCCCCAGAGTTAAAAATGATGGTGGAGTCATTAGGTCGACCCACTCAATTTTAACTCTGCTACCACCCATTTCCGCCGGGCAGAGGGAGTTAAAATTCATCCCTTCAGACACTAGGGTTGTTGGGGCTGCTCCTACCACTGGAAGAGGCACGAGTAGAGGCAATCCTAAGCCTGTTTAGTCTTCAAGACACACTGACATGCCAGATAAAGCTCGATTTTTTTGTACAGAAATTTCTCTGCATTTCTGTGCGCGCAATCTTCAATTTATCATCCATCTTCTGAAAGAGTTGGAGAGAACAGATAAACATTGCACCCCTGTTTACTTCTGATGCGCACTTTATCACCTGCTCCTCCTCCTGTGCTCTCCCTATGGATAGCGGCTCAAGGTTTTGTGCAGCAGAATAATAAACAGGATTTGTCCTAGGAGAAATGTGCTAGCAGTTGTCACAATTAGAAAACGTAAGGGAGCCTATTTAATTCAATCTCCCAGCACGGCGGTACTTGAAACCTCACTCAGTCTTTATCGCATCCTTATTGGAAGAATCGAATCTGACTAGCAGGCTGCAAATCATTCCACAGAAGTGGGGCTCACCTACTGTCCTCGTGTGAGAAGATATCTCCACTCTGTGCAAGCAACTTTAAAATCTGCCCGATCCCGACGCAGAAATAACTGGGCAATGTGGGCCTTTAAACAGAATGGTTTGGAGCGGAAAAAATCCATTAGCATAAAAATTGCACTTTATAAAATTCGGACAGGGCTGGACAGACTGGATGCAGGGAGGATGTTTCCCCTGGCTGGGGGGTCTAGAACGAGGGGTCACAGTCTCAGGATATGGGGTAGGACATTTAGGACTGAGATGAGGAGGAATTCCTTCACCCAGAGTGGTGAACCTGTGGAATTCTCTACCACAGAAGGCTGTGGAGGCCAAGTCACTGAATATATTTAAGAAGGAGATAGATTTCTAGACGCAAAAGGCATCAAGGGGTATGGGGAGAGAGCGGGAATATGGTGTTGTGATAGAGGATCAGCCATGATCATATTGAATGGCAGAGCAGGCTCGAAGGGCCGAATGGCCAACTCCTGCTCCTATTTTTCTATGTTTCTATCCCTCCCACTTGCAGATGTAGATGCACATCGTGCATGCTGCTGACACCCAGGTCTACCTCTCTGCCACCCCTCTTGACCCCTTCACTGCCTCTGTCAGACCGACTTGTACGGGCCGTAACTTCCTCCATGTGAGCATTGGGACGACCGAGGACATTGTCTTTGAACCCCACCGCGAATCTTGTACCCTTGCCACCCCCCCTGACTCCGCCCACCTCCCTGGCCGCCGACTTGTGCTAAACCAGAGCGTGCACAACTTTGGTGCTCGGCCTGACCCTGGGTTCAAGCTCTCCATCCCATCGTCCACTTTGGATCCAAGAAAGATAAATCGGAATATTTTCTCAGTGGCGAAAGACTGGGAACTGTGAAGGAGCAAAGGCATTGGGGTGTCCAAGCGCACAAATCGCTACAAGTTAGTGCAAAGGTACAAAAAGTAATCAGAAAGGTTAATGGAAAGTTGGCCATTATCTCAACGAGGCAGGAATACAAATGGGAGGAAGTGATGCTTCAGTTGTAGAGTGTCTTGGTCAGACCCCATGTAGAGTAACTGCATTCAGTTCTGGGCACTGTACCTCAGGAAAGATATATTGGCCTTGGAGGGAGTACAGTGCAGATTCACCAGAATGACACCAGGACTTGAGAGAGTTCAATTATAAGGACGGGTTGCAAAACCTGGCTTGTATTCTCGAGTTTAGAAAGTTGAGGAATTATTTAATTGAGGTGTTAAAATGATTCAATGGGGTGGATACAGAGAAGCTTTATCCTGTGGTGGGGGAGTCCAGAACTAGGCGACACAATCTTAAAATTAGAGCTAGGCCGTTTAGGAGTGAAATCAGGAAGCAGTTTTTCCACACAAATGGTACTGGAAATCTCGAACTCTCCCTCCCTCTAAAGGCCGTGAAAATTTCAAAACTGAAAGCAACAGATTTTTGTTAGGTGAGGCTACCAAGGGCTATGGATCAAAGGCAGGTAAATGGACTTGAGGTGTCGCTCAGCCATGATCTCACTGAATGGCGGGACAGGCGCGAGAGGCTGAATAGCCTTCTCCTATTCTTATGTTCCGATTCAGCATTCCCTCAGCACTGCACCAAAGTGTCAACCGAGATTGTGTGCTCAAAGTCTCTGGAATCCATGACCTTCTGACTCGGAGGCAAGCGGGCTGCCACTGAGCCAAGGCTGGCACAGTCTCATCCTTGTTTTGAAATCCCTCCAGATCGCTGTAACCTCTTCTCGCCCTACAACGTTCCACCCACACTGCCACCCTCCCCCCACCCTCCGTACTCTTGTCCTTTGAGTCTTACCTTAAACATCTTCCCACATTGGCTGCTACGCCTTCAACTGCATAGATGCCACTCGCAGAAATACCCTCTGTCCTCCTTTAAGACCCTCCTTAAAACTCCCCTCTTTGACCAAGCTCTTGATCACCCTTCCTCAGCTCTCCTTCGGCTTAGCACTTGCAATCCATCTACCTCGGAAGTACCTAGGGATGTTTTTCTACACTGAAGACACCATATAAATAGAAAGTCGTTCTTGAGGCATTCAGTGTCAAAAACACTGTCGACGTGATCAATATAAACAGATCATAGAAACCACTTCAGAGTGTGACCTTAGCGCTCAGCTCTTCTGAAACATGCACACAAAGAGCTGAGCAATGTTCCTAATAGCCTCTGTTATAGTATCTGTTACAAGCACCTGAATATCAATTTCACTAAAACATGCTTGGGCTACAGCAGAAGTAATGTTAATGTTACAGATCAAAATGAGATAAAATTTCAACCTTCCTGATCACCAAAGAGGTCCAATATTAAAGAGGACAAGTAAACCCTGAAGCAAATCTATTGCTTCAACATTTGTGCACTGCATACTGTCAGTATGGTCAGTGGGTTAACAAGGTCAATCATATAGTTCATACCTTTAAGGGATATTCTCACAAACCTAAATTGCCCCATTCCTGTGCCTCTCCTTTACAGGTGATCATAGAATGATACAGCACAGAAGGAGGCCATTCTGCCCTTCGTGTCTGTGCCAGCTCTTTGAAAAAGAGCTATCCAATCAATTCCACTCCGCCACTTGTCCCCTCATAGCCCTGCAAATTCTCCCCCTTCGAGTATTTATCCAATTCCCTTTTCGAAAGTTATTATTGAATCTGCTTCCACCGCCCTATCAGGCAGCGCGTTCCAGATCACAACAACTCACTGCATTAAAAAAAAAATTCTCATCTCCCCTCTGGTTCTTTTGCCAATGACCCCAATATGATGGGATAACATGAGAACAATTAGCAAGGTTAACAAGTCTGATACCCAAGGATATCAAACAACAAATATTCACAGTATCCATGTAACCTGATTAATAACAGGATACAAAAACCAGGATCAGTAATTAACTCTAGAATAAAGACCAAAGGAGATCAGCTGGAGGTGAAGTTAAACCAAAAGGAATGTGCAACACTTAAAGCCTATGATCAATAGTGACTGTGTGTTTAGCATTACAATAAGGAACACCTTTCTTTGCAGTCAGATCTTAACAGAAGCGTTTGGTGTTTATTCCAAACGAATGCCTTACAAAAGGTCTTCTAATCCCACAAATTGGGCTGCAACAATGTAGCAGTTGCTGCAACAACAAAAAAATGCCTTCAATCTTGCCAGCTTTCAACTAGCAATGTTAAGGACTTGGAGAATGAAACCCAACGTCTGGTCCCCTGTTCGGACATCTGATAACAAATCTATTCCAAACCTAAGTGATGGGCTTCTTTGAAACTAACAGTCTCCCAGTCGTTTGTAGAGTACATTCCTTGAGCAGTCAGCCTGTACCGTCAATGTCCAGGCAGTGTAGAGCACAAAGCTCTCCTCAATTTGGGAACAATTCCCTGGGGAGGTAGAATAATAAAAAGAAGTCCCCACCCTCCTTGGGTTTGCGAGTTGGACCCTCTATTATGGGGCAATTAAAAGTCTACTCACATCTTTGGAACGTCATAGTGGATGTTATCCAATAGATGGACACTTCAGAGACTCCATCGTGCTTTTAATTAACAAGCTGCCCAATGCTGGATTTTTGATAACACTTTACAACTCTGGAGCATCTTTGCAGAATGTCAGGTATCTGCCAACCCTTGGTGTCATTATATACTCTATCAATGTGGAACGGAAGGATTGACTGCTTCTAGATTGGTGGTTGAAGTTATATAGGGAGACTGCTTTCAGCTCAGGGAACAGTGTCCCCAGAGAGAGAGAGAGAGAGAGAGAGAGAGAGAGAGGTATCCGTTGGGAGTATCAAGGACAGCAGCGATTGTTGTTTGACTCCGACCAATACACGGACTCTGACCTTTCCTTACTGTGAGGCTTCTGCTAAAGCAGAATCGTACCTCATTTAAAAGATAGATGTTTGGGAAACTATTGTTGCATTACATAGGATATACAGCACAGGAACAGGCCATTCGGCCCAATCAGTCCATGCCGGTGTTTATGCTCCACTCGAGCCTCCTCCCATCTTTCATCTAAACATATTGAATTGCAAGGTGCTCCTGAAAACTGGCATACATGAGAACAAAGATGGCCATCATCACATCAACTGTCTGCAGTAGGCTTTAATTGAGGTTTCGCTGTACAGAGCCAATTACTTCACTATATCCATGAAATGTTCTTGTAGTATGGATACCAGACCTGGAACCTGCCTCTCTTAGGTGTAATGCGGAGCTGGAAACACTCACTGTTCCAACTTAAGAATGTCCTTTTGAGTTAGTTAGAGATGGATTTCAATTCCTTTAAGGTCCAGGTGCACCTGTATCAAAGACAGGCATTTTCTTAAAAAAAAAACCTGGAGCTGAGGGCAGACCAAGGCGTATTACTAACACAGGTAACTTGTCAAGCCATAAATATCCACTGCCCAGAACAATGCTGGTGGTGATTTCCAAAGTCTACATCCCTATGTTATCAGTAATGGATGAAACATCTCTCTAATGCTGGTCAGATGTAAGCGTAAATGACAGTTTACAAGAAGCTTTTTTTTTTTTTAAATCCGGCACCGACGTGGTGACGGTTCATCAAAAATTCCGGATAACCGAAAGCTAGTGAAAGATACGGAGCTCTCAGCTCCATATAAAGCAACAAACCCTAGGTTCAGAACAATGGCCAAAAGTTCCAAGCGTCTCTGTAGCTTAGCAACAGCTGCAGCCACACCCTTGCACAGCAACAGATGGAGGAAGGCAAGTAATAAAACTTACCTGAACCTACACCTGAATTTTGCCGGTTAACAGAGATTTCCGGTTATTTAGGTGCCAGTAAATCGAAAGTTTCCTGTATAAAGCTTTAAACTTGGCAGAGGGTTGACAATGCATTGACAGAGGTGAAGCTTTGCTGCACTGATTTCAAGGCAAAGCCTCGTCTCAGAACTAATCACTCCAGGGCTCCTACCAAGAAGCCAGTCAGTTAAAGGACCTTGCTTGATGTTTTGTTTTTTTTACTTCAAATTTGTAGATTTGCACGTGTGCTTATTTGATAGTATTTTCAAAGCTGGGAAAAAAAACCTCCGGCGAAGGTTGAACCACGAGCAGGATAACTCTGGATGGCATGCAGCTGTGGTTACCCTGTTACTTGTCTTTAAACATGCAATGAGACACCTTCAAAGGGAGGAGATAGTTCAGACTTAAAACATTCCTATGAGGGAGAAAGGAAGTGCCTCAAAAGCTGGAGCTCCCTGGATGACTGAAGATATTGAGATTAAAATGAAACAAAAAAAAGGAGGCTTATGATAAATGTCAGAATCAAGCAGAATACAGAAAGTGTAGAGAACTGAAAAAGGAAACAAGAGGGGCAAAGAGAGAGTGTATGAGAAAAGATTAATGGGTAACATAAAAGGGAACACAAGTCTTTTATATGCATATAAAGAGTAAGGATAGTCAAAGGAAAGCTGGGGCCAATTGGGGACTAAAAAGGAAAAGGAAAGGGACAGTGGCAGCATGGGCACGAAACTGGCGAAGAGACAGAAAGCAGAGAGTAGTGGTGAATGGCTGTTTCTTCAGACTGGAGGGAAGTATGCAGTATTAGGACCACTGCCCTTTTTGATATATATTAATGACCTGGACTTGGGTATAAAAAGGTAGAATCTCAAAGTTTGCAGATGTCACAAGACTTGGAAAAGTAATAAACAGTGAGGAGGATTGCAACAGACTTCAGGAGGACATAGACAGACTGGTGAAATGGGCAGACACATGGCTGATGAAATTTAATGCAGAGAAGTGGGAAGTAATGCCTTTTGGAAGGAAGAATGAAGAATGAGGAGAGACGATATAAACTAAAATGATACAATTTAAAAGGGAGTGCAGGAACAAAGAGACCTGGGGATTCACATACACAAATCTTTGAAGATGGCAGGACAAGTGAAGAAGGCGGTTAAAAAAAAAGCACACGGGGTCCATAGCTTTATAAAGAGGCATAGAATGCAAAAGCAAGGAAGTCAGCTGAACATTTATAAATCACTGGTTAGGCCGCAGTATCGCATCCAATTCTGGGCACCACACCAGGGAGGATGCCAAGGCCTTGCAGAGGGTGCAGAGGAGATTTACTGGAACGGTACCAGGGATGAGGGGCTTCAGTTATGTGGAGACTGGAGAAGCTGGGAGCCCCTTAAAAGGGGCCGCGCACCCAAAAAAGATTACAGGGAACATTGGTTAAGGGGAGATTTAATAGGGGCGTTCAAAATTATGAAGAGTTCCGAGAGTAAATAAGGAGAAACCATTTCCACTGGCAGGAGGGTCAGTAACCGGAAGACACGGATTTAAGGTACAGGAAACTTTGTGCTATCCGGAGGTGAGCTATCCGGCAATCTGGAGCCACCGGCAAAAATCAGCCGCCGTTTTTTATTCTTTTTGTTTGTTTTTTTTGCTTTGTTTGAACAGTCAAGCTGTGCAAGGTCTGTAGCTATAGCAACAGCTTCAGCTACAGAGCTTGCAGGCCACACCCGAGTCTTTAGAAGCTGTTGCTAAGCAACAGTGTTTGTTGTCAAATACGGAGATAAGAATCTCCGTATCTCTCAACATTAACTCTGGAGAGTATGGCAGTTTTGAGGCAACGGCAGCAGCTCGGTCCCGTGGGTGCCGGATAGAACAAAGTCTCCTGTAATTGACAAAAAATCCAGGGGGTATACGAGGAGAATTTTTTTTTTTTTTTTTTTTTTTAAACCCAGCGAGTTATGATGATCTGGAACGCGCTGCCTGAAAGGGCGGTGGAAGCAGATTCAATAGTAACTTTCAAAAGGGAATTGGATAGCGTTTTCCCCAGAGAGCCAGCACAGGCACAATGGGCCGAATGGCCTCCTTCGGTGCTGTATGATTCATCTGTTAAATAAGGAATTCATAGAAGATCAAAAGGAGGTCACTGTGCGCATTTGTTTTTAATGTAATAAAAGATTTATCATCTTCCAAGTATTCAAACAGCACGCAGACAAGGATTAATAAAGACATGCAGTGCATGTGGTCTATAGAGCAATACAAGCAGCGCCATATTAAGAGGAAAGTCTTGGTTTCCTAAACTTACGTTTTGTTTGCTTCTATGCTCACTGGTTTCATAAGAATTTATTATTTGATACAGAATGAATGATTTGAAAGGTAATTTCGAACGTGAAACACTCCATAGTCTAGATAGTAACGTTGAGGATATTAGAGGGTGAATGACGCTCCTTTGCCCTCTATTTTAGCAGAGGCAATAAAACACAGAGATAAGTGGCTTCAAATAAAAGGACAGAGATACGACACCCAAGTGAGTTTATTGATTGTCTAAGAATATCACCAACGGTAATTTCTAGCCTCATCCACGTTCGTGTATGGAGTTTTTTGGCAACTTTTATGCATGCTGAGACACATTTGTTTTTTATTCTCGGGATGTGGGCGTCGCTGGCAAGGCCAGCATTTATTGCCCATCCCTAGTTGCCCTCGAGAAGGTGGTGGTGAGCCACCTTCTTGAACCACTGCAGTCCGTGTGGTGAAGGTGCTCCCACAGTGCTGTTAGGGAGGGAGTTCCAGGATTTTGACCCAGTGAGGATGAAAGAACGGCCGATATATTTCCAAGTCAGGATGATGCGTGACTTGGAAGGGAACTTGGAGGTGGTGGTGTTCCCATGTGCCTGCCACTCTTGTCCTCCTTGGTGCTGGAGGTCGCGGGTTTGGTCTGCTGAAGAAGCCTTGGCGAGTTGCTGCAGTGCATCCATGCAGATAGCACACACTGCAGCCACAGTTCACCGATGGGGAAGGGAGTGATGTTCAAGCCAATGGATGGGGAGCCAATCAAGCAGACTAGACGAGTAACTGATCATTATTTCTGGTAATGTTTTACTAAACCTAAAGCACTAGGGTTTATTTCTAGAGGGATAGAATTGAAAAGTAGGGAAGTTATGCTAAACCTGTATCGAACCTTGGTTAGACCACACTTGGAGTACTGCATACAGTTCTGGTCGCCATATTATAAAAAGGATATAGAGGCTCTGGAGAGGGTGCAGAGAAGACTTACAAGGATGATACCAGAAATGGGAGCGTATACACATCAGGAAAGGATGAACAGGCTGGGTCGCTTTTCTCTTGAAAAAGGCTGAGGGGTGACCTAATAGAGGTCTTTAAAATTATGAAAGGTTTTGATCGAGTGGATACAGAGAGAATGTTTCCACTTGTGGGGAAGAGCATAACTAGAGGCCATCATTAAAAAAGGTACAGGAAACTTTCGGTTAACCGGCAAAATTCAGGAGTAGGTTCAGGTAACTTTTATTACTTGCCTTCCTCCATGTGTTGCTGTGCAAGGGTGTGGCTGCAGCTGTTGCTAAGCTACAGAGACGCTTGCAACTTGTGGCCATTGTTCTGAACCTGTTGCTAAGCAACAGGGTTTGTTGCTAGAGCTCCGTATCTTTTACTACAGCTTTCGGTTATCCGGAATTTTTGATGAACCGGCACCATGTCGGTCCCGTCCGTGCCGGATAAAAGAACGTTTCCTGTAGTCACCAAGAAATCCAATAGGGAATTCAGAAGAAACTTCTTTACCCAGAGTGGTGAGAATGTGGAACTCGCTACCACGGAGTGGTTGAAGCGAATAGTATAGATGCATTTAAGGGGAGGCTGGACAAGCATCTGAGGGAGAAGGGAATAGAGGGTTATGCTGATAGATTTAGATGAGGATAGACTGGGAGGAGGCTCGAGTGGAGCATAAACGCCGGCATGGACTGGTTGGGCTGAATGGCCTGTTTCTGTGCCGTATATCGTATTTCTTAAACATTATCAGCAGAGGACCAAAGCCAAACAGTGCAATGATGCTTACTAAATTAAAAGCTTTGCATCAGCAAAAAGTGAACTAGAAGCTGGCGGACTGTCGTAAAAACCCTCAAGTGGTTCACGAACGTTCTTTAGGGAAGGAAACTTGCCATCCTTACCCAGTCTGGCCGATACGGGACTCCAGTCCCGCACCAACATGGCTGACTCTGAACTGGCAAAGCAAGCAAGCACTCGGTTGTATCAAACCGCTACAAAGAATACAGACCTGCAGCGGTTCAAGGCGGCGGCAGCTCACCACCTTCATAGGGCAACGCGAGATGGGCAATAAATGCCAGGCTCACCAGCAACGCCCACAACCCAAGAGTGAATTTTTATTTAAAAACTCAGTTGCTCTTGCGCAGTACTTAGTGGTTGACAGAAGAGCAGGATTACTAGATGCCTGGGTGTTTTGCAATTAAATTAAATGCCATGAAATACTGCTTTAAAAAAAACGTTAGATATTCACGAGAAGCCTGCCTAAGATTTTAACGACAATGAAATATTGCAGAAACTATCAAATTAGCAACGTGAGGGATCGGAAAGCACCGTTCTTTCATCTCATAGCTTGAAGCCTCCTCATTTAAAATGGCTGGACTAGCTTCAATTACTTGGCTCGCGTTCACACTAGAAATGCCTATAATGCATCACTGTCTTGCCAGCTTAGCTTGGAAAGGCCAGCAAGGATGGCTAGTGCAGTAAATCAGAATGTTAGACCAGTGCAACGGGGGGGCTACCTCGAGATTGACGTGAAAGGGCAGTACTTAGGCTAAGAAGGATCTATCGCCCGTCTAACCCCCCTACTGTGCTTGACCAGGGTCACTGGTAGAGAGGTCCATCACCTTAACGAGCACAAAAAGTCAACAATGTTTTAAAAGCATTTAGTGTTACAGAAAAGGTATTTATATCGAAAGCGCTGATTAATTATTTTCTTTTACAAACAAGGCTCACAAAAATTCTCCGTCAAAAATGTGTTCATAAACATTCTGAAAGCCATTCAGAAAGTGAATAAAAGCCCAGATTTTCCCCATCAGCATTTACAAGAGCAAACAATGACATTAAAACAATGTTAAAACTGGCGAATCGGAGTCAAAGAACAATCTGCACTTTAAAACGAAGAAATAAAGAGACAAAACAGCAAATGGTGGAAATCTGAAATTTAAAGAGGCATACACTTGAAATGGTTCCACCTGAAATATTAACCCACCTTCACTCTTCAGATGCTGATGGGTGTGTATTGAGCATTATCCCTATAACTAAAATGGACAATTTTCAAAAATATGCGATTTGTCTTTGATTACAATGAAAAGTCTGCTCTATTCTTGAGCATGTCTTTGGCACGATCCTCAAGTGTGCAGATTGTATTGTGACTGTAGTGTCTTACAAAACCTTCTCTCTGTGGCGATTTTGATCAAGTCGGAATTTTGATCAGAAGCAGCCACTTATAAATGTGATCAAAGTTAAATAAGCCCTCGCCTTGTTGCCGATGGATGTGGCTTCCCGCTCACCTAATGATGAGTCTAATGAGACACGTTCAAATGATCATGTTTGGCATTTTCACCTTAACAGAGCTGATTAGTTAACATCAAGTATATTCACAGTTACACTCTCTCACTGGTTTGCCAGCAGGGTCCATCATCAATGGTAGAGGAAAAAAAACAGTCCTTCATTGAGGAAAATTCTCATCAAACTTGATTACCGACTAATGAATCCACTTTAAAGTTATTGAGGACACACAAGATAGAATTCGGAGGCTGCAAAACAGGCTAATATCACAAGGATCAGTCCTCTTTCTGGTTCTCCTGCACCTCCAACTGAGCAGGACACAGCAGGTAAAATTAATCATGATGCCGACTGAAACATTTCTCCTCGGATGAAATACTTGAATGGAACAACATTCCAAAAACACATCTCCCATAGAGAAAACAAAAGATGTGCATTTCTATAGCGCCTTTCATGACCACTGGACGTTCCAAAGCGCTTTACAGCCAATGAAGTACTTTTTGAAGCGTAGTCACTGTTGTAATGTGGGAAACGCTCCCATAAACAGCAATGTGATAATGGCCAGATAATCTGTTTCGGTGATGTTGCTTGAGGGTTAAATATTGGCCAGGACACCGGGGAGAACTCCCCCACTCTTCTTTGAAGTAGTGCCACAGGGTCTTATACGTCCACCTGAGGGGGCAGACGGGGCCTCGGTTTAACGTCTCATCTGAAAGACGGCGCCTCAGACAGTGCAGCGCTCCCTCAGCACCGCACTCGGAGGAGTGTCAGCCTAGATTGTGCGCACAAACCTCTGGCATTGCTTACAGCGAGTCGGTGGTTATGCGGTTACAAAGATGCCTCTCTATCGTGCTCGCGCTCCCCCTCTCGCACATTTTGGCACAAGAGTTACCAGGGTGTGATTAGAACTCATTTTATTCAGCTACAAATGTGGTTTCATCAAGGGCAGGCCATCACTGCCAGCTACAAATTCAAACCGGTAAAAATGCAGGCGCATACAATACAAAAATCTACATCCGTCAACCCATACTACAGATGCTAACAACAAATCCGGTTACGGCTCCCTGTTTTCTCCAACCATTTTTCGAAGCACAGCTTTAAACATTAATGCTTGGCCTTACCATTCCTTCTCGGTCTCCTGCATCATTGGAGGAAACGGATGTTTTGAGTGAAAAGAATATAAAATCTATAATAGTCCTTTTTTATATCATATAGGTATATCTGTGCCATGCGTTTCGGTAGAGAATCTTCTACAGTGCGGACCGAGAAATAGAACGCCAAAACTAATTCTGATCTTTCCTTCGTTACCGAATATCTCTGACATAGTACTCATGGTCGCAAAAGGTTCTGCTTAAGTTTGGGAATTTTGTGCAGAATCTCCTTCCAAACAGTCCTTCCAAAAGCAGTTATGCTTTTTGCCATTGTTGAAGTCTCTCACAGAAATAAGCAAAAGAGATGCAGCTGTTCTGACCAGTTAGAATATATTACAACATTTTTGAAATTAAATAATGCCAGGATTTTAAAGTTGAGTATTTCCCCCGTCGTAGATGCAGCATGCTGTATTTACTAAAAGAATGAGTTCTTAATAACTCCACCATCTACAAGGCACAAGTAAGGAGTGTGATGGAATACTCTCCACTTGCCTGGATGAGTGCAGCTCCAACAACACTCAAGAAGCTCGACACCATCCAGGACAAAGCAGCCCGCTTGATTGGCACCCCATCCACCACCTTAAACATTCACTCCCTCCACCACCGGCACACCGTGGCTGCAGTGTGTACCATCTACAAGATGCACTGCAGCAACTCGCCAAGGCTTCTTCGGCAGCACCTCCCAAACCCGCGACCTCTTCCACCTAGAAGGACAAGGGCAGCAGGCGCATGGGAACACCACCACCTCCAAGTTCCCCTCCAAGTCACACACCATCCTGACTTAGAAGTATATTGCTGATCCTTCATTGTATCTGGGTCAAAATCCTGGAACTCCCTCCCTAAAAGCACTGTGGGAGTACCTTCACCACACGGACTGCAGCGGTTCAAGAAGGCTGTTCACCACCACCTTCTCGAGGGCAATTAGGGATGGGCAATAAATGCTGGCCTTGCCAGCGATGCCCACATCCCAGGAACAAATTTCAAAAAACATGAAGTTCCGGTGGAATAAATTCCAAAATTCATGCTTTACATTGTTTAAGTTGTTTTGTATAAAACATTAAAATTACCCTACCACAAACCGCCACCCACCCCCACCCCACCCCCTTGCAAGCTGTTGCAGCCTCTGGAGCAAGGTGGACACCAAAGGTGAGCCCCTAGTGACATGGCTGTCTGCCCATGGTATGCCAACGAGGTGACCTCCCCCTGACAACACACACTCGGTCGCGGAGGTCACGATCAGCGCGACCCTAACTGCCAGTGGTTTTTTTTGGGGCGGATACGTTGATGTGTTAAGATCTGTATTATTAATGTTCTGTAATTATACCCATCATTCCATACAGTATGCGGTCACACAGTTCGTCCTCAACTAATCCAAGTCAAGTTCACTTATTTGCATGGACCTCCTTGTTCAGTGCCCGTCTACATTGGATTAATCCACGAATAAATGCTTCAGCAAATCAAATGTACAAAAGCTCACCGACTTTTGCACAACCATTCAAGTAATCAGTAAATCAACCAGATGTTTGGTAATTTGACAATGGTGGTGCTCATTGTGTTGTGGCGCCCGCCTTATTTTTGATCTGTTAACTGCATGCAAAAGATTAACTTTGCAAGTAACCTACGAGGTGTTGCTGGTTTCGCTAATTCAACTGTGACTCAATATCCAGCAGTGTAAGAGTTCAGAGACGCAAGGCGATCTGAAATGTCATTGCGGTCCCATAAACAGCCACCGTTCAAAATTAGCAACCACTTAAAAAATATATATAAATAAAGGGAGGTGGCAGAGTCCAACTTCTCCTTCCAATGAGGTCGCAATTTCATCCAGCCACTGGTTGAGACAATGTGGAGTGAAGGTGAGGAGCTTTCACATGGTATATGTGGAGGCTCAGTCATTGGGTATATTCAAAACAGAAGTCGATAGGTTTCTGACTGGTAAGGGCATCAAGGGATATGGCGATAGGGCTGGTGAATGGACTTGAGGCAGAAGATCAGCCATTGAATGGCAGAGCAGGCTCGAAGGGCCGAATGGCCGACTCCTGCTCCTAATTCTTATGTTCTTATAGGAGACTGGGGGAAGGGGGGCAATCAGCAGAAGAGCTCCTTTCACCATACAATTTTGGGTTGAGTGTGACATGTAACACAAGTTGTGAGGCCACTCTCATGACCACCATTGCTGCATGGCCTGGGGAGACTGGTGGAAAATTGGAGGGTGAAAATACTTTAGACGTGGTAGTCTCTGTGTTTTCTTAAAGAACAGCTGGTAAGATTTTATTCAGTTCTTTAAAAGAAAGACCTGTACTTATATAGCCCCCGTCACAATCTCAGGACGTCCCAAAGCGTTTTACAGCCAATGAAGTACTTTTGAAGTGTAGTCACCGTTGTAAAGTAGGAAATTCAGCAGCCAATTTGCACACAGAAATATATATAAATTTAGTAAATATATACACAACAGTACTGTTTCTTCATAACATGGCTTCTTCAACAAAATGTATACTTAAGTGCCCAGGGTCTCATTGAGTTCATTCAATAAATAGCTGAGCTACACTGACCAGGACCTTCCTGGTCTCAATCCCCAACCTGTGCTGACCTCAGCTAGCACAGCAATATTTGATCTCCTAGTTCCTGGGTTAGGAGGAGAAAGTCTGCCAGGGTTCCCGCTGGTGACAGTGTTCTAGCAAGCCCTGCTGGAAGTCTGTGTGTGGGCATCAGACGATCTTGGCTACAATGTGCCTTGCAGTTGAATGGGCTGCTGGTAATCTTCGCTCTAAGCTGCGCAGCAATCTGCAAGGCCCCCTGCACGGGCCGCTCACCGGCTTTCTCATTGTAAATACCGCAGAAATTTAAAAGGACCGTGCAGTAAAGGAAACAGGCCGCGCAGAACAAAGCGCAGTTAACGGGGAGCACTGGCTGCCGGCCCTCACCATCTGGGCTCACAACATGAAGAATGACCACGTGGACGAGGTACCGGAGGTACCTGTGGAACTGCATCCTGGCAAGAGCCAGTGCCTCCAAGAGAACAGGAAGAAAAAAACTGATGGGAAAAGACAAGATTCTTAAAAAACAGAAGTCATATGCATTCCAAATTACACCCACCTCCTGAAGGCACCCACTCTTGTTGCAACAAGGGTCTACTGATGCCAGAAGCCCTCTGGTACCTTGCCCAAGACTCTATCTTTCTTGCCTAGACCCTGGGTGTCAACATTTGCCCATACAGGACATTGCAGCCAAGCCTGATCCTTCTTCACCCAATGTCTACACATGCACACGTTGCACCAGGAATTACTGGACAGCAAGGAGCTAGAACCCCTCTCTAGTCTAAAGGCATTTAGGCAAATGAAGCAGCCAGATGTTCACAAAACCCTAACTGGTTCACAAATGTGTTTCAGGGAAGGGAACCTGTTGCCACCCCTCACCTAGTCATAGAGTCATAACGGCACAGAAGGAGGCCATTCGGCCCATCCAGTCCATGCCGGCTCTCTGCAGAGCAATCCAGTCATTCCTCCCGCTCTATCCCCCATAGCCCTGCAAGTTTATTTCCCTCAAGTGCCTATCCAGTCTCCCCTTGAAAACGTCGAGTGTCTCCGCTTCCACCACTTCGGTCGGCAGCGAGTTCCAGGTCCTCACCACGCACTGCGTAAAAAAGTTTTTCCTCACATCCCCCTTGTATCTCTTGCCCAAAACCTTAGTCCCCTAGTCCTTGTACCTTCAACTAGTGGGAACCGCCTTTCCCAGTCTAGCCAATCCAAACCCGTCATAATCTTGTACACCTCGATCAAACCACCTTGCAGTCTGGCCGACATGCGATTCCAGTGCCACACAACATAGTTGAATCTTGATTCCCTCTATGGTAACTATGGATGGACAATAATTACAGTCTTGCCGGTATTGTCAACACCCCCAGAGCAAATTTTAAAGAGAGGACGGTAACGCTACAACTGCTGCCGTGGACAACCCGACACAAATCAGGATTTGATACCTCTTAATGTCTCTTCACTTCTCTCATCCCCATTTCCTGGCCCCCAAACTGGCTTTTTAATGTTTCATTTCCTGTGTTTTTTCAGTCCTGACGAAGGGTTACGACCTGAAACGTTGACTCTATTTCTCTCTCCACGGATGTTGCCTGGCCTGCTGAGTTTTTCCAACATTTTCTGTTGTTATTTCGGATTTCCAGCATCCACAGTATTTTGCTATCGTACGTTTGAACCGGAGAGATTCTGGTCTCTGTGGCTCACGACTATACCAACTGGTGCCAATAGGGTGTAAAGATCCTAAACAGTAACCCGTTGCAGAGGTCTGTGAAGCTGCCACAGCAAACAGAGGAAGGGCGATATTAGAATACAAAACTATAAAATGACTTAATTCCACTGTGCAATAAACACCACACTTAATGCCTGTGGGATTCCAGGCTGTTGCCACTGCAGTGCAGTTTATAGCTGTAAGCCCAAGTATGCATTTGCTTTAGTAATAGTGATTTTTTTTCCCCCATGACCAAAATATATACACAATTGTAAAGAAAAAAATTTGGCCTAACTTGACTGATGGCTGTCAAATTTGGTTTGAGGTTGAAAGATACCGTTGGCCTTCGAAAAGTAAAATACCGCAAAGACGAGAGGTAAAATCTGCCTGCCATTGTGTTCCAGATTTAATTCCTGAAGAATTATAGAAGTCTAATTAATAAAACAGCTGTTTTTTTTAAAATGAATAATTCCCAGATCAAACAGGACTTGTGTGAGCTATAAAAGGCGGCGACAAGTGGATCACTCTCTAGTGGATCTCCTGTGGCATTGTACAGGGTTAGAGACCATTGGATAATTGAATCAGGACATGTAGGCATGAATCAGGACATGTAGGCATAACACATTGTAAAGTTATACATTTTTGTCCTTATTTTGATATTCGCATTATAAATTCCTGTCTCCACATATCTCATGGAAAATGTCTGTGGAGACTGGTCATGTTAATGCACCCTCCCACCAGTGGTGGCACCCGTTGTCAAAATCTTTCAAAAGACTGGACAACACTGGCCACCATTTTGTAAACGGCGGTCAATTCGCTCTGCGCTACTAGAATCACGTGACCGTTTAACATTAGTCAAGAACTTCACTTGTTGCCTTCAAGGCACCTTTAATCCCTAAATAAAATATTAAATCCCATTTGCACCGTTTCTTCCTGAAGTCAGTAACTTTTATAGCTCACCGAAGTCCTATCTGATCTAAGAATCAGTCACTAAACCACAGCTATTTTATGAATTAGACTTTTATCATTCCACAAGAAAAAAATCTGGAACAAAATGGCAGCCAGATTTTGCAGTGTTTTACTTTGTGCAGACCAACGGTATATTTCAATTTCAAACCCAGTTTGACAGCTCTGCATCAGCCATCAGTCCATTCAGGCCCATTTCTTTACAATTGTATACGCGCACTTAGCAATTTAGATTTTTATCTTGTTTGCATGACTTCGGAACATTTCAACCCATTGCACACATTATAGCAGCATGATTTAATATAATTTTAAACTTGAACTGAAACGTGGAGTAGGATTAGAGGAAAATGTTTTTTTTTTTAAAACTGTGAAGACAATCAGATTTGAAAGTTAAACTCTGCTGCCCGTACCCTAACTCACACCAAATCCTGTTCACCAGTCAGCCCTGTGCTCACTGACCTACATTGGCTCCCAGTCCAGCAACATCTCAATTTTAAAATTCTCATCCTTGTTTTCAAATCCCTCCATGGCTTCACTCCTCCCTACCTCTAACCTCCTTCAGCCCCACAACCCCCCCACCGAGATCTCGGCGCTCCTCTAATTCTGGCCTCCTGTGCATCTACCATTGGCGGCCGTGCCTTCAGCTGCCTAGGCCCTAAGTTCTGGAATTCCCTCCCTAAACTTCTCCCTCCTCCTTTAAGACGCTCCTTAAAACCTCAGACACCGAGCCACATAAGGAGATATTAGGACAGATAACCAAAAGCTTGATCAGCGAGGTAGGTTTTAAAGGAGCATCAAGACCATGAGGCAGAGAGGTTTAGGGAGGGAATTCAAGGAGTTTAGCGCCCAGGCAGCTAAAGGCACGGCTGGCAATGGCGGAGCGATGGAAATCGGGGATTCGCAAGGGGCCAGAATTGGAGGAGCGCAGAGATCTCGGAGGGTTGTAGGGCTGGAGGAAGTAACAGAGATAGGGAGGGGCGAGGCCATGGAGGGATTTGAAAACAAGGATGAGAATTTTTTTTTTTTTTTTTTTTTTTTTAAATAAATAGAGGTGTTGCCGGATTGGGAGCCATTCTTTTGAGCTGGTACTAAAGCACTGAAGAATTCAGATCACATCACGCTGATACGTGCAAGTGGTTTATCAATGTCTACCGCGACCATGAGGAAAGGTCACCGTGGCACTCAGCCCATTTCAATCGGATAGCCGACTCTCAGGATTGAACTACTGCACTTGATGGGAGCTGAACTCAGCTATTGTACAACGAGACTCAAACTGTGGAGAGATTGAGTTTTAGTTTTCTTGCATGTTATTACAAGGAAATAGTATACCCTACATCTGTTATTAAAGAATAGCAAACAGTCAGATGGGCATCGTCAAGATGCATGTAAATTGGTTTCGCCCATGTATTGTGTGTGGGACTTCCGAGTCCGTAACTCAACCAGAAGCCAAGACCACGCCTGCCTATGATGCAATTATCTACCCTCAATATACCACACCAGCCTTAGTCTTCTCTCAAATTTTAAAAGGGAACCCAAATTCTAATTAATGAAACAATCCCTCGACATGCACAAACACTCGGTTCGAGTGCCAGCACGTTTACTGTGCTCAAGCACGGTTCGCAATCATGATGTTTTTATTATCCTTGAGCATACATTACAAGCTGCAGGAAGCAAGGCGAGAGGAGGATGGGCAGTGGAAGGGAACAGGCTGGAGAGATGACAGCCAATTTTCCACATACTGGCTCTAAATGGGCAGGAGCCGAGATACAAAGAGGTTGGCTTCAAAAGTGAATGTGACAATGCCTTGGTACACGGAGGAGGGAACAACAACTTGTATTTGTATAGGGCCTTGAACGTAGTAAAACGTCCCAAGGCACTTCACAGGAGTATTTTAAGACAAAAAATTTGACACCGATCCACAGAAGGAGAAATTAGGGCAGGTGACCAAAAGCTTGGTCAAAGAGGTAGGTTTTAAGGAGCATCTTAAAGGAGGAAAGAGAGGTAGCGAGGCGGAGAGGTTTAGGCAGGGAATTCCAGAGCTTAGGGCCCAGGCAACAGAAGGCACGGCCACCAAAGGTTGAGCGATTATAATCGGGGATGCTCAAGAGGGCAGAATTAGAGGAGCGCAGATATCTCGGGGGGTTGTGGGGCTGAAGGAGATTACAGAGATAGGGAGGGGCGAGGCGAGGCCATGGAGGGATTTGAAAACAAGGATGAGAATTTTTAAGTCGAGGTGTTGCTTAACCGGGAGCCAATGTAGGTCAGCGTGCACAGGGGGTGATGGGCGAACGGGACTTGGTGCGAGTTAGGACACGGGCAGCCGAGTTTTGGATGACCTCAAGTTTACGCAGGGTGGAATGTGAGAGGCCGGCCAGGAGTGCGTTGGAATAGCCAAGTCTAGAGGTAACAAAGGCATGGATGAGGGTTTCAGCACAAGGTGAATAAACACAAAAAGGGCTGACTTGAGCTTTATAAAACCTTGCAACGTGTATTTAAGCATAGGAATTATGCTGTGCCGTCGCGTACTGTCTTTATGCCAATATTTTGTTTGTGTGAAAGGAAATCCGTGAATGTTGGTAACCTGCAGTCCTGGAGGAACTTTCATTGACTCCAGCCGTGGCTCAGTGGGTAGCACCCTCTCCTCTGAGTCAGAAGGTTGTGGGTTCAAGTCCCACTCCAGAGACTTGAGCACAAAAGTCTAGGCTGACACTCCCAGTGCAGCGCTGAGGGAGTGCTGCACTGTCGGAGGTGCCGTCTTTCGGATGAGACGTTAAACTGAGGCCCCATCTGCCCTCTCAGGTGGACGGAAAAGATCCCATGACACTATTTCAAAGAAGAGCAGTGCAGTTCTCCCCGGTGTCCTGGCCAATATTTATCCCTCAATCAACATCACAGATTATCACATTGCTGTTTGTGGGAGCTTGCAGTGTGCAAATTGGCTGCTGCATTTCCTACATTACAACAGTGACTACACTTCAAAAAAGACTTGATTGGCTGTAAAGCACTTTGGAATGTCCAGTGGTCATGAAAGGCGCTATATAAATGCAAGTCTTTCTTTCTAACTATGGGGCAGATCGAGTTAATGGCCTTTTCCTGCGCTCTCCAGCTTTCTTATGCATATCCAGCCACCATCTTAAAGTAATCTAATGCAGAAGGAAACAAGAGGTCTTCCAGACAAACAGGCAGGTCCGCAGGAAGCCCCACTGTTATATTCTTGAAAAGGAAGAGCACCGATACCAAAACTGAAGCCATGTCGGTTCCGCGGCCACGCATTGCGTCAGCTGGAGTCAATGCAAGTTGCGCCAGGACTGCAGGTTACCGACATTCACAGGGACTTCCTTGCACACAAGCAAAATAACAGTGTAAAGACAGTATGCGACTGCACCATCGTATGAAGAACCATTGGCCCATATTTTCCGACTCCATGCTCTGAAAACCGGCATTTTCGATCGGTCAAGAATGCTCTTGACCGATCGGACGCCTGCCCTGGAGAAGGGCCTCTGCGGGTGCAGGGGGGGGGGGGGGGAAGGGAGGAGTTCCACTTTCTGCACAACCTCCGCCTGCTGAAAACCCTTAAAAATCTTACGCCTGGTAAAAGCAGTGTAAAAAAAAGTTTAACATTTTCCCATTCATTTATAATTTTAAAATGCTTTTTAAAAAGAGTTTATTTTTAGCCCCGTAAAAAACTTTAATTTTTTTTAAATTAAATTTGTTTAAAATATTGAATTTAATAATGTCATTTTAACTAATTTTTAAAAAGTGATTTAAAAAAAAATTATTTAATGTTTTGATGTGTTTTTGGAGTGATTTCCATTCATACTTTTGACGGGTCTAAGCTGTCGAAAGTATGAAAGGGGATTCCCTTCTTTCATTGGTTCCCCATGGCCCACGTGATCCCAGGGACGCTTGCGAACCACCTGCGCCCCCTGGGAATTTCGTCATGGAGAGGCCCAGGATCGGAAATGGCCGGACCTCGGGAGCCCTCAGGGAAGGGCCTAGATTGTTGCCAGATCAGAGGCCTCCGCACGCAGGAAGCCTCCGATCGGAAAATACGGGCCAATAATGAACTTGAAGAGAAGCAATGTGCAGGGGAATAAAACCTCCTTGCAAAAAGCGTCGATAGCAAAGGCTTCCGTAATCAAAGAATGTAAAACGAACATGAAACCGTTATCACTAGGATTCGGGAAAACCTTCACCCGAAATATGATTTTTTTTTGTTAACAGATTCGCATATCATGTAATCACGTTATGTGACATTAGATCTCAGAAAGTGGTTCTTTTCCCCCAGAGAAGAGTGGACCTCTGGAACAGGCTGCCGTCTCGTGCGGTGGACGCTGATTCGCTGAATTCCTTCAAGCGAGAGCTGGGCCGGTTTCTGGCTGGGGCAGAGATCACCTCATACAAAAGGCAGGTACTGCAGGGAATTCAGAGTCAGAGTGGTCTCCTGGACTAGCTTTGATCGCTTAGGTGGGTCGGAGAGGAATTTCCAACATTCTTTCCCCTAAATTGGCCGAGATTGTTATTTTTTTTTTGCCTCTCCCAGGTGAGCACATGGTTTCGGGTGGAGTGGGGTGGGGTGCAGTTTATATATTGTGATACACAAGGTATCGCAATCGTGTGGGACGGGCTGGATGGACCAGAGGGTCTCTACTAATGTTCCCTCTAATTTTTTTTTGGGGGGGGGGGTGGGGCTGGGCGGCCCACTCAAAAACCCAGGCATGCGCGGGTTTCTGCATTTAAAAGCCGGTGGCGCCGGCTGCACGGGACGTCAAGAGTGCTGTGCGGCCACGCAGCTTAAAGGGAACACTGGTGTCTCTCTGCCTGATCGTATGTGAACCAGTGCATTCAAAGGGAAATGGCACACGGACGGTTTTTGCAGAGAGTGTGAAGACTGGCGCTCACAGTTGTAGACTCCAATACAATTGATGTGACCGACACATGACACGCAGCGAGAGAAACTCCTGCACCACCTTTTCATTATTTGTTTATATTGGAAAGGGTTTCTTCCACAGAGTCACAGAATCGACTCCGCACACCCCCATCACCCTCAAACAGAAATATTATGGGGTGAGGGAGTGAACATTTCTAGTACAAACACAGCCTCTGCAGTTAATGTTGACTGGAACACCTTTATACAAATTATAATTTCTATTCAGTGCTGTTTTTCCAGCCTTACTATCCCTGCAGCCCATGTTTTCGAACACTGCTAATCAAAATCCCCCAAGAAGAATTGGACCGCTCTCTACAGTAGGGTTGCTGAGCAGGCAAGATTGTAGAATGAGGCCTTTTTTTTTTGGAAGTACAATAATCCATCTTCCGCACACGAGTCCAAGGGTTGAGATGTGGCCGGTTCAGCCAGTGGAATAATTTTATCCTCTCCACGTTTCAAACGCCATTGTGCCTGAAGACTCTGGGAACTCCACAGGCCCTCTTCTCTGCTGTAGTCATGAAGAACGCCATGGCAACCATGAGTAATCGTGCACCGGGATACAGAGCGGGGTAAGGAGGCGGCCCGGGAGCAGGTCACCTTCCCACGCTCTCAGTCGGGAATGATTCACGGCATTGGTGGAGGCGGGAATAGCTACAAGGAGGAGGGGAGGGGAGAAATTACAACTAACGAAACGGAAGGGAAAAACAAAATCCTGTGAGCAAAATGTTTAAAGTGATACCCAAATAAAACACAACACTGCATTCTTTCTTTGAGAAAATTCCCCAGTGACAGATTATAAAACAACAATGTTTACTGGTTCCAATTTTCAGCCTCCATTATAAAGTTTTTTCCCCCCTGAACAGCGAGTTACAAACACCACCCCCTCATTCCATCCTACCTCCACAACCTCCTCCAGCTGCAGGTTTGCACCTCCTGCTGTCTGGACTGTGGTCTACCGTGCACCCGACTGCCTTTCCTTCTACTCTACCATTGGTGGCACCGCTTTCAGCTATCAGAGAGTTCTGCTCTCTTGCCCTTCTCTTCCTAAATTCCTCCGCTTTGCTCCATCGCTCCCCATCTTCAAAAGCCTCTTCAAAACCTACTGCCGTGAGCAGGTCTTCAGTCACATCTATGGGGTCTTCCCCCCCCCCCGCCCAAACACCTATTCTCGCCTCCTCCACCACATCAAATACCTGAGGCACGTTTGCAACCTTATAGGCCCTGTAGAGTGCAAACTGTTCTTCTATAAAAAAGGTGTCCACATTCAAAGACACCAGGATGTGTCAACAAAGGAGAGATGGAGAGATAAAGAGAGGGTGCTGTATTGGGGTGGTGGGAGAAATTGATAGTTGAGGAGTGCTTGTTTTTCTTCCATGTTCCACACAAACGTCAACATAATATCCTTGATAAAATTAATAAGGCACCCTGCATTTCTAATATAAATTTATTTCTTTGGCTTTCATGTCCACTGTCGGCTATGTTTTGGGCCAATTGCTGCATTATAAATCCTGAAATCTGGAAAATCGTCCCAGCCCTCCCTCAGTATTAGAAGTTCATAGAAATTTACAGCACAGAAGGCGGCCATTCGGCCCATTGTGTCCGTGCCGGCCGACAAAGAACTATCCAGCCTAATCCCACTTGCCAGCTCTTGGTCCGTAGCCTTGTAGGTTACGGCACGTCAAGCGCATATCCAAGTACTTTTAGAATGTGACGAGAGTTTCTGTCCCCACCACCCTCTGGGTGACAAAAATTCCCCTCAAATCCCCTCTAAACCTCCGACCTTTTACTAGTTGGTGCTATTCTCAGCCTTCACCAAACTGGCGATTTTATGTATTTCCCACCATAGGATTCTATCCTCTGCCATCCTAAGAGCCAATCACAGATGCCAAGTGCTCCTCTGGGGCTGTCTCAATCTAATTGTGCCTTTGTTACCTTCGAAGGAGCAAAATGCTCCCTTCAGTGGGACTTTGCCCTATTTTTACTTTGCTTTTGCAGGTCGTGATTGTCTTTTTCACCTAATTTACAAATCCAAATCTCCAAATTTTTGCCAGTGTTTTCTCAATGACAGTAATTGAAAATGTTAAAATTCACAAGAGCACGGAGATACATTGATATCAGGAGATACATTGATATCAGGAGATACATTGAGATCACACTCACCCACTCCTTAAAACCTGATATAAAAGTATCTTGAGCAGTGCCTTATCCAAATGACAACGCCTTATATGCAAGCAAAATGGAAAAAAAAACTAAATAAATTGGGTTGTGCACTCTCGGCTGTAGTTGTTATTTCTGTAGAATTGCCAAAACACCAGTTGGTGGCTGTAAACACTGGGATTCAGTTTCCTACTAGTCTGAACCAGAGACCAGTAAAGGCCAGATAACTCTCTTACCCACACACAGTGACAGACACTCAAATTGAATATAAACAGGTAATCAGTTGACTAAACAAGCCAATATATTATTATACATACACACACAACATGCAGCGGTAAGGACGTGGCAGGTCATGTGTGCTTGGGGATAATAATCCAATAAAAATGCTTCTAGGAGGTAGCAAGTGTGTACATTGGCATGAATGATTGAACAGACAACACCATGCCATAAATCTTCCATTTCTCCCATCACAGTAAATAAAACTTTTCAAACAATTTAGGTATAACAAAATGAATTCATACGTGCTCAAATATAATCTGAGCTGCAACTTCAGAAGGTGCTAAAGGTGATGGATGGGATTCTTCCCCACCCCCCACCCCCGCCATAGACCAACAAACAAGAGCAAGCTTGCTACTTCCAACACAAATGGAAATGGATGCACTTTTTTGATTAGTAATTTTCAAGTACAGGAAACTCTCGATTTACCGGCACCTAAATAACCGGAAATCTCTGTTAACCGGCAAAATTCAGGAGTAGGTTCAGGTAAGTTTTACTCCATATTAGTGGCTGTTCCTGGATCTGTGGTGGTGTAACCGGGGTTCCTGCACCTGTTGCTAAGCAACAGGGACGCCTGGATCTTGTAGCCAGGGTTCCTGCACCTGTTGCTAAGCAACAGGGAAGCCTGGATCTGTGTTGCTGTGTACGGGGGCCTCGTACCTTTAACTATACCTCTCTGTAATCCAGACTTTTTGATAAACCGGCACCATATAAAAAGGGTTTCCTGTAACTACACTTTTTCCCCTCCCTCGCTGGAGAAAAACCTGACGAGACACGCGATACAGGTCTTTAAAATATAGTGCACGGTGCTGGTAAAATTGAAGCAACCTGGACTATGAACGTAGGACCAGTGAGCATCGATATGAATATATTCAAATCTTACATTTACATGCATTTTCTGTCAGTGTTTCATTATAAATTTCCATCTGCACATTAAAAATGGAAACTGCCTCTGTAAGCTTGTCAAACTGTAATTACACCTTTCTTTCAGTTCCATTATAAATGTGGATATAGGAATATATAAAAATAACAGAAGTGGAGACTATATTACATTGCACACCCTGATTCATTTAGCTCCTGCCCTCTCACTCACTTTAGCCTGAAGACCACGCTTGATCTCAACTCCCCATATAAAAAGCGATGGGATATCAACTAATAAGAACATTCACAAAGCTTGAACAAGGTTTGAGATTAAGAATAACTCTCCCCTCCCCACACCCCATCACAGGATAGCAGACACATCGGGGGTGATTTTCATTCAGAAGTCAGGAAGGAGGCGGGACTACAACTTGGGTTGTAGTCCCGTCTCCATTGAGATGCAGCCAATCCACGTGATTTTAACTTGATTGACCTTGTTGAGCCCGCCCAGCGGGCTCAGCAGGCCAATTAAGGGCCAGACTGAAATATCAGTGTTTCACAGTTGTTTGAAGCTGTCAAATACTGACAGTCTTACTTCTAACCTGAGTCCTTCTACACAGACTCAGTTAGAAATCTCACCGGCACAGAAAGCTGCAGGCTGTCACTTTTGACAGATCACAGCCATTCTGCTTTCTGTGCCAGTTAGATGATGGACTCCTGAAACCTAGAGGAAGGAAGGCTGAAAAGGTAAGTACAGGTAATTTAAACTTCTTTACACACTCCAAACACACTTACCTTTGCACTCATGCACCTATTACTCACCTGAACACCGACATCTCGACCCCTCCAACCCGACGGCCCAACGACTCTAACTTGGCGTGATTTGGCGCCGTCGGGAATCCCACACTTCAAGCTTTAAAATAGGGATTAGGCTAAAAACCTCACACACTTACCTCAGCACACGGGCACCCATCACTCACCTGCACAACGGACATCTCGACCCCTCCAACCCCTTCAGACCGACGGTCCGCCTCGCTAACTTGGCGTGGTTCGGAGCCATCAGGAAGCCCACACTTCAAGCTTTAAAATAGGGATTGGGCTAAAAACTGCCTGTTCATTGGCACTAATCCCTTCCCGCCTCGGGTAGGCGGTTCCCAGTGCGGGGTGGGTACCCGCCTCCTTTGAAACTTACATGGGGGCGCGATGGTGTCGGGACCCCCGATTTCGGGATTTTAACCCCCCGCACGCCTCCAATCCCGACTCCACGGGTCAATGAAAATCGACCCCATCGAGTGGACTCCCAGAGAAGATAACTGTTTCAGGGTCAATTCATATCTTTAAAAAAAGGTGCTGGATCAATAGTTGTTGAGAAGGGGGGGGGGGGGGGGGAGTGAAAAATCTAGAGATATTAACTGCCGAGTTAAAGTTCAGGACTGATGCCGAGGAGCAATTCTTCATTGCAAGGGTAGTTAGTACTTAGAATGTTCTTTTGAGTAGGGCAATAGGGTTGTTCAAGGGCCAGTCTGTTGGTGTGATGGGGTGGAGGATCGTGGGTTCCCATGGAAAGAGGAACCCTCCGAGATTTCTGCACTCCTCCAATTCTGGCCTCTTGCGCATCCCCGATTTTCATCGCTCCATCATTGGTGGCCGTGCCTTCAGCTGCCAAAGCCCGAAGCTCTGGAATTCCCTCCCAAAACCGCACGGCCTCTCGACCTCTCTTTGCTCCTTTAAGATGCTCAAGAACCTCTCTTTGACCAAGCTTTTGGTCATCTGTCCTAATATCTCGTGGCTCGGTGCCAAATTTTGTTTGATAATCGCTCCTGTAAAGTACTTTGGGATGTTTTACTATGTTAAAAGGTGCTTTATAAATGCAAGTTGTTGTTGTTGAGCTAGATGGGTCAAATTGCCTCCCTCAGTTGTTCTTATCTTTGAGAAGAACTTCAATTTCTCCATTAGAAAGCTACTGGAATGAAGCTTTAATCAGTTGACATTTATTACACCTCAGTACAGACCTGCAGGTATAACTGACTCCAACGGGCTACTTTATGACGACACATAGAAGATAGGAGCAGGAGTCGGCCATTCGAGCCTACTCCGCCATTCAATGAGATCATGGCTGATCATCCAAATTCAGTACCCTGTCCCTGCCTTCTCCCCATATCCCTTTAGCCTTAAGAAATATATCTAACTCCTTCTTGAATATATTTAATGAATTGGCCTCAACCGCCTTCTGTGGTAGAGAATTCCACAGGTTCACCACTCTCTGGGTGAAGAAATTCCTCCTCATCTCTGTCCTAAATGGCTTACCCCTTATCCTTAGACTGTGACCCCTGGTTCAATTCAAATCAAATCAACTTTTATTGTCATTGTTAGTGCACAAGTGCAGTACAACGAAATGTAGGCTTGCGGCTCCCGAGTGTGTACATTTGGATTAAGACATTTAAACATTCAACATACATTTGGCTTGTAGTACATTAACATAAACATAACCATAATAAAGTGCATTGGCAGATGTGCAGGCTTTAGAGTTTATTTGTGGAGTTCAGTAGGATGACAGCCCTGGGAAAGAAGCTGTTCCTAAATCTGGTCGTACGGGTGCGAATGCATCTGTAGCATCTCCCAGATGACAGGAGGGCGAACAGACTGTGGCTGGGGTGGGTAGGGTCTTTGATGATGGACCGTGACCTCCGTAGACAGCGTTTCTGGTATATGTGCTCTATGGTCGGTAGCCGGGTGCCGGTAATGCGTTGGGCAGTTTTGACTACCCGCTGCAGGGCTTTCCGGTCATAGTAGCTACAGCTGCCATACCATACTGTGATACAGTTTGTCAGGATGCTCTCTATAGTGCAGCGGTAAAAGTTAGAGAGGATCAGGGGTGACAGTTTACATCCCTTCATCCCTGCCATCAGGAACATCCTTCCTGCATCTAGTCTGTCGAGTCCTGTTAGAATTTTATAAGTTTTAATGAGATCCACTCTCATTCTTCTAAACTCCAGCGAGTATAAGCCCAATCGACCCAATCTCTCCTCATACGTCATTCCTGCCATCCCAGGTATCAGTCTGGTGAATCTTTGCTGCACTCCCTCCATGGCAAGAACATCCTTCCTCAGATAAGGTGACCAAAACTGCACACAATACTCAAGGTGTGGTCTCACCAAGGCCCTGTACAACTGCAGCAAGACATCCTTGCTCCTGTAATCGAACTCTCTTGCTACGAAGGCCAACATACCATTTGCCTTCTTAACCGCCTGCTGCACCTACATGCTTACCTTCAGTGACTGGTGCACAAGGACACCCAGGTCTCATTGCACTTCCCCTTCTCCCAATCTATTGCCGTTCAGATAATAATCTGCCTTCCTGTTTATGCCACCAAAGTGGATAACCTCGCATTTATCCACATTATACTGCATCTGCCATGCATCTGACACGAATAGGCAACTATTCTTCTTCATTCATATTTTCTGTGTTGACTCATAAATGAAGGCTCATCGTTATTGGTTACAGAAAAAGGGGACAAAATGGTGCAACGCAAACCCACCCACCAAACACCAGCAAAATGGCCAGAAACCCATGTAATAAAAACAGAACTGAACTTCCAGTCACTTTACACCGGTGGCCCCAAATCATCAACAGTTTGGAACAGCCTGCATTAAAACACCAGAACCCAGAAATTACTGTTAGCGATATTACCAGATTTAATGCATTGGGAGGACACTCCTCGGTCTGTTACTTTAACACAGGCAAGTCGTCAAAAAAATACAATAGTTTAAGGCTTGTTATGACGGCACAGGGAGGAATATCATAGGAATGTCTCATGATACGGGGTAGGACATTTAGGACTGAGACGAAGAGAAATTTTTTCACTCAGGGTGGTGAACCTGTGGAGTTCTCTACCACAGAACGCTGTGGAGGCCAAGTCACTGAATATATTTAAGGAGGAGATAGATAGATTTCTAGACACAAAAGGCATCAAGGGGTACGGGGAGAGAGCGGGAATAATGGGCCAGAAATTTGGGTTGGAGGCTTCCCGCGGGTGCAAGCCCCCGACCTGCACTTACCTAGCGCGCCGGCCGTTGAGCTGTGGGCCCCCGTGGGATTCCGATCCTGGGCCTCCTCCAACTGCCGGCGCGCAGGGCTCGCGTACCCCAGGGGCACAGTTAGTTCGAAACGTCCCCTAGGATCACGTGGGCCATGGAGACTCAATCGTAGCAGGGAATCTGTATTCATAGATTTGACAGGAAGACCGGTCAAATCTATGAATTAGAGGTCGGCCCCAAAAACCTAACTAAAACTTCAAATAATTTTTTTTTTTTTTTTTTTTTTTTAAATCACATTTTTAAAATAACTATAAATTACATAAAATAACTATTTTAAACAATTAATTAATTTTTTCAAAAATTTAACAGTTTTTAACAGGGCTAAAAATAAACTTACCTTTCTTTAAAATATTTAAAAATAATAAACCGGTGGGAAAAATGTTTTAATTTTACTTAATTCACCACTTACCTCGTTAAAAGCAGGCCTTGCGACTACTTTTTAATAGCGTAGCTGCTGGAGGCTTGCCCTCCCGGAGAAACCTGCAAAAAAAAACGGAAGTTCCAGGCGTACGCGCTGCCTCTCCAGCGCACACGTTCGACCTGTGAACCCCTTCCTTTAAGGGAACGGAAGTTCCGGTTTCCCGTGCATGCACGAAACCGGCACTTTTGATGGGCCTACGCGTGAGGACCCAGCGCGTACTCACCCGTGGGGACCCGAATTTCTGGCCCATGGTATTGAGATAGAGGATCAGCCATGATCATATTGAATGGCGGAGCGGGCTCGAAGGGCCGAATGGCCTACTCCAGCTCCTATTTTTCTATGTTTCGATGAATGCATTAAGTGTGCGAATGGCAAGAGGTTATTTTTAGGCTCCGCTTTCACATCTGAAGTTGAAGTAGTTTGGGGGCTGGGGGGGGGGGGGGGGGGGGCGGGGGGGAAATGGGGAAAGAGCCGGGGGGGGGGAAAAGAGTGGGACTAATTGGAGAGTTCTTTCAAAGAGCCGGCACAGGCACAATGGGCCGAACGGCCTCCTTCTGTGCTGTACGATTCCACGATGATGCTATGACAAAATCAAAGGAGGTTGCAAACTACCACCTTGGAATGCATTGCTACATAAGAAATAGGAGCAGGAGTAGGCCAATCAGCCCCTCGAGCCTGCTCCGCCATTCAATAAGATCATGGCTGATCTGATCCTAACCGCCAATCTACTATCACAGAACCATCTCCTGAATCTAACAGAATTAGACACATGAAATAGGAGCAGGATCAGGCTACACGGTCCCTGGACCCGCTCCGCTACCCACAGGGCCATGTCCGATCCGAACCTAGACTCATGTCCAAATTCCTGCCCGCTCCCCATAACCCTTAATTCCCTTTACTTCTAGGAAACTGTCTATTTCTGTTTTAAATTTATGTAATGATGTAGCTTCTACAGCTTTTTGGGGCAGCATATTCCATGGACCTACCACCCTCTGAGTGAAGTAGTTCCTCCTCATCTTAGTTTTGAAAGAGCAGCCCCTTATTCTAAGACTATGCCCCCTAGTTCTAGTTTCACCCATCATCGGGAACATCCTCCCCGCATCCACCCGATCCAACCCCTTCACAATCTTATATGTTTCAATAAGATCGCCTCTCATTCTTCTGAACTCCAATGAGTAGAGTCCCAATCTACTCAACCTCTCCTCATATGTCCATCCCCTCATCCCCAGGATTAACCGAGTGAACCCTCTTTGTACTGACTCGAGAGCAAGTATGTCCTTTCTTAAGTATGGACACCAAAATTGTACGCAGTATTCCAGGTGCGGTCTCACCAATACCTTGTACAACTGAAGCAATACCTCCCTATTTTTATATTCTATCCCCCTAGCAATGAAAGCCAACATTCCATTGGCCTTCTTAATCACTTGCTGCACCTGCATACTAACCTTCTGAGTTTCGTGCACCAGGACCCCCAGATCCCTTTATACTTCAGTACTTTCCAGTTTCTTGCCATTAAGATAACTTGCTCTACGATTTTTCCTGCCAAAGTGCATAACCTCACACTTTCCAGTATTGTATTCCATCTGCCAAATCTCTGCCCACTTACTTAGCCTGTCTATGTCCCCTTGCAGGTTTTTTATGTCCTCCTCACTCACTACTTTCCCTCCCATCTTAGTATCATCTGCAAACTTTGATATGTTACACTCGGTCCCCTCCTCCAAATCGTTAATATAGATTGTAAAGAGTTGGGGTTTAAAAATTGCTGCGCCGGATTGCTCCCGACTCAACACGAACCGGATTCGGATGGGGCCGGGATTGCTGGGTTGGAAGTGTGGCCTTCAGCTGGCGGGATTGGGTGCTTCCGAGCACAACGCAGCTCATCTGTTTCCATTCTTATGCCATCTCGACAAGTTATAATTACATGCATGCCACCCTGAAGACATGCCACCCATCTCCCGTTTCCCGCTTTTGTGCTGGCATAACTTCGTAAAGAGATTTTGCAAAGCACCAACTGACCTAAGAAAACTACCAGGCACTTGGTCTGAGTATTAAACAAGGCTTTAATCAACTGTTTTTCAACATGGAGATCTAGTTGTGTCCTTCACTAGTTCCTGTTAAAGAATGTCCTGAGCAAGCTGGGCCCATGCCCGAGTATTTATACTCTCCCTGGACAGTGCCACCAGCAGGCCGCCCAGTATTACTTCATACGTCATTTCCACATGGATGACAAGATTCATGTCACCGACCCCAGATTAAAGGGATGGCAACGGTGGAAGAATTCTTTTGACATATAATAAAATCAATACATTTTTAATCACACGAAAAAAAGATTTTTTGAGACGGAGGTCTGCGTTGGCAGTGAAGACAAGGGGTTACCTTGACTTGCACCAGCTTCAAAGACAGCATCCCAGGAAGAATTTGAAGGCAGACTTTCAACCAGCATCGTGTCATTTTGTTTACTCGCAACTGGCTTGTAAAAGGGTGTTCTTTTCTTCAAGGTGTGTTATTCGACAGCTTTTAAACCTAGAAATAGACCAGCCCTCAGAGCTTGTGTTGCAGCATAACACAAGAGGGTTGGGTTAAAAACAAGTAAATAACAGAGCTGGTGCATCAGCTGTTGGTATTTCTCCAGTTAACTTGTAACGATCCATATCACTGCTCTTTCCACATAGCCATAAGAGCACAGCACCTTCTCACACATATAGGGACAGACAGACACAGTCACAGTCACACTGAGAGAGAGAGACACACAGAGAGAGAGAGACAGAGAGAGAGAGAGAGACAGAGAGAGAGAGAGAGACAGAGAGAGAGAGAGACAGAGAGAGAGAGAGACAGAGAGAGAGAGAGACAGAGAGAGAGAGAGACAGAGAGAGAGAGAGACAGAGAGAGAGAGAGAGACAGAGAGAGAGAGAGACAGAGAGAGAGAGAGACAGAGAGAGAGAGAGAGAGACAGAGAGAGAGAGACAGAGAGAGTTCTATGCGGACGACCTGGTTCTGCTGTCTCCCACAGAACAGGGATTACAGCAACAACTAGACCTACTCGACAAATACTGCCAAAATTGGGCTCTAACAGTAAATCTAAAGAAAACCAACATCATGATTTTTCAGAAAAGACCCAGATGTCAGGAAAACAAATACCAGTTTACCCTCAGTGATACCACTATAGGACACACTATGAGCTACACCTACCTTGGTCTAACTATTACAGCATCAGGGAGCTTCAGCATAGCAGTGAATGCACTAAAAGAAAAAGCCCGAAGAGCCCTATATGCAATAAAAAGAAAATTCTACAACATCCAAATCCCAATCAAAATCTGGCTCA